>NC_141150.1:17211500-17545500 GCF_053477565.2 Lygodium microphyllum
ATTTGATAAAGATTCTAACTACACAGCCAAGACCAAAACCAAGCATAGAGTAGTCATCTTGACTGCATGAAAAAAGGCTTAATCAAAGTCAATACCATGCTCCTACTTAAAATCCTTAGCAACCAATCTAGCCTTATATATTGGATTGAGATGTCTAGGGGTATTTTTCAACTTGTACACCCACTTGTATGGTAGTGCATGCTTCACATTGGGCAAAGGAATCATATTCCATGTATGGTTTTTCTATAGTGAATCAAACTCATATTGCATGGCCCTTTTCCAAAAGTGACTACCACCTCTACACATGACCTCCTCATAAGTAAGGGGCTCACTAGAATTTGTCACCATAACATAGTCCATGGAGGATGCAAATTGATTAAGCTGATGTCTATCTCTAGTAGACTGTCTTAAAACGGGCTGCGGGGCTTGTACATCTTGTCCAACATTATGATCATGGACCACTGGAACATCAGCTGTAGGTTGTCTAGCTGGCTATACGATAACAAGAGGCTCCTCTTGAAAGATCACCTTGTGTACCTTAATTACCTACTCAGACTGCTTATGCATCTTCTCCTCATGGAAGACAACATCATGGCTGGGGATAACCTTTCGAGTTTGTGGATCCCATAGGCGATAGCTCATCTCATTTGTATCCCCATAACCAAGAAAAATGCACTTCATTGACTTAGGATCCAGCTTATTGCGTTTGTTCTTGGGTACATGGCAGAAAGCATTACATCCAAAGACTAAGATGCATATATGAGGGAGGTCTTCTAGACCATATGAAACGAGCCTTCTTTCGTGAATGGGTGGTAATTCCCTAACTACAACTTAGTTACAGCATTAAAATTTATTACAAAATTGGGATATTGTTTAGGCGCTTGGCAACACCATTTTGGGATGGGGCGTATGGAACGGTCAACTAATGTTTAATACCCTTCTCATCATAAAATTGCACAAATACTTCAGAAATATACTCACCTTCATTGTTAGACCTTAGGCATTTTAGCCTATACCTAGAGAGATTCTCAACAAGAGCAAGCCAATGCTAAAAAGTAGATAAGACACTCGATTTCTGCTTAATAGGATATGCTCGGACCTTATGTGAATAATCATCAATGAATGGAGCAAAGTACTTTGTGCTACCCATTGACTGTCAGGGCATGGGACCATATACATCAGAATGCATAAGAGTTAGATGCTCACCCATGTACGTAATGCCAGCCTTATGAGAACTGCATGTCTGTCTATCATAAAGGCAATGGTCACAAGAATTAAAACATTTGTAATTCAGAGGAAAAAGATACTGCAAATGAGTAGACATTTTTATTTCCTTTAAGGATATGTGCCCAAGGCGAAAAATTCCATAAAGATACATGTGGTATGTCAGCTACAACCAAAATATGGTCAAGGAATCTAGATACAAATAAAGGATAGAGGCTGCCAACCTTGGCACCTTGAGCAAAGACAAGATTTCCACAGGTAATTTTCCATGTGGAATCACCAAAGAATACATAGTAGTTTTCATTATCCAATTGCCCAGCAAATAGAAGGTTTTTGGTCAAAGCTGATATATGATGTGCATTATAATTTATGCAGAGTAAAAGAGTTGCTTGAGGGAAACTGCGGCCTTACATCCTCAATACCAAGTCATTTTCCATTTGCATAGAACCTATCATGCCGTGATAGGACTAAAGTCAATCCCTATGCGGGGTAGCATGAAAGGAAGCCCTTGATTCAAGCAGCCAACACTGAGAATATGTAGACGAAGTATTTGTCAACTGAGAAGCATCAAGAGAGGAAGTTGCTAAGATGTATTCATCATCTAACTCTGGTTGCACTACACTTATCTATTCAATCTTTACATTGGACTTACTAGGGACAATGCTGTGATCATCTGGCTTTTTCTACACTTTGTCCTTGCCTTTCTCTTTGCGCTTATCATTGCGCATCTTATGGCATTGTGGCCGAATACGACCTTGCTTTCCATAATAATGACACGTCGGAGAGGACTTACGATCATATAACTTACTGTGAGACTACCTGTGAGACTACCTGTGAGACTTAGACCTCTGTGAGTCTCTACCATGACGATCATTACTACTCTTACCATTGTGTTTGCTCCTAACAGTCAATGCATGAGAAATACGAGCTCCATTCATATTCTTTTTGCTTTCTTTTGTGAGTTAAGTATTCTCAATATCCTCGAGTTTCAAGGCATCCTTAGGCATGTTAGCACACATGGTTGTACTGAAAGTGCCCTATGACTCGGAAAGTGTCACAAGCAAGAACAAGGGAGGTAGGTTATCCTTGAACTAAATGCCTTGCGAAGTCAATTGGCTAAAAATCGAATGAAATTCATTCGAATACACGGACATAGTAGTCCCTTCCTTCATGTGAAGGTCCATAAGTTGTTTCAACCAATACATCTGTGATGTAAGACTTTGCTTGTCATAAAGATTGCATATCTTTTCCCATAACTACTAGGTATTATCTTCGGGTATCACAACATTAAAATAAACATGTTTAGACAATGATAGTATAAGGGTGGATTTACATAGCTCATCTAACTCATTCCACTGATCCTGATCCATGCCTTTGGGCTTTACACTCTTGGTTTTCAACGGCCTAACTTGCTTTTTTTGGACCAATACTTGCCACACCTGTGTCGTCCAATAGGTAAAATTTGTGCCATCAAGTTTTTCAATATTGAAAATAGCACTATCATTTGAAGAACTAGCCATAATGACATTATACCAATGCAAAATCCAAGAGTAATGGACTGCGGTAAATGATTGCAAAATAGCCCTAAAACTCAGCCAAAACAGGAGCAAAATAGGAGGAAATACCAAAGTATAGAGCTGTCCACCAACTGCAACTGTCAAAGTACAATGTTTGCTCTCCAAGACAATGTGGAAAATTGTAATTACAACATTGGTGTACTAAATGCAACAATATAACCAAGACCATTGTGGGCAAATAATAAAAAAATACCAGGCTTCCACATGCCAAGAATATCCGGGTAACAACAGGGATATGTAAAAGCAACTAGGAGTGAATAGGCATACAACCGGTACTAAAGTTTGTCATAAATTCAAAGGAATCGGTAACCAATACATCCCATACGCATAGACATCGTGTTTGTAAGAGAACTCAAGATTAAGTGCATAGATCTGCCAAATATATTACCAACTCAACAAAGAGTAATGAAGCTCAATACATAACCAAGAAGCATGTATACATCATTGAATCTTGCTAATAGAGGTAAGACCTGGTGTCCAAAGCATGTAAATCAAATCAGTCTACTAGTAGGTATAACTGTATCCAAGAGTATCCAAGAGAGCATGTACATAAGGCAAGAGTCCCACCGTCTTAGTAAACCAAGCTTAATTGCATAGAAAATCCAAAGCTCCAATGCAATGTACCCAAGTAAATGCAAATATCGCAAAGGCATATCCACTGAAGTGTATCCAGAGTGTAAGAGAGCAATGCAAGGCTTAGTACATCAAGTACATAATATCCGGGTACCCATAGACATCAGCCAATACATTCGGGCGCATAAAACTGAACGAGTCTTTAAACCCGTAAAATGACAATCATTGAAGCAATTGAAGCATGTAGCCAAGGCTTCAAGATATCAAATGTAGCTCAAAATCAAGTCCCAAAGCATATCTTGGTCCAGGCATCAATGCTAAGCATCAATACATTCAAGTGGTATACAC
This sequence comes from Lygodium microphyllum, assembly GCF_053477565.2. Taxonomy (NCBI): domain Eukaryota; kingdom Viridiplantae; phylum Streptophyta; class Polypodiopsida; order Schizaeales; family Lygodiaceae; genus Lygodium; species Lygodium microphyllum. Next base: position 17,215,223 of record NC_141150.1, read on the forward strand.
GCAGAGCATGTAGACTTTAAATGCATAAAGCTTATTGTTAATAGCTTGCTGCCCAAACTGTTATTATAAGCTAATCAAGTTCTAAAGAATCCAAGTAGCATCCCAAAGCATAAATATAACATTTGCGAACCAAAATAGCATGAATGAAGCATTAAACTTGCATTATGAAGCTCATTGTTTGCTGTCCATAAGGTATACAGCAGGTCTGTACCAAAATGTGAGTCAATGGTTGAGCAAGAAATCTTCAAATGATGCCCAGGAGCAAGCCGAACAATGCCAGAATGATTGCCACAGAGTGTGTCAAGTGCTAGGAGCAACTACCAATGGCTGAATTGAGCCAAGTGTGATAGCATAGTTGCCCTTGTACGTAGTACAGATTTGTTCGTATTGTACAATCCGTACGGTATGGTACAGTACAAATCCCTACGTTTTTGTATGAAAAAACTGCTGTGTCTGGCGCATTGTGCCTCTTGATCAAAGTCAAATCTGCATACTCTGCCTGCGTCTGTCTTGTTTTTTTGCTTGTGTGGCACACTTGCTAGCCCATTGCCACTTGCCATTGGATGCCATTGCTCATTGGATACCAATTGCCATTGGATCCCATGGTCTAGCCTTGGATGCTCTTTTCCACACTCTTGAGCCTTCTCTCTTCTTCCACTTTGGATCCCTCTCTTGTTCCACTCTCTTTTTCCTAGCCTATAAAAGGTTCTCCTCCCCTCCATCCTTCCACACCAAATCAACAAGCATTCTCATTGCTCAAGCCTCTCTCTCTTCAAGCAAGCTCTCTCTCTCTCTATCAAGTTTCAAGCCTATCCTTATTCCTATGCCCTCCTCCTCTCTCCCTTACTTTCAAGCCTCTCACTCTCCCTCTTTCTCAAGGCTCAAGTCTCAAAGTCTCTCACTATCCCTTGGGCCCCTTTGTCTCAAGCCTCTCTCTCGCTCGTTATTCTCCCTCTCCATCGGCTTTATGACTTGTGAGAAACACGAGGCCTTCAATTTGCACACCATTCATGTAGAGAGGGACACAAAGAAGTCCAACTCCCACCATTGGATGTGCAAGTATTGCGAGAAGTGCTACACAAGTGATGCGATTGGACTTCAACATCTATCCAGGATGGGGGGGCAACTTGCTCCATGCAAGGAAATCCCTTAAAATATTGCAAACAAGATTCTTGCCAAGATGAGAGGGGGATCCACCAGGGTGGTATATTGGCACCGACACATATGCCTACTAATGATGAAGTATCAAATGTGGATATATATTCAATTGAAGCAGGTGTGAGACATCCACCATTGATGGCGCGGGCTTCACGTTCGCATCCGGCTCTAGCAAAAGACAGAGTGGATGCTCATGCTGTCAGAGTGCAGCGATGTGGAGACTAAGAGAGAATGAACACAAAGAGGAGAGAGAGAGAGAAAAGGATATAGTGTAAACGTAGAAAATCTGCAGTGTAGTATGCTGTATAAGAGTGCAGAAATATACACGGGGGCAGAGGAAATATCTGCGTATGTCTCCGACTTGATGACCTTGATCTCCGTCAGCCCGAGCACAGTCTGTCTCCGCCAACAAATCTCAAGATCAGAATTTGAAGTGAATAGATGGGAGAGTGTGCCACAACCTGACTATAAATAGCCAGGAAATAAATAATGCCCAACACCAGCGACTGCAGAAAAAATAATAAAAAAACTGTTCGATTGCGGGCTGCCACGTGGCACTTGTGCAGACTCCTGACGTGGCTGCTGACATCCGTACTGTTGACGTGGCACTTTGCCGCACTCTCCTGTCCACCGATTGTCCAGGAAATGACTATCTAACACCCCCTCTCAGATCCTGGACTGGTCAAAAGATTGAGGGATTTGGAATGTTGCCGAAGAAGAGCTTGGGAAAGCGCATTCGATAACAAATTTGCAAGATTATCCTCCGTCTTGCAGTATTCCACATCAATGGTTCCATCCAGAAGCTTCTTTTGAATGAAGTGATACTAGATCTCAATGTGCTGCGTCCGGGCATGGAATACAGGATTTCGTACCAAGGCAATACAACTCTCATTGTCGCACTGCAGAAGAGTAGGATAAGTTTGCGGGCAGCCAAGCTCCTCCAACAATCTCCGAAGCCACACAACCTCACATGTGGTGGAAGACGCGGCCCGATACTCTGCCTCAGTAGAAGAAAAGGCAACTATGGGTTGCTTCTTGCTACTCCAAGATATAACACCTGTACCCAAGGTAAAACAATAGGCTGTAGTAGACCGTCGGTGGTCCACATCACCAGCCCAATCCGAGTCACTGCAACCTGCAAGAACCAGATCGAAAGCATCTGTACCTGCGGGATAAGAAATCCCCAAGTCAGAGGTCCCCCTTAAATACCGAAGAATCCTCAGGGAAACCTGCCAATTCACCTGTTTGGGTTCAGTCATGAACCCTGCCAAAAGACCCACAACAAAACAAAGATCAACATGAGTGTTGAGAACCCAAATCAAGGATCCAATCAATTGACGGTAGCGTGAAGCATCCATCACAGGAGAATCTGAGTGTGAAGTGGCCTTCGAGTTCGGATCCATAGGAGTAGTAATGGGCCGATAAGTCTCCATCTCAAAAGTCACCAAGAGCTCCTGAATGTACCTCTATTGAGAGATGAAAATCCCCCTCTGAGACTGATAAATCTCGTGACCCAAGAAGAAATGAAGAAGCCCCAAATCCGTCATCTTGAATGTTTGATGTAACGCCATGTCAGAGTGCAGCGATGCGGAAGCGTAGGACAAAGATTGAGAGAGAGTGAACACAGAGAGAAGAGAGAGAGAGAGAAAAGGAGACAATGTAAACGCAGAAAATCTGCAGTGTAGTATGCTGTATAAGAGTGCAGAAATATACATGGGGGCGGAGGAAATATCTGCGTATGTCTCCGACTTGATGACCTCGATCTCCGTCAGCCCGAGCACAGTTTGTCTCAGCCACCAGATCTCAAGATTAGAATCTGAAGTGAATAGATGAGAGAGTGTGCCATAACTTGACTATAAATAGCCAGGAAATAAAGAATGCCCAGCACCAGTCGGTTGCATTAAATGTAGCCAACTGTAGAAAAAATAATAAAAAAACTGTCTAACTGCAGGCTGCCATGTGGCACCTGCGTAGACTACTGACGTGGCTGTTGACATCCGTACTGCTGACGTGGCACTCTGTTGTACTCTCTTGTCCACCGACTGTCCAGGAAATGATTGTCTAACACATGCGGCACCAAAGAGACAATCCTCTCTCTCTCTCAAGCTCTTGGTCGTGTGTGTGGATCGGTTGCCTGTCTTAGAGAAAGGCAATGACTTGCGGACATTGAAATTGCAGGCATGGTGATTGAGTGCAATCTTGCATTCAATGTCTTAAAGCAAGAGCAATGGAAGAAGATGGTAAAAGCCATTGCCAATGTGGGTCTATGTGAAGGATGGACCGGTGTCACATAGAATGACATGAGGATGAAAAAGATTGAGGAAGATAAGGAGAGGATTGGTAGAGCCCTTGATCCTATTCGGGCTGCATGGACAAAATATGGTTGCTCCATTCTCATAGATGGATGGAGTGATCGTAAAAAAAAGGGATATCATGAACATACTTGTTTAATGTCCACTTGGCACTTACTTTTTGCAGGCCGTAGACACTAGCAAGAGGTGGAGAAAAATAACAGGTGCCTTCATCTATCGCCACATTTGGCAAGCTGTCATTGAGGTATACATTGTCTTTTAAATTTGTTTCTTTCATTATTCATGATCATAATTATCTATCTTCCTATTCTCTCTAATACCTATCTCGATTCTCTCTTCCCTCCAAGCCTCTCTCTCTCATGATTCTTGAAAGTTGAATCTTTCGAGGCTCAACTCTCTTTCTTTCTTGGATCTCTCAATATTGTAATTTGTGGTTGTAGGTGGGTCTCTCGAATGTGGTGCAAGTTGTTATCGACAATGCATTGAATTGTCGGCACGTGGGCCATTTGCTTGAGGTGGAGTTCCCCATGATCGTGTGGACTTCATGTGCAAGTCATTGTTTGGACTTGCTCATGGAGGACATTGGGAAGCTCAAGTGGGTGAAGAGGGTGGTCCGCAAAGCCACATCAGTTGTCACCTTCTTCACAGTAAAGGTAAAGGTGCTTGTGATGTATCATTAGCATAGCACACTCGAGTTGAAGAAGCCTTCTTCAACTCACTTTGCTTATATGTGGTTATTACTTGAGTGCCTTTATGAGGTGTGGTTTGCCACAATGATGTCCACTCTATGAAATGAGTGGGATGAGCACGAGACAAAGGAGGCCAAAGCTATGCAATGCTTGTGCCTTAGTTAGTAGTTTTTGCAGAAAGTCCGTGCCATTGTCATTGTTGTAACTCCCCTTTATAGGGTGTTATGTATGAGTGATTGTGAGGGGTCTACCATGGGCCTTCTTGTTCACTTCTTTAGAGCAACATTGGTGCAGGCATATGCTTGCATGGTGATCATAGAGACACAATGTGCATATATTCTAGAGATAGCAGAGAGAAGATGGGCCTGGATGTATGAGCCGATCCATAGTTTTTGCAGCATTTTTACATTTGGCCTACAAATCGCCAATGTTTATGGACGATAAAGAGCTCCGTTCGGACCAGCTTGCTTGTTTGATACGTGTGGTCCCTGTGGATGACCACAATGCAGTGCTAGAGGAGCTAGGATGCTTGTAGATCAGAGAAGGCATGTGGCTTTTGCTTCTCCCACTTGTTGGAGGAGGGAGTCACTTGTGAAATCTCTATTTTGGTGGCAAAACTTCGGATATGCCCTGGAGACCCTTCAGCCCTTAGCCATGAGAGTCCTTGCTTTGGTTTGCTCTTCGGGTGCATGTGAGAGAAACTGGAGTGCATATTCTCTCATTCACATGAAGATTTGCAATCGCGTTAGAGCGCTAGTCTATTACCGCACTAACTTATGCATGATGAGGGTGTTGAGAAATGTGCAATCACATCCACCATAGCCTCTTTGTAAGGAACAAACAAGGTAAAGAAACACATTGCAAATAAAGCCTTAGACTAGGTCATGTATGCATGGTTTATTAAAACTACAGTTGGTGAATACCACAGTCACTTTCCACCTTTCCTGACCTACCAATACCACCTACTGTAAGCCTATAAAATGCATTTTCTCACTCTTTTCAGTCAATTGGAGTTTTTGCCACTTGGGCTAGGATTCTCACTTAGTTTTTAGTAACATTGAGACATCAAACCAGCAAGAAGGGGACATTGTGAAAGATTTAAGTTTAATCCATGAAGATATAAGCACAGTGTCCATTGGCACTCATCTAGTGCTTTTAGCACTTATGTTATCTAACACAATCAGCTTTGCCTTTGATCAAATCTGAGTTTTTTTGTGCTACTCCAGCATCACATCAAGGAGGGGAAGACTCGGACTTGCAAGACCTTGAAGATCCCAAGTTCAAAGGACATATTAGTTACCTAATCACCTAGTATCTCTTGATACTAATCACCTAGTGCTTCTTGGCACTTGTGCTCAACTGAAAGTTGAAATTTTTTGGAGCTGATTTGTTGCTGATCTTGCAACCTCAACATGGGCAAGGACTCATCAACATCCCGGTTCAATGGTGTCGGATTTCATACATGGCAAACTAGGATCAAACCGATCCTGATGAAGAAAGGCTTGTGGTCAATCACAAGTAGTCAAGAGAAGAAACCAAGGGAAGCTGCACTTTCACGTGACACGGGATCGATTAGAAACCTTGTTTGGAGCTCATTCAAAATCTTGCAAATATGGCTTACTGATTGAATTTTTTAGGCTTGACATGAAAAGTAGTACCTCACTTGCAACTCATTTGAATTATATGGAAAGCTTGTTGACATAACTTGTAGGAATCAACTTGAAGATGAATGAAGACATTTGCCACTCTAGTGTACTCTTTCCATAGCATTTACACTTCTCTTGTGTACCTTTTAAGTATTTGAAAATACATTACATTGCTTCCCAATGTGGCTTGCCAAGGTTAGACATGAATTTGCTAACAACTCCCACTGCATAATCAATGTTAGGGTGAGTTGCAGCTATAGCATCTATCAAAGATCCACAAGTTGATGCATAAGGTATGGCCTTCATAGCACTAGTAGCGACATCATCCTTTGGGCAATTAGCTTTGCTAAGCTTTGTATGTGGCGGTAAAGGGACACCAAAAAGCTTAGAATCAGCCATATTGAACCTGTCAAGTACTTTACTAATGTACTTGTCTTGTGAGAGAAACAAGTGTTACCCTTTGTCTCTTTTAATGTGCATGTCCAAAATGTGTTCAACTGCCTCCAAATCTTTCATAGAGAAGGCTGAACTTAGCTGCCTTTTAAGAGCATTCAAAGTACTCTTATGCTTTCCTGCAATCAGCATGTCATCCACATATAAGACCAACACAATAACTTATAAGACTTCCATCATCAACCTTTTTAGTGTATAAGTAGTGATCTGCACGACTGTGTTTAAATTCATGGTGGAGCATGAAGGTATGAAACTTTTTGTACCATTGTCTAGGGGCTTGTTTCAGCCCATATAAGCTGCGTTTCAGCTTACAAACTAAATGCTCTTTCCCTGGGATGGCAAAGCCTTCTGGCTATTTCATGTACAACTCTTCATCTAGATCACCATGAAGAAAAACAATCTTCATATCCATTTGATCCAACTCTAAATCCAAGGATGCGGCGAGAGCCCTTAGCAACCAACTGTGCCTTGTACTTGGGCTTCCCATCAATGCATTTCAATTTGTCTTGTTTTCACATGACTATGCCTCTCTAAATGTTAGCGACTCACCCTCATCAGTCATCAAAATGCAATCGGACCTTTTTACCCAGTGATCTATATTGTCAAGCAATGGGTCTATATCCTCAGGTGTGTGCACATCATTACTAGGTTGTTGATTTTCAGCATTTTCTTGCTGCTGTAACCTGTTTTCAGCATGTTCTTCTTGCTATTCTATTCCATCTTGTGCATCTATTTGTTGTCCATTATCTTTTGGCTGTGGCACAATGGGTTGCTGTTCATTTTCAGCATCAAAAGGAACAGAATCTTCAGCTAATGGCTGGCTGTTCATATTGAAATTTGACATTTTTGTCAAGGTCACCTTGTGTAGCATGTTTCAGCAACTTTGCCTCATAAAATACTACGTCTCAGTTGCATACAATCTTCTTGCCCTGAGGAAGCCAAACTCTATAATCCATCTCTCCCTCATCTCCATATCCCATGAAGATGCCCTCAATGAATTTCATGTCTAGTTTGGTCCTATGTTCTACAGGTACATGCACAAAGGCATCACAACCAAAGATATGCAAATGGTCATATGAAGCAAGTTTGTCGGACCAAACCTCTTCAGGAATGCCATTTTCCAATGCACGATTTGGAGAGCGATTGCATACATGAACTGTAGTTTCAAGAGCCTTTTCCCAAAATTGTTGTAGGCTCTCTCACAAAGTGTGCGATTATATCTTTTAGCCATGCCATTTGATGTAGGATTGTAAGGAGTTATTAACTCCCTTTTAATGCCATGCATCCCATAAAGCTTTTTCAACTCATTAGAAACATACTCACCCCCATTATTTGTTCTTATAACTTTTAACTTAAGTTCTCTCTGTGTGGTAACAAAAGCATGAAACCTTTTAAAGGTATCCATCACTTCCTTTTGGCTCTTTAACACATACACCCATGACTTTCTACTGAAATCATCAATAAAAGTACAAAGTAACGTGCATCCCCATATGAAATAATAGGCATAGTGCACACTTCAGAGTATACTAAATTAAGAGCATTGGACTTCTTAACGACACCAGAGTAATAAGGAGACTTCACATGTTTTCTATATATGCAATCATTACAAAATTGAGACTAGATCCTTTTACATCAAATCTCCTGAAAGAGGAGAGAATCTGAAGGTCCTTTTGGCTTATATGGCCAAGTCTTTTGTGCCAAAGTTCCATCTATGAATGAACTTCAGCCACAGCCAAGAACTTGCTAGGTAATGCTTTACAATGCAAATAGTACAAAGTCCCCTTTTTGCTACCTTTAACAATCAGCATAGAGCCTATGTGGACCTTCCAAGATCCACTACCAAAGGTAGTAAAATATCCTCTTGCATCAAGTTGCTCAACTGATAGTAGACTTTTCTTTATGCTAGGTACATATTTGACATCCTGTAGAATCAGCTCTTGGGCATTTTCAAGGACCAAGTGAATGGTACCTACACCCTCTATCTCACATGCATAGTTGTTGCCCAAGTAGACCTTGCCTAGGCAACCTACAATGTATTCAGAAAATGACTCCAGGGAGGGAGTAACATGAAGAGAGGCACTGTTGTCCACTATCCAAGATAGGGACAGCCCATCATGGGCTGAAAGTAAGGCATCGTGCTGTATTATTCCTCTTCTCAGATCTACCTCTAAGATGATAGGTTGAACCATTGCTTTCTCCATTGGACTTTCTTTTGATCTCCTCATTGAGGATAGAGCCTCTAACACCATCAAAGGTTAAAGCAATGTTGTTGCTAAGTAAAACATGCAAAGCCTCCCAGATATTAGGTAAAGTCATTAGCAAGAAAATAGCTTTTGGTTTATCATTGAAGGGTTGCAAACCAGAGTCTTGCAATTGACTCAAAATCCCTGTGAAAGCACTCAAATGCTCAGATGCTGGCTTAGACTCATCCAACTCCATATTCACAAGCTTGTGCATGAGATGCACTTGATTTATGGGAGTTGTATTTTCATAAGTATCCATTAACTTTTTATGTAGCATAAGTTGTATCAAGACGCTCAATGTCTGTAAGTATATTATTAGATACAACTTTTTTAATGTATACAATGGCCTTCTTGTTGAGTCTAGCCCAATCCTCATTTGCCATAGCTGCAGGCTTAGTTTCCAAGAGAGCATTACCACAGGCTTTGAGAAACAAAATGCCTTGCTTCCTATCTTTCCATAGATCAAAGCTAGTGCCATCAAACCTTTTGATTTCAAGGAGGGATTTAGTGTCACTATTGCTAGAAGCATTAGTGGCCATTTGTTAGCAAAGTGCGAAGTACCAATACTGTAATTTATGACAGCAAACAATAGGCTGAATATTCAGTTAATTTCAGCCCAAAATTTCGGGAAATAAGAGCAAGATTTAGTGTCACTGTATTTCAGATAGTGCCTAAATACAAATACAGTAGTAGAGGAAATGATTTTCAGCATACATTACATGCATACATCATTGCCAGGTGACTCCCACTTCAGCAATGTCACCAAAAATGCATCTGCAACAATCCTAGATCTGCAAATGATCTCTAAGACTGCTACACCATGAATATTCAGCAATACATCAACTCAATAGGAGTTGCTTGACATGTATATTGCATACATATTTGCTCAAATCAACTTCTGATACACAAGAAAATACCCAAGAATTCTTCGCAATTTCTCCAAAATCTCGTGAATGGGAGATAAAAGACTCCAATTTCATTGCTTACATCACCAAGATTGCTTCAGCAATGTCCCCAAAATGCAATACACACATCAATTTTGCCAAAATCCACAAATTTCAGCAAAAGCCCCAAAATTTCACTAACCAATCTGTCCCAATTGCATTAATATGTGTTCCCGAGAGCATAAAACAAAAAAATTTAGCAAAATTCACAAAATTTTGCAAAAGCCTCAATTTCTCTGGTCCAAATGTCAATTTCTCAGGTCCAAATGTGCACCAATGTCAATAAATTCAGCTCAGCTGAGCAAAATTTAATTGATACATGAAAAGCCCTAAAAATTTCAGAGCCAATGTGCACCATGTTTGCAATTTCCGGGTCAAATGTCACTGTTATGGACGAACAACATCAAATGTGGGACAAGCCCCAAATTTCAGCCATGAAATTTTTGAAAAATTATTAGTTGTGTTTCCACGCATGAACCAAGCCTTGTGTAATTGGGCCAAGTCACATAAAAAGTCAAACAAGCTGTCGATAGATGAGTGTACCAAAATTGTTACAGTACACAAAGAATAAAATGTATTTATATGTTAGGGTACAAATTAGGGTGTGTTCACACTTGTATAACTTTACACGGAGATGAAGGGACTTTACACCCAACAAGGTGTTCATAGAGGGTCACAGTACGCATAGTTGAGGGAGCCTCATACAAAGTTTGAAGCTTCTTCCATACGGCTGAAATTGTCTTGTAGGAGGTGATCGTAGGTAGAACCCCTTTTAGAGATACATCGGAGAAGAGTAGAATACACATGGGCAAATCTCATGTAAGAATAGCTTCATTATGGTTGATAGGGTCCCAATCATCCAGAAGAGGAATGGGAGGCTGAGGTCGCTCAATAGCTCCAGAAACCATGGATCATAATTGCTTTAGCACAAATCATGCTTTCATGACAGCACTCTAGGTGAGATAGTCAAGGCCATGGAGTTTATCTTCAATAGAGCAATACCGAGGTGTCATTTGGAGAGGATAGGATGAGAAGATAAAGAAAGAAGAGAAATAGAGAGTGCAGCCAAAGACAGCACAGACTGATCATGAGTTCACATGCAGTGGATAGACAGCTGGTCACTAAAATGACTGCATAAACCAGGAAAAGCAGGTTGATGACAGCCAACAAACACGGTCAAAGGGTTGAGAATATTGTCCCCAGCCTGCAGAGGCATTAAATGCTGAAAAGACAGCAGTTGGAAGTCAAAATGCAGACTGATCAGACATTGAATGCAGGCAATCAGCAATAAAATAATGCAGGAAATGAAAACAGGCAGCGGATGACAAAATGTAGGCAATAGGAGCTAGAGAACAGGCCGTTTTGCAATAGATAGGTGTTGCCTAGGCTGAAAAATTGTTGCAGCAGAGATGGATGATTAACGGCAGCAGTTGGTAGACTTGCAACAGCAGAAAACAATACACGAGGATTGAACATACACGTTTGATAGCATGCTAGAAGTGGGTGCAACGATGGAAGCATGGAAGATTATGGTAATAGATTGTACAACACGAGAAAACAAAAGAACACTGCTAAAGGAGAACTTAGAGACATGCTCATGAAATGGAATCCGTATACCAAACACAAGACAGTCACATACAATAGTGAGTCACTACTTCTGTGAGCATTGGCACCGGCTCCCTCTTTCCAACAAAACTTGCATTGAAAGTCTGCAAGTGAATGATGATCATTGAGGAGGAGCAAGCTTGAATAAATAGGCAATAAATAATGCCTAAAATGCATCAGGTTGGCCAGCAATAAGATAATCATAAGATGGTGATTGGCCATATTGCATGAATACACAAAAATAAGCACCAGAAAAATGCCTAAAGTACTCCATTGTGCCTAGCTCACAAATACGCATGCACAGATGCATGAGTTGACTAACTTGCTAACAAGTCTATCCCACACTTCAAGGCATTAATCCTTTCTGTGCAGGTTTGACTCTGATATGCTTGAGTTCCAATCACAGGGCCCAGTCAGGTCATACATGTGGATGTATATTTTCTCTAACCCACTGCGTGGGTCCATTGTAACTTGTGATCACTCATTGGTGGTTAGCTCTAATGCACTTTTCTAGATGTCTAGTAATTACAAAGAAACAAATTTAATAAATAATTGACTATGCAAATATATTAAAGTGGATATAAGTTCTTTTTTTGTTATTTTATGACACCTTGAGACATGGCCACTCTTAAGGCTTACTCCTCTATATAAGAACTATTCATTCAACATGATTCAATGAATATAATTCATATTTATTCTTCTTCTGTGTTTTTTGAGCTTTCTGTGTCATAGTGTTTTGAAGACTTCTTGTGGGCTTGCATAGCATCATAGGGTTCTTTTATGTGTCCTCTTAGTTAGCGTCAACAATTGGAATGATGCATCTTGGACTTTACGACCACGTTCTTTTATAAGTCCTCTTGTTAACTTTTCCCTTTTTAAAAGAATTTTGTCTCATAGGAAGAATTCTAGCTTCTCAAGTGTAAGGGGGATGCTAACCATACTTCCATGTTTCCATGTGTATAAGCTATGACTGTGCATTGCCATTACACTACGACTCATACCATTGCCATTGTAAGACATGCTATATTGATGCCTTTAGATAACTGGGAGAAGTTTGAGCTTAAAAGTCATATTTCTAAGGAGAGGAACTATGTAAATGATATATAAAGCTCACATAAAATAACCATGGGATATGAATTTTGGTTTTTATTTGATGTGGATCCAATGTTTTATGTTATAAATTGACAAATATTCATTTTACAGTGGCAGATGGGCTGAATGATGGATAAATATGAGTCCACAAGAACTAACATAGGTGAGTGATATGGATGTTTTGACTAAGCGAGCTTTGCATTGGGTCGTGGACAACATATACTATTTTACTTTGGACCTCTTGGTTCTTGAAGTCAATCGTGTGCATATGGCTTTGTAAATAATATCATAGGTTCAAAAATGGGCTATGATGTGTATTTTAACCTTGTGTATCAATGTCTTTTGTTGTATGTATAGTACATAAATTGAACCATACAATTGAATGTTCTTGATGAGTGAAGCTCATAGATAATTTCGTCTTCTAATGAGACCCTTTGATGCATGTATGCATGTATTACACACGAGCTAAACTCATGTGTTCATTTTTTTTGGATGGGTTTATTTATGAATGCATGCTTGGTAGCCTAACTTGCTTGCATATCTATGCCTACATGTTTGCATGCGCATGCATGTATGTACCATGTACATTGGGTACACATAGATATATACATGTATCTATGAATTGTATATAGGATTTATGTAGTTTTATGGATATTGAAATTTTCAGTATGGGGGCATGTATCCATGTGAGGTATTTGTTTGTGAGCAATAAAGAGCCTCATTTACTTTTGGTGTTACTAAACTAATTGAATGCTTTTAGATTTTTTCGCCAATTGTGCTAGAGATTTTGCAGAGTAGAGCAATGTAGTGTTAATGATTATACATGGCTTTATGCTTCTATCCCATACAAGTAAAGTTATTAATATAGACTAATTCTGTTAGTATTCCACAAATCCAATACTAATTTGGCAACAGGGGGAAATCATTATCTAACAAAGTTGGTATTAAAAATAAAAACATTGTGGCCAATGACAAGCTTGCACGTTGTCTACCAACATATGAATTGTATATCACAAAATACCATGCAAATGGACTAAATTACATGGGGTAAATATATGAACTTTCCAATGTTTGACTCAAAAGTCCTTCAAGGTTGTAGAGGAGGGGTTCGGTTGATTTTATCACATAACCTTGAGTGAGGTTATAGAGGGTGGGTGGTTGTAGAGAGCACATTTGGTTCACGTCATGTGTTGGTGGAACCTCTCTTTCCCCTTTTTGATAGTATCAACCCTCATACGTAGGGTATATACTTGTTAGTCTTTGTGAATAAAACTCCTTGATAGGGCCATGTTCAAAGGTCAAGGTGCTAGAGGTGGTGTGGTGCGATGTAGGGCTCCTTGTGTATGAGTGGGTGTGAAGTTTGCTCTAGAGCACTAGTGTACTAGTGCATATGTGTGTACACTAGTGTAGAGCATGTGTGTAGTGTGCTATTGCACTAGGATGGACTAGTGCATAGTGCAAGGGGTTTGCACTCCTACACTAGCGCATGAGTGTACAAGGGTTGTGCACAATGGTTAGTGTGCAAGGATGGGACTAGGGAGTAGCACATGTGCACTAGGGTTTAGTGTGGGGATCATGATGTATCTTAGGCTAAGAGTACAGATGGTGGTTTGAGATAGTGCATGGGTTATGTGCACTTATGGAGATGCTAGTGTGCAAGTGCATAGATGTGTATGCAAGGTAGTGCATGTGGGGGATGCATTGAGAGGCATGCATAGTGAGTGCACAAGGCAAGTGCACTAGTGGATGTGCATTGAAGTGAATGTGGGGCGTAAGGCTATCTTAAGGAAAGGGATATAGGCTTAAATGCGAAGGGATATGCACCGTGGTGTGTGCAAGATGTGTCGATGCATGTGCACTAAGATGCAAGGGGTGTGTGTGTGAGGTGTGCACACTAAGATCAAGTGCATTGTTGTATAGTACACTTTTGGGTGCTCTTAATTGCTTAGTTGGTATTCAACGGGTTGTGTCTCTTGAAAGGAGATTGCATATCATTGAATGATGGCAGAATGGTTGAAGTTAAATGACAAGGACAATTCAACCTTGGAAGAATAATCCAAAAGAAAATTGGATCTTTAATTGAGTGCCTCTCCGTTCCTCTCAACTCTGCAATTGCCAAGCCAAGTGCAATTTGCTACACTTATCGGAAGTATTGCAAGTCAAGTAAATTGCATGTGCTGCCTCTTTCAAACCCTTCTCCTTCCTATAAAGGGCATTAGATTACTTACAAGACATTAGAAACGTCTAGCCATTAGTTGTGTGCGTGACCCTTAGACCCTCCCTTGCGAATAGGCTGGGTTCTAGAGTAAAGAAGAGAGAGAAAAAGGACCCACTGCAGAGTAACTTCCAGCCACTTCTTTCTTTATTCATCACATACATTGTGTATTTCTCTCCCCTTGCCACGTCTCCGAAGTGGTTGCCCCTCTTGTGATGCCTCCTTCCTCTGGTGCCTCGGCAATGGTCGTATCTTATCTTCTTATGGTGGCAGCAAGGTGGTGGCTCATGGTGGGTTGAGTGGTGGTGATGAGGAGGTTGGGGGGAGACGGTGGTGGTGGAAGAGATGAAGGTGAGCAGTAGATTTTTGACGAAAGGAGAGAGAGATGGTGGTGGTGTGTGAGGGGGGAGAGGGGAGAGTGTAGACAAGGGCAATAGGAGATGATAAGGGTACTAGCAGGTATGACGACGGAGGAGGAGGTTGTGGTGGTGGAGGCGGAGATGACAGTGGAGAGAGGCGGGTGGATAGAGAGCCAGACGGCCGTCGCCCAACTAGCTTAGAGGACGAGGTGGCGGTCTTTGCAAACAACAGCCCCAAAACAAGCGAGCGCGGTAGCCCTAAAACAACCAATAGACATGCGACAGTGATTGATCAGGCAACAACCACAATTGGCCAGGGCGGCGGCGGTTCATGTCAGCAGAGGCGGCGGGTTCCAAAACCAGGCGGTAGGCGGAATCAGACCTTGACGGCAGTTTCGAATAGAGCCCAGTGGACAACAGTAGAAAGTGAAAAATGAGGGCTTCTCATTCACACCAATTCGGACAAGTTCCTTGGCTAATTGTGAAAAATGAGGCTTTCCCCGACTCTCTCTACCATGGATGCAAAAATGTCCGCCCAACCAACTTGCACCGGTTCATTTGTAGAGGCAAGATTTTTACCACTAATGGGCGCACTCTTTACCTTTTGCAATTGCCCCTCTCACAACCATTTGCTCCGAAAAAATGTGAAACGAGCCTAATGTCCTTGGTCCCACAAAAATGGATCCATGCTTGATTCAATTTCTTTAATGATAAACATTTGTACTGAAATTTTTGGCACATATCAAAGAGGAGGAGAATATAGAATGCAAATATATTGAAGCAAATCTCTCTTTAGCTTCAATATAGTTTCAAGTATTGTTGTCATCATAATTACATGTAAGAGTATTTACAAGGCAATACAGATAAGCTACTTCTTTTTGGCGAGGCCTTTTCCTTGAAGAGACAGGCTTTCTAAGTGTCCTTTAGGCTTTCTTTGATGCTTTAGTTGCCACAAGTATTGAGAACATGCCTTCAATTAATGTGGTTTTGAAAAGTTCTTCCTTATCCGCTTATACACTCTTCATGGTTTCCTTGCCTCTTTGGGCAATATCCTTTTTTGTATTTAAAATTAAAAACATCTTCTTGCCTTGATAACCTTTCTATTGTTGTGGTTGGATATAATTGATGACCATATGCTTCTCTTAGATACCAAACATGCTTACTATTAAGACCCATTTAGGAATTTTGGCACTCATTCAAGTGCCATTTTTAATAAACTTATGAAATTGTACTATTAGTGTACTTGATATTAATATAATCTTTTGCTTTGTTAAGCAAAAATAATAGATTAAAGATATTATGATTATGATGCATTTCAATTTAGATATTGCATTTTATTATATTCAAATCTTCAAATATTTAAGACCAAAGTTGTGTATAGAGTACACCTTGAGCTCCATTTATCTTAACAAATGTGTTTGTCAATGTGGATTCAACTCAATGTAAATATAGATCATTGGGATTAATTAGTGCAATGTTCTCAAATGTGCGAGCTTTTGAAATTGTGGCTAAAATTATATATTTAAGCCTAAGATAGGAATGAAAGATGATAAATAATTACACCTTGAAACGACTCTAAAAAGTAAGCATGAGGTTGCATGAGGCTCAATCTTAAAATTGAGCTTCATGTAGAGTGGTATATACAAAATTATTAATAATGATATTAACCTTGATCTAGTACTTGACTTGAATTTTACACAATTTGATAAAGAAACAAGTCAATAGAGTTGCATAACATTGTAAAAGCCTTATGTAAGATAGTGGCTTTATTAGATTGTTGGTGTCATTGTTAGTATTTGATCTTCTTTATTTATGTTAGTTGATGAGAAGAAACAAGCCAACAGAGTTGCATGAAGCTAAAATTTAAAATTGAGTCTCATATAAGGTATTCATTAAATTAGACGATTGGATGAACTGAGCCTTATATAAGGTGTTCACTAAATTAGATGATTGGACGTGGTTTCCAATGGAGTTGCACAATAATAAAATTTGAAATTGAGCCTCCCATAAGATTTTCGCTAAATTAGATGATTGGATGTGCATGTTAGCATTTTACCTTGATTTCTGATATCATTTTATGAAGAAGCCAACAATAGAGTCACATAAGCATATATGAGCCTCAATATACAAGGTGGTGATTGTTGATACCTTTGATAAAAAAAGAAACAGAGAGTTGCATGAGGCTCAATCATAAGGTTGAGCTTGCCTCATGATGTAAGATGGTTGTTAAGCCTCACATCCCCACATAAGCCTCATGAGTCACTCATGTAGTACTGGGATTATGTTGTTTGCTTCCTTCTTTCTCATGATTGCCAAGAGCACCATGCATGTGCTAGTGGTGGGTGGGGGGGGGGGGGGTAGACTAAACCTTAGAATAAAAAGGAAAAAAGAAAATAACAAAGATTATTGTTGCCACCAGTTTGATCCTCACCACCACCTTCTCGAAGTCGTCGCCTTCAAGATTGACATTGTTGCCTCAAAATGAACATACTTGTCTAAAAATTGGATGATCAAGCGGAGCCTTGGAATAATCAAACGATCATTCTTGGAGGAGAAGACATTGCTTGCTTGGCCAATGATTAAGGCTATAAAGCCTTAGCCTAATGTTAAGGCAAGGCTAGTTAGCCTTTTTTCTGTGCACCCAGTTGCTACTATTGTGCTGAGAGAGAGAGAGAGAGAGAGAGAGAGAGAGAGAGAGAGAGAGGAGGAGGAGGAGGAGGAGGAGGAGGAGGAGGAGGAGGAGGAGGAGGAGGAGAGAAGGGAGAAAAGGGGAAGAGAGGAAGGAGACTAGAAGAGATGTAGAGAAGAAGAATAGGAGGAGGGAGTAGAAGAGGTGAGGAGAAGAAGGAGAGGAGGAAGGGAGTTGAAGAAGTAAAGAAGGATAAAGAGAGAGGGAAGGTGAGAACAAACAAGACATCCCGAAGCACAAGAGAGTACCACCCCGACATCTTCAATACAAGTCCTTTCTACTTAACAAGAGTGTGACCCATAAGGAACTGCAAAAATCCATACGGAGTTCAATACCTCGAGCTAGTGCTGCGGATGCCTTCTTGCAACGGTTCCCAAGAGAAGATATTCTGGAACGAGGAGCACGGGAGAGCTACTAACATTGTCACAAATATGGTCGACATGCCACTTCAGCAAAAAGATCAAGTTCCTTCCTAAATTTATGCTCATTCAATAGATGGTTAGAAATGTATAAATAGGACATGTAAAGAAATTTTAAATAAAAAATTGTATATTTTGAAGCTAGGGTAAATTGTATAATATCGCATCGAATAATTTCCTTAAGATTTTTATAAACGAAAAGTTGCATTTAGAATAATTCTTTTTGCATGAAAATGTTGGAAAGATAAAAAGCTACATTGAGAATAATTTCTTTTGCATGAAAACATTGGAAAGGATAAAAGTTGCATTGAGGATTTTTTTTTTTACATTGATAAATTATGAAAAAACTAGGATAAGTAAAGTTTCATTGACAATAGTTCTTTAGTTTTTACAAATCATATGAACATAAAGGATGGTAAAATTTGTATCAAGGATAATTCTCTTTATGCTTACAAATTTTTTAAATATCCCCTTAGCATTTATAAACAAAGAAGAATAAAATATAAGCTTGACTCAATGCATTTAGGAAATTGATTGAATAATAGAAAAATCATAATACACTAATTCTACAACAAGATAAAAAAGAAGAGCGCAGGGTCACTTATGGCATGTAGGAAGGGCTTGAGCAGCTGGGTCTACAAGCTGGGTTTGAAAAGGGGATTGATTGCGATACCAAACTTGTCCTTCCCATGACACCCTTGAATAAGAAGGTAAAATTAAAGAAACTAGGTCGAGGGGAGAAAAGTACGAAATTCTTTTCTAAATCCTTTGTACTTATTGGCAACAGATCTCCCTCTAGACTAGTTGCAAGTCCCTTTCGAGAAACGGGAAAAGAGATTGCTGCCTTGGAGAGGTTTTGGATTGATCTTGATGGCGAGAGGTCACTCCATAGAAGTCTTTGGGCAAGAGGAGTGAGGGTGCTAGGGGGGCTCTAGTAGGTAAACTTTTAGACTTTTAGGAACCGATCGAATTGCTATGTGACTTAGGATGGGTTTCCTAAGGTCTGGGTACTAGTTAGGGCGGAAATCTTGAGTAAATAATGGCCTTTGTGCCATTCTTTTGTATGGGTGGAAGGTGAAGACTTGTATAAGGAATCTTATTAAAAAATAATCAGTCTTTCAAAAAAAAAAAGTTTGTGTTGTGATTTCAATTCACTTTGATTTAAAGGATTAATTAAGGAAATTGATTTTATGTATACAACTTAAATGTGTTAGGTAAGTAGTTAACTAAAACTACTCAACCGAGGGAAGTGAGATAACGTAATCCCTGATGGATCTACTCTAAGGTAGGGTTTTCTCAGTAAGCTGAGAGCTTCTCACAGATTCGTTATGTTAGAATATAGGAGAAATGGACCCTTGAATCAACTAGGACCCTTGATTCAATATCGTTTTAGGGGAATGGAGTGAGACTTTATCTTATGGTGGGTAGAGGGATTGACATTTTCATACTTTCCCTTGTGCTCTCCTTGAACCAAGTGTAATACGAGTTGGCTTTTGCTTGAGTAATCTACTCAGGACATCCAAGCTATGCAAAGACTCTTAACATAGTAAGGAGAAGCTTTCACTGGGAAAAGTCACTGAATGCTTGAGTTGCCACACAGGTCAAGGCTGAGCGCGTCAAAATGCGAGGGAAGTTCCAACCACGACATTCTGCAAACAAAGTGGCAATTGATTAGCATGGATTTTGTAGTTGGGTTAGCTTGTGTCCAATGAAGACATGATTCAATCTTAGTCACTGTGGGTTATGCTAACTAAGGTTGCTCACCTTATGTTAGTTAAAACCAACTACAAGGCTTCATATATTGCAAGAATCTTCATGAAGGAAATCTTTAGGCTACATGGTCTACCTAAAAGGATCATTAGTGATCATGACTCTCTCTTCACTTCTCATTTCTAAAAGAGTTTGTTTGAGGCCATTGGTACCCAAATTTTTTAAAGAACCACTTATCATCTCGAAACTGATGGGAACATTGGATGAGTCAACCAAGTCATTGAAGACATACTTAGAGCTTACTATTGTAGGGAGCCTAAGTGATGGATATAATACCTACCTCTGGTGAAGTTTGCTTATAATGCATCCTATCATATCAAAGCATCCAGATGACCCAATTTCAAGCTTTGTACAGACAAAGTGCCTAATCCCACTAAACTTCTTAGATCCTACCTTAAAGGTAGAAGCTTCCAAGAAGATGTTGGAAGAAATGGATGAGCAAGGTAAGGCTATAAGATAAGATATCCAAGCTTCCAAGGATTGACAGACATCGTATGCCTATCTAGGAAGATAATAAAGTATCTTTAAGGAGGGAGACATGGTTTTCATTCCTGTTCGTCCTAAGAAGAGCTCTTTCTCCTTGGGGCAATATAAGAAGCTAAGCCCAAGATATTGTGGACCCTATAGAATTCTCAACTGTGTAGGGCTCAATTCTTACAAGCTACAACTTCCTAAACACCTAAAAGTTCACAATGTATTTCATGTTAGCCTTTTAAAAGGTTATGTACCCAATCCTGATCATGTTCTCGATGATCAACAAGTTGTAATGCCAAGCCAAGGAGTCCTTGAGCTTCAACTTGACAATATACTTGGTGTAAAAGAACATGTCCTTAGAAATAGGACCATTAGGGAATATCTTGTCCAATGGAAGGACTATCTTGAGGAGGATGCCACTTGGGTGGATGAGGATGCCCTATGACAACATCCCGATCTTCTTTTGTAATAAAGGACTAGAACTCTGAAAAAGTCTTTTTCAACTGTAATAAATCCTACACTTTCACTATAATAGTTACTCTGCCTCATCCTTATAATCTTGAAACTTCGGTGATACATGTAGCCATGTCTGATGAGGCATAGCTAGAATATTAACGAGTCCTAAACCACAAGCACTATGATCTCCGTTTCTTCCAGAATCAATAATCTTAAACTCCTTCGAGATGGGGACATCTCAATACCTCTAAGGGGAGGACGATGTAATGGTCCTTTCTCCCCCTTCACAAGAATTGGCATTAAGGGGGGAGGGGGGGGGGGGGGGGGTAGACTAAACCTTAGAATAAAAAGGAAAAATAAAATAACGAAGATTATTGTTGCCACTAGTTTGATCCTAGCCTCCACCTTCTCAAACTTGCTACCTTCAAGATCGACATCATTACTTTGAAACGATCGCATCTACCTAACAATTGGATGATCAAGGAGAGCCTTGGAATAATCAAATGATCACTTGTGGAGGAGAAGACATCACTTGCTTGGCTAATGGTTAAGGCTACAAAGCCTTAGCCTATTGCTAAGGCAAGACTAGTTAGCCGTTTTTTGTGCACCCAATTGCTGCTATTGTGCTCTGAGAGAGAGAGAGAGAGAGAGAGAGAGAGAGAGAGAGAGAGAGAGAGAGAGAGAGAGAGAGAGAGAGAGAGAGAGAGAGAGAGAGAGAGAGAGAGAGAGAGAGAGAGAGAGAGAGAGAGGGAGGGAGGGAGGAGAAGAAGAAGAAGAAGTGGAAGGAGAAGGGAAGGGGAGAAGGGAGGAGGAGAGAGAAAGAAGTGAAGGGCAAAGAGAAGAAAAGAAGGGAGAGGGAGAGAAGAAAAAGTAGAAGGAGAAGAGAAGAAGGTAGATGAGAAGGGGAAGAGAGGAAGGAGAGTAGAAGAGGTGTAGAGAAGAAGAAGAGGAGGGAAGTAGCAGAAGTGAGGAGAAGAAGGATATGAGGAAGGAAGTTGAGGAAGTAAAAAAGGATAAAGATAGAGGGGAAGTGAGAACAAACAAGGCATCCCAAAGCACAAGAGGAGTACCGCCCCGACATTTTCAACAACACAAGTCCTTCAGTGACTCACAAGGAACCACAAAAATACATCTGAAGCTCAAGATCGTCAAAGTTGGAGCTAGTGCCATGGACACCTTCTCGCAATGGCCCCCCAAAAAGTTGCATTGAGGAAAAACATTCTTTTCACATTTATAAACTATGAAATTCTAGGATAAGTGAAGTTTCATTAACAATAGTTCTTCAATTTTTACAAATCATATGATTGTAAAGGATAGTAAAATTTGTATCAAGGATAATTCTCAACGCTTACAAAATTTTTAAATATCACCTTAGTATTTATAAAGGAAGAAAATAATTTTAGCGTGTAACAAGCAAATTAAGAAGGGTAAAATAGATGATCAAGATCATCAATTAGGAGTACTTCTTGAGGAAGAAGAATCCCACTATAAAAATTAAAATTTGAGAAGTTTCCCCCAATTTAGGATAATCTCTAGGATTCTTGATGGGATTAATGATCAATCCTTGATAAGAATATGAACAAAAAATCGTACTCAAGGACCTACGATAATTAAGAAAAACGATAAAAAAGAGAAAAGTTAATCAAAGATTAAGAGAAAGGAAAGCTAGAAAAATCCAAGCTGAAAGGAAATTGGGAAAAACCTAAGAGTTAGAAGATAGTCAAGTTGGAAAGGGTTGCCTCCAAGTTAAGATCTTGCTCAATTGCCTCATTTAGGAAATTGATTGAATAATAGAAAAATCTTAATACATTAAGTCTACAACATGAGAAAAAAGGAAAGCGCACTAGACCTCCCCCAAGGCTAGTTGCGGGTCCCTTTCCAAGGATGAAATAGATTGCTGCCTTGGAGAGTTTTCAAATTGACCCGGATGGCGAGAGATCACTCCATAGGAAGTCCTTAGGCAAGAGGAGTGAGGGTGCCAGGGGGGTTGTGGTGGCTAGTAAACTCTTAGACTCCTAGGAATTGCCCAAATTCCTATGTAACTTAGGATGGGTTTCCTGAGGCCCTGATACTAGTTAGGGGCAGAAATCTTGGGTAAATAATGGCCTTCATGCTATTCTTCCATATGGGCGAAAGGTGAAGAATTGTATAAGGAATCTTATTAAATAAAGAACATATCTTTCATAGGGTTGTTTTTGTTGTTTGTGTGTTGTGATTTTAATTCATGTAAATGAATACTGTGATTTAAATGATTAATTAAGGAAGCTAATTTTATGTATACAACTTAAGTGTGTTAGGTAAGTAGATAACTAAAATTGCTTAACCGAGAACACCATATTATAGAATTCAAAAAAATTTCAAGTTCTAATTTTAAATAAGTGATAAAGATTTGAGCACGTGGCTAAATCTTAATCCATATTTGAAAGTGGGATTTGGGAAAGTAGCTTATATATCATTTAGGGTAGACTCCACCTTTAAGTAAGACAACAATATTTGACCATGTGGTTAAATAATAAAGGTATTGGGGATTCCCAAAGTATATTGAAATTTCAAAATTCCCTAATATAGTGTTTGAGGGAAGCGGGAGATTGTGATCCCTCATGGATCCGCTCTAAGATAGGGTGGTCTTCGTAAGCCAAAAGTCTCTCATAGATTCATTACATGAGAATTTAGGAGAAATGGACCCTTGAATCAACTAGGGTCCTTGACTCGGTATCATGCTAGGGGAAGGGAGTGAGACTTTACCTTATGCCCATCTACTCTTTACAACTTGCACAGGAGGGAGGCTGGCATTCTTTTACAAAAAATTGGGAGTGCCTTTACATTTTAAAATGCACATTTGCCTTTGCATTTGCCTCGACTTTTAAGGTTGCCCTTGCAGTTTTGGCCTTTTCCTCTCTTATCCTTCTATCGAACCGCCTTTTTCCACCTTGCTCCGTATTTTTGAGTTTTCTTGAATTTTCTTTTACTTCCTTTTTCTCTGTCTTGTGTTGGGATTAACATTTACCCCTCCTAGTCGAGTGCCAATCCCACCGCACTTACGGGACTTTGTTGATAAGGGCTCGGTTGATTGAAGGGTGGTTGTGTGAGTCAATGATGGGGCTTTTGTGGGGAATGGACATGGGAGAGAAGCATGTTGAAATGGTTGAGGTTGTGGAGATCGAGGGTATATTGAGTAGGTGATGGGGGCCTCCGAAGTTGATGGTTAGGTGCTGGTTGTTGGATTCACTTGAAAAAGAAAAGAGAGTGCACTACCTGCGGGTGTGCCTACCTCATTGTGCTGTGCATCGTGTCCGTGCCAGTGAAATTGGAAGTCGGGTTGAACCGCATATAAGCCTGGGGTGTTGTCCGACAACACTTGAGGACCTAGTTCGTGTATGGGGAAAGTGTGGTGAGTATAGCTTAGGGAGATAGGTCTAACCATAGGCGAGGTGACCTCCCTAGGTGTGTCTTGCCCTTGATATGCCCTAAGCGTGAAGTGGGGGTAAAAGGGCTAGGGAGTTAGGAACAGAGTTGTCCGACCATAGCCACCAGATGTGCCTAACTTGAGGACCCCTAGGTGCAGTGATTGTGTCACTCATCAAGTGAGGTGTGTTTTTCCACTTGCTATTTGATCTTCTTTTCCTTTCTTGCTCTTGTCTTTCTTTTCTCTTTTCGTTCTCTTTTTCTTTTTCTTGTTTTTTTTTTTTTGCTTTTTTCCTCTTTTTTAATTTTGTTTTTTTGAATGTGTATGAGGAACTAGTCCTCAGATTCATGGTCATGAGAGAAGGAGACTGGGGGCTTAAGCGATTTACTAAGGAAGTTCCTACCTTGCAGATAGTCCTTTAGATTCATGAGTACATTTAGAGGGGTTGTTGACAAAAATGGATGACTACACCTAGTGAATCAGCTATCATTCATGTCCTCTAGTAAGGCCATGCAAAAGGATAAGAGGAGGGTGGCTCTCATCATGAACCTCGCCATAGCGCAACTATCTATGCTGACATTCAAATCAAAAAAATGGGGGTGGTAGGTGGTATTCATGAGAGGTACGCAGTTGCTTAAGCAAAATCCTAAGTAGCCTAAGGTAGTTACAGGTTGTGATAAAAGTAGGATCAGGGCAGGAAGAGAATTTGCTAAGGAAGTGGGAGATGGAGGGTCCTAGGTCATTTTCGGAGAATACAAGGGCTTCTTTAAGCTTAGTAGCATTTACATTGTAGATTTTAGGGGAATCGTAACGACTATGGATGTCGGGGTTATAGTCTACCCCTACCCTTCTTGGATATGGCATGTATGCTGGGTCATTTCTCTTGTAGGGTAGGGTGCTGCAAAATGACATCCATGCATCTACGTTCCTGTCCTAAATTCTCCACGTCCATGACTTTTGTATTCTCAGTAATCCTGTGTCTCTGTCCATGACACCTCCATGACTTTGTATTCTCAGTAATCCTGTGTCTCTGTCCCCCACAGTGTTGGATTTTTCTCTCTTTTTCTGTGCTCCATCGATTCCCAAGCCTTTTGCCCCTACTGATTACTTCCTCCACCACTTTAGGGGATAATACTCGACTCAATGTGGGTGGGTATTGGAAGGTAAATTTGAACGGCTGGCACTTGTTTTCCCACTACTCCCACACTGCGAGTTCTAGGTTCTAGTTGAGCGGAAAGTACTATTTTTTTGCGGGATGGGAGCTTTCGGGATTGTTAGGGGTCGTGCCCTTAGTCTTCTTCATGCTTGCTCCAGGGTCTTCTTCCTTCTTTTCCTGACCTACGCTTTTCTTTTTGCCATTGCATCCTCGGGTGGCACTTCTTTTGCCGAGCTTCGGTCTTGGAGAGGGTGGTTGGGGGACTTGTTCCTCGTCTTGTTGCCTCCAAAATCCTGCCCCACTTCTGGTAGTGGTACTTGTTGCTCTTCTTCTCTCAGTAGCTCTTTCCTGCTCCTTTGCATACCCTAGCCATTCCATCTCTTGGACTGTTAGTCCCGCCCTTAGTAGGTACTCCCTTTGCTCTCGTAGGCTTAGGTTTGGTTCTGCTTCGTGAGCTTGAACACATAGGCTGCTATGCCTTATGGCCATGTGGGTAATTTCTAGCTTCTTCTGTAGGGTTTCAACAACCTCCTCCTCTTCTGGATGATGTGTGACATCTGAGATGGTGCTAAGGAAGGCACATTGCGAGGCTTCCATGCTCATCTTTATGGCCTTTGCCAACACCATATTCCCTTCGGCATGGGCTAGATGGCCTGCTAGTTCTCTCACTCTTTCCTCACTTTTGATGACCCATTCTTCTGCTCTTTACTTCATCTCTTTTAGATTTTCATTCTGCCTTCGTGCTAAGGCCACCATCCTTGGTTTCAATTCTCTCCACCTCTAGGTTTCTTCTTCTTTCTCTTTCTCCATGTGCTCAATTTCCCTCTCTAGTCTTCCTTGCTCTTCCAGCTCCGCCAGTAACCTATACTCTATGTTCTCCATGTCTCTTGGGTGGTCTTCCTTTATGTGGACTTTTTCTACATCTGCTGCCTCAAGTTCCTCCATTGCCTTCTCTATCCTCTTTAGTTGCTCTCTCAACTCTTCATGTTGCACGAGGATGAGCTTGTACTCCCTCTGCAACCCTATCAACTCTTGTCGTTCCTCTTTGAGCCTTCCTTGCCAATTATCTTCTTCTTTCTTTCTAGGCTTGAGTTCTTCCTATAGCTCGTAGATTTCTCTTTTTGGTATCCTACTACCTGGCGAGTCCTTTCAAACTGGAAGGCTGCCAATGCTTCTCTTTCAGCTTCCAACTCAACTTCTCCATTTTCTTCTCCACCTTTGCCTTGTCTCTAGTTGTGTGATTAGCTCTCTGCCATACTCGTCATAACCCATGGACGCCGGCGGTGCTGTCAGTACAGTTGTTGTAGATGCCTCTATTCTTTGCCTCTTGGGGTCTTGCTTAGATTATTTAGCATCTGCAGCTGCCGTTCTCTTTGTCCCACTTGTCGGAGCTCCCCTACTCGAATTTGGGGCTATTTCCTACAACACCATGCTAGTGATGCCTTGGGTGGTTCTGGAAGTTATAGGTTGGGGCATTAGAGTAGGCGAGAGTGGATACAATAGGCCCTTGTCCTTGCCTTCTACCATGGGCGATGGTTCGATCTTTGGAACTTTGGTGCTCGTGCTTGGGCCATCTTCCCTTGGTGGATGCATTGTGGCTAACTCCTCCTCCCTTGAGGGCTGTTCCATTGACATGCGAATGGCTTGAGCTAAATATTCCTCCTCCTTCATGTGCATCTCTTCTGCCTTTGCCTCAGCTTTTCTCCTTCTTTCTTCTTCTAGCCTCCATGACTCCTCCTACACCCTCTGTAATTTAGCCTTTTCTTCCCTTGTTATTCTTTCCCTAGTCTCTTGCCACTGCTTCTGAGGGCTCGTCTCCTTTGGCCTCCCAAGTCCTCCTTGGCCAGATGGTACCTCTAGTTCTCTACCCTCACTCATTGTCCTCTTACTCCTGGGGTGGTGACATTTTCGGTGTCTCCTCCACTTCCTCTTCACCTTCCACCTCTCCCACAACCTCTTGGATTATGGTGGTCAACAAACCCTATGATGGATGCCTTTGATGACAACTTCTTCCTTACCGTCCTTGTTGTGGAAGCCGGAGACTCCCCGCCTGCTAGTCTTGTCCCTGTGGTTAGTGCCTTTGTCGAAGCTTTGATGGTTTTTTGCATGTAGCCATTCTAGTTCACCTCATCCACCAAAGACTTGGCTACACGGCTCTCTAGTAGGGGCACTCCAATTTTACTCATGAAGGCATTGTACCTTTGGCTAGAGAACATGGCATGGATCACCCTTACCTGCAACCTGACTTCGGGATCCATGATGTCGACTAGATTGATGCTGTCATTGGCGTGGACTAGGGCTTTGTTCATCCCTAGCATGCCGTAGATGTCCCTCTTAGGTCACTTCTCAACCTTGTTGAGTAGGCCCAATGCTTTTTCCATCACTTTCAGGCTCAATTCCACCTTGACTCTGCGTAGGGGTTTTCTTCTCGTTGCTCTATTGTAGTGCCAATATTCCTATTGGCATTGAAGGTCCATAGGAACTCCACGCACATGTTGTAGTCTAAAACCTATCTAACTTTCTACATGTACTTTCCCAAGCTACATTGGTCGACAAGCCGCTTCATTGCCGGCTCTTCTATGACCAAGCCATCCAAGTTCATGATGTTTTTGAACTTGAACCGGTTGAAGACCCTGATCTTTGTCGTTAGGCTGTACTTTACCTGTTTTTCTTTGTGAATAGAAGCTTGCCTTTGTCTTGGCTTGCCATCGTAGGTTCATGTCACACAATACTAAAACTTACCATTAGTTTTCTAGAGATAACTCTTGCAAAACAATAAGCAGATAAGGAATGTAAGCTATGGAAAGGTGAAGTGCTTAAGTACATAATAAAGACTTTGGCTTCAAGCAGTCCATGCAATCCATTGGAGATTATGATAATTTTCCTCCATCATAAGTTTGGTTTTTATTCATTGACATTTTTACTTTCCATCTTACCCCCTCCTCCCCCAGGAAGGATATGAATCCTTCCTAGGATTGGAGAATGAAGGGTTAAGGGCATTAAGCGTAGGGTTGCGATGCTTTATTGTTGCATTATAAGTTTGGTTTTTATTCCTTGACATGTTTTACTTTTCCATCTTACCCCCTTCTCCAGCGAGAAAAGGATATGAATCCTTCCTAGGATTACATAACAAACCGAGACTGATTGGCCCAATGAAGTCAATGGCCCATTTTTCAAATGGTTGATGTGCTAGGATTGGGGTCAACTCTATTTTGTCCTTACGAATAGGAACCTTAGTCCCTTGACACTTGTCACAATGCATTATGAATTTAGCAACATCACGGAATAGGGTAGGCCACAACAGTTGAGATTGTAGCACCTTGCAGGCCGTAGTATTGCCGCTGAAGTGACCTCTGATAATTCCACCATGCGCTTCTGTTTAGCATATCATGCATCTCATGCTCACATACACATCTCTGTAGTAGCAGGCCACCTTGTCCTAACCTATAAAGTTGGTCGGAAATCAATTGATAGGATTAAATCTTAAGAATAAGGTGCCTTAGCCTAGCCTTCTCAATGGGTCTCTTTGATAGCCTGTGCTCTAGGATATGGACTATGTCATCAGGCCAATAAGGCGTCAAGCCAGATTTGAATAAATCCTTCTCACTAGACGTGCTAAAGAGGTGTGCATGGGATAGGTAATCTATAATGCCTTGTGTGGCCTCTCTTGTGGGAATGTGGGACATGTGATCTGCCATGTAATGTTGCTTGCCCTTGCGTACGACCACAGAAAAGTCAAACTCTAAAAGTAGAAGTAACCATCAAGCTATGCATCCAGTAGTGCAATGTTTGTTCACTAGATAGAGAAAGGCTTGATGATCAAAAAAGAAGGTAAAGGGCATGGCCAAAAGATAATGGCAAAACTTCTTTACAACAAATACCATGGCCAAACCATCCCTCTCCATTGTGGAATAGTTCATCTCTGTATATTCGTGAGTTGTCTGCCAGCAAAGCTCCAATGGCAAACTTTGACACATCAATATGCACATGGAATGTTATGCTCTAGTCTGGGGCTCGTAAAATTGAAGTAGTGAGAGCCTTTTTCAACTCCTCATAAGCGTGTTGGCACTCCTCGATCTACTCAAATACAATCAGCAACTTGTAAAGTGGTCTAGCGATCAATGTGTAGTTCAGAACAAAGCATCGACAGTACCTTGTGTGTCCTAGGAAGCACAAAACTCCCTTATAGTTGGTTGGTGGTGGTAAGTTGACAATAACTTTGATCTTTGAGAAATTAGTGATTGGGTGTCTTAATTTAAGATAGAGGAGATGGCATCTAAGTCAACCGGCATGGTCCTCCAAGTGTCCATCTCAACTCTCACTGTCTCCAATTTGTTGCCTATGAAAATGAGGCCATTACCCTAGTCTTCGATTACTCGCGTGTTCCTCATCCACTGCTGGCCTAGCAAAGATGTTGTAGTCTACTCTCTTCATAACAATGAAGTTCACCGAGAACTGGATATCTACTACTTTCAAGGGCCAGTCCTTCAAACACTCAAAATGGCTTAACTTTCATGCCATTAGCTGGTGTGACATTAAGCCTTGTAGTTTCCACTGGTGGGTTACCCCAAACCTGCAGAATTGCATGGCTAAGTACACTGATTCTTGCTCCCGTGTCTACGATCCCCTTTCTCATGACATCTCCTAGTGCTACTACTGGTAGGATCGCATGCATCTCCATGCCTTTCTAAAAAGAATTCACATGCAAGGACTTAGACACCGAGTTCAATGTGAAGCTAGGTATTTGCGTGGCTGTGTCATGGTCATGCAAGTTGGCTATTCTTGTCTTGTTAGATCCCTCTACCCATTGCTTCAATTCTTACCATAATGAAGGCCTTTGTCTAACTAGATCCCCCATCAACAATGTTACAGGAGCTGCTAGTGTGAGAGCTTTCACTCAACCGCCAAGACCCACGGACTGCTTATTGTTTCAAGCGTTCCAAGCGAGCTCTAATGGCTATCTCTCACCTAGCCGATGCGCCGTCGATCCTACGAGTGTAATGAGCTTACCTTGATGCTTGATCGAGTACCCTCCTCTCTCTTGTACTCCGGTAGCTCCATGATTCTTGATGCTAGCTCAAGCATCCTCAATCCTCCTCCATCTCCAAGCTCCATCCTCCATAGCCGTGCAGGCAAGAGAAGAGAAGAGAAGAGAAGAAGAGAAGAGGAGATGGAGAAGAGTTTCACCCTCTTGATCCCTCACTCCCACACACTCACACACTCCCTCTCTCAAGAGCACACACAAGCAAGAAGGAGAGAAGAAGAGAGGAAGAAGAAGACTCTTTTTGCCACACACCAAAGAATGAGCTTCTCATTCACTTTTCAACTTTATATATAAAGCCCTAAATCCTTTTTGGGCGGTCATCCCCTTTTCCCTTTTTTACATGGCCGATTGTAGCCTAGGTCATTTTTCCCATTTTCCACCATTCTAATTTATCCTATTCCCAACTAATGTGTACACTTTGCACAGGAGTGAGCCTAGCGCTCTTTTACAAGGATTCGGGAGCGCTTCCACATTTTAATTGTGCGCCTTTTACTCTTTTGTTGTCTCGGGGCGACACTGAGACTTTCTGAGGGTCGTGCCCGAACATTTAAAATTTTCAGGGTCTGGTTACCGGTCAAGGAGCCTTTTTCTGCTTTTATCTTGCGCCTTTTTTGCTATTTCCTTTTTTTCCATTTTCCGCTCCTCTGTGCTGCGGGAAACACAGTAACATTACCCCCCTCCTAGCCAAGGGCCAGTCCCATGGCACTGGGGTGGGAAGTAGTGGCTAGTTAGGTTTGCTGCTAGGCAAAACTGGTAGGTGGATGACACTGCTTACTCGGTGGTTGTGTGAATGAGAGGTGATGGAGTTTAATGACGATGACTAGGAGAGATTCCGGCGTGCTTTAGGTTTCATGGAGATGCTCGGCATCTTTCACACAATTGTGGCGTCCATTATGTAGCCGGTCGTCCCTTGAGCATCAGAAATGCTTGAAGCAATAAGCAATCCCTTAGGAGGATGGTATTAGAGGGATTTATCCTGGAGAAGCCCCTCGCCCCCCCGCCCCCCCCCCCCCCCCCCCTCCCCCCCCTCGAACTTTGCCTTGACAATGATATGGTTTGTTCTTGCATTGAAAATTTGTGTCTTTGATTTGAAGATCATTGTCTTTGAGTTGAAGGTCTTCAGTTCTGCATTGAAGATCTTTAACCTTGCATTGAAATTCTTCAAGCTTGTGGAATCAATAAGCGATCCGTAGATCTTGAGGCATTAGGCATGCATCTTTGGAAGACGAGGTTCCAAGATCTATGCCAATGGCAGGTCTATTCTGAGTACTCCTTTTGCTTGATTTGGTTCAATCATGGTAGCCATCAGTAGGCAGATGATTGGCGGCATGAAGCACGTTGGTTCGTCCACTCCAATGTAGAAAAGCTTCTGAAACAGGAGCAATGGTGACATGTTCGGCATATGGAACAGATTTTGGTCATTCAAGGATGCCATGGGTGATCTTCTTCAGCTGAGTAGCCAGTTGTTGAAACTCGAACATAACCTGCAGGAAAAGTTGTGCACTCCCTAAGGGGTGTGTCTACCTCTCCGTGTAGTGCGTGGTGCCCGTGGGAGTGGAACTAGGAGATGGGTCTAACCTTGGGCAAGCCCTAGGTAATGTCCACACTTGAGGACCCAATTCGTGTGTCGTTGGAGGTGCGGTGCAAGTCTTAGGGTGACAGGTTTGAAAGTCCTGCCCTTGATGTGCCCTAATCGTGAAGTGGGGAAGGGGCTAGGGAGAACCCTAGGTGCAATGACTGTGGTGCACGACGAGGCGAAGGGGAGTTGCAAGCGGATCTTGCGAAGGTCTCTCTCGCTTACCTTTGCTTAATAGTAGATGCATCCCTTGGCTTTGCTATGCTTTGCTGTTGTCTCTTCTTTCTAGTTCACCCTTTTCTTTTGTCGCCTTGTGGCTTTTTTTAAATTTTTTTTACAAAAATACTAATATAAAGAGGCTTATACATAGATATATGTGATACAAGGGCATGATGGGAGTTTAATCCTCGTCATCCGAATGGCGGGTAGGGGATGGTGGAGGGCGGGGGGCCTTGTTAAGGAATGTGCGACTTAGCAAGTAGCCCTTGAGATTGAGGCGGGTTTTGAGAGTGGTGGTGGAAAGGAAGGGGTGGTTGCACTGTGTGAATTTGCTATCGCTCATATCTTCGAGCAGTGCAACACAGAAGGATGGCAAAAGAGTAGCGCGCATCATGAGGCAAGTCAT
Source organism: Lygodium microphyllum (assembly GCF_053477565.2). Lineage (NCBI taxonomy): Eukaryota > Viridiplantae > Streptophyta > Polypodiopsida > Schizaeales > Lygodiaceae > Lygodium > Lygodium microphyllum. The sequence goes on from NC_141150.1 coordinate 17,247,554, forward strand.
GGTGCTGCTATCTATGGCGTTGGGGTCGAAGTAAAGGGGTGGGAGGTGGCGTTTTTGAGGTGCAGGCTCTTGGTGGACTAGGACCCTAAATAGTCTAAGATAATTACAAGTGGTTATGAAGGTGGGGTCAGGACAGGAGGTGAACTCACTAAGAAATCTATCTATAGAACTGTACAAATCAGGGAGGGTAAAGAGAAGGGCATCCTTATGGAAGGTGCTATTGGCGTTACAGATAATGGGAAAGTCGAACCTGCCGTGGATGGACGGATTAAAGTCCACACCTACCCTTCGAGGATACAGCATGAAAGTGGGGTCGTTTCTCTCAGAAGGGAGGATGTTACAAAACGCTATCCAAGCGTCAAGGTTGACGTAAAAAATGCATCTTCTCTAGGTGGGTTGGAAATTATAGCCCTCCATCGATCTAGGCACCTGGAGGACTTTATCCTGCCAAAATTCGCGGTCCTCAGCTCCCCAAGCAGTTGGGTTGGCCTCTCGCTCCGCTAGCCACTTGTCCTTGAGCCTTTCACCCATAGCGATTACATTGTTTACAAGTTTAATGGGCATTACTATGTTTAATGTAGCGGGAAGTTCAAAGCTCAAGTGGAAGGAATCGTAGGCACATTCCTATTGTTCCCAAATAATCAACTCTGCATGGAATTCAGCGGGGAGATTCTCAGAGCGCGGTGGGAGAGGGGTAGGTTGTCTTGGAACAGGTCTAACGTTCAGCTTTTTCCTTGCCTTCTCTACCATTTCTCTCCTACGCTTAGCCTGGGCCGCTTTCTTCTCAGCAGATGTGTCAGGGGGTTGCACTTCATCTTGTTGTGGAGGAGGGGGTGGTGGAACGTAGTCCTCCTCCTGAGGTCCCAGATCAAAACTCTAGTTCACCCCCTTCTGCTTGCACGTCTTCTTGCGCCTTCACCTCTATGAAGCCAAGTTCGTCGATTTCCTGCACTGTCAAGTCTATCTGTGCAAGATATCTTCTTTGCTCCTCCAGGCTCTGCGGCGGGCCTCCTAGCTATAGTGATACATGCAGGCCTGCTGTTAGGGCTCTACGTGCAATGGCTAGCTTCTTCTGCACAGCTGATCATTGGCCTCATTTTCTTCCGGTTTGGTGGAGTGGAGCAGCGTGTGGAGGAAGGTGTATTGTTGGGCTATCATGGAGAGCTGGGCCGCCTCTGCCTGATTCTCAGCCAACACTCTATCTCCTTCTGCTTTGGCCAGCCGGCGTGCCAGGTCTCGTATTCTCCTCTCGTTGTGGTCAGCCCATTCTTTCGCTCTCTTTTCCATATCTTCCAGGCTCTTCCCCTGATGGAGGGTCATAGCCATGAGTTGTTGCTGTTGGTCCTCGAGCTCGCGATGTAGGCGGGACTGCTCTTGGTGTTCATTGGTGATCTGTGCGCGTTGAGTTGGTCCAGCTTTACCTGCATCCTTCATACATGCTCTCCTTTTAGCTGGTCCAACTCTGCAGCCTCCTGCCTGATTTTCTCAAGCTGGTTTTGTGCATCCAGGTTGATTGCAGAGAGCTGGTCGTTTTTGCGCCGCAGGTGAGCATTGGTCTCCCTCTCTCTGTTGAGGCGATCCATTACGATTTTTCTTCTTCCTTCCCAAGCAGCGTCACGTTCCTTCATGGCTTTTAATTCTTCTGCATCCTTATTGCTGGCTTCTTCCTTTAGCATAACAATCTCCCTTTGGTATTTTGCTATCTGCTTAGTTTTCTCCAGCTGGAGAGCGGCTCGTGATTCTTGCTCTGTTGCCAGCTCTTCCATGGCGGTTTTCTTTTCTTCCTTGGCCTGTTCTAGCTGCGAGAGCAACTCCTTAATGTATTCATCGTATTGGCCTACAGGAGGTGGGGGATGGGACATGGTGGCGGTGGTGACAATGATTTCTGTTTTCTGCCTTTTTAGCTCTGGCCTTGGCTCCATATCAGTCGTGGCTGCCCTCTTCACTCCCGACGCTGGGGTGGCCACGCCCGCTTCTCTTGCCAACTCTCTTTCCACTAGGAATTGCAGCCAAGTGACCATGTTGCTCTCATCGACTTTTGGATTGGAGCCTTGGGTGGCGGTGGTAGTGGGCATTGTCACGATGAGAGTGGTTGGCGTGGAAGGTACGAAGAGGGGGGGAGTTGGCGTCATCGGTTCTTTGCCTTTTCCTTTTGCTGGGGGCGGGGGTGTGATTTCCGGCACACTGGTACTGGAACCAAGTGCTTGTGTTCGGTGTGGGCTCTTTGCGCATTCCTCGTCTCTTTTGTGCTGCTCCTCAATGGAGTGACGGGTGGCCAACGCTATTTCTTCCTCTTCCTTTCTTTGCTATTTCTTCCTCTTCCTTTCTTCTCAACTCCTCTTCAGTCTTCTTTTTTCTCTCCTCCTCATCCCTGACCGACTCCCTTCGAGCCCTCTCCAGATCTTCCTTTTCTTTTTTCTTGCGCTCCTCTTCCCTCTTTCCATGCATGGCTTTCGTTCTTTGTTCTGCGTGCCTCTGCGGGCTGCCCTGGGACTCTCCCTCTTTGTTTTCGTCAGTCTCCGTTTCATCTGAAGACCTACACTGCTCTTCTGTGCGAGGTCGGGATTGTGACGGTGACTCGTCACTTCCTTCTTCGCCTCCCTTCTTATCTTCTTTTTCCCGTCCTTGCCCTAGTGCTTCTGGGATGATGGTAGTAAGGACGCCTCCAAACCCTATGGTTGAGGCTTTGGAGGATGAAGCCTTGCATGTTGATCGGGACGATGGGGATTCTCCTCCAACGGCTCTTCCTCCTGTTGCTAGGGCCTTAGCCGAAGACTCTATGGTTCTCCTCACAAACCCATTTAGGTTTACCTCGTCCAGTGATTGTGCCGCAATGCTGTCGAGCAGAGGCACGTTGATCCGACTCATTATGCTGTTGTATCTCTGGCTCGAGAACAAAGCATGCACCATTTTTGCTTGCAGTTGGATGTCTGGGTTTGGGATGTCTGCCAAGATAATCCCATCGTTGGTATGGACCTTCACCTTGTCCATTCCCAACATGGCGTAGATGTCCCTCTTCGGCTTTCTTTCCACCTTATTCGGCAGCCTAGTGTCCTTTCCACCAACTCCGGGGTCAGCTCGATTTGTACTTGCCTGGTGGCTTCATTCTCGCACACCGTGATGGTGCCTCTGTTTCTGTTAAAGGTGCGCAAAAAGTCAGCGCACTGGGTGTAGTCCACCCTTTGGCTCACTGCATCTAGGTATTTCTGCAGATGGCACTGGTCTATGATTTGGCGCACTGCCAGCTCTTCGATGGCCACGTCTTCAAGGTTGAAGATGTGACAGAACTTCAACTGGTTGAAGACTCTCGTCTCCACCGTGAGGCCGTGCTTCGCTTGCTCTCCTCCTCCGAGAAGGGGAGCTTGCCCGCTTTGTCCTGGCTTGCCATGATCGATGCCTGGAAATTCAGCCATTTCCACTATTAGTGCTTTTTGACAAATAACTTGCTGAAAGAAGAAAATCGTAGCAGATTTTATTGATTTGGAATATTTTGAGTATAGCCTTAACTTTTCTTTTTAGACTTTTACCATTACATCTTACCATTGCATTTCAAAATTTATTGACATTTCATACTTGGTTTACTTTTTAAATTCCACCTTACCCCCTTCCCCTTTGGAACGAGAAGAATCCGTCCCAGGATTGGAGGTTGAGAGGACAAGGGCGTTCAGCATAAAGAGCGTCGGTCTATTTGTGCAGGAGCCAAGCATAGAAGTTGGGGTTGTACTCTAGCTGAGCTTCACGGTCTAATTCGAATGGACGGATATCCACGTGCGTGATGTATGTTAGAACATCGGTTAGGAGATCGCCAGAATCGACCCGACTTGCAATGTGGAGCTCTTCCTCTGTTAAGAGGCACGTCTTGTCGTGGGCGGCCTAGGGATCTCTGGATCACTATCCGAACTAACTTCTGACTCAGAGTCAAACACTCCATCTTCGCTAGAAGAGGTGGTCTCCCCTGGTGGCCGCAGTTCAGATGGTGATTCAGTCCTAAGTATTGATGTCGTTCCTGGCTAGACTAGGCCTGCTTGCTCAAGGTCTATGGCTCCTACGCGTTCCAACCAAGCGCGATCACATTCCATGCACATGACTCCTCGCTCTACTCTAAGGGTCTGGCTTTTTTGTGGCTCGGCGTCTGCTCGTATCTGCTCAATTTCTCGTTCTTCAGTGTCTTATTCTATGGTATCTACTTCACCCTCGCTCTCATCACTGAAGGATTGGCAGTCTTTGTATTCCTCGCTACAATCTTTGTCATCCGATTGCTCGTCGTCTCCTAGGGTTTGGTATGCCTCGTGTCGTTGGTCAGGAACTAGGGCCCAATTATACATGAGGTTTAAATCGTGCACCCTGGTTCATTGCCACTTGGATTCCTCTAAGAGATCCTGGAGTGGTTTGAAATTTACAGCTGGATTGCCAGCTAGCTGGTACGTTAGGTATTCTAGTATCCCCTAGAGTTCCCTTTTGTTGGATGGTACTTGGAAGGTGACAGGCCCAGGATTTCCTCGGCGGCTTCCTGCCATCATGCAGACTGGTGTAGAGAGTGCTTCGTTGGACTTGCCGATTGTTTTGATGGCTTGCTCGTACACCTCATGATCTGAGAATGGCAGGTCAATTGTAGCGAGAACGTGCATCCAATCCCACTCATCCTTTGGACATGGGATATACTTGGTCAAGGGCCCATAGGGCTTCTTAACCTGAGTGTTCCTCTTGAGCATAGCAGAGATGGCATCTAGGTCGACTGATGAGGTCTTCCAAGTGTCCATCTCTATTCTTACGGCGTCCGTTCTATTGCCAAGGAAGATCAAGCCGTTACCCCAATCTTCGATGACTCTAGCGTTGCGCATCCAGGGTCGGCCTAATAGGATATCGTAGTCCACTCCCTTCATGACTATAAAGTCAACAGAGAACTAGACATCTGCGATCTTCACTGACCAATTCTTTAGTACCCCGAATGGCTTCACTCTCATACCATTTGCTAACATGACATTAAACCTAGCATCTTCGACAGGCGAGTTCTCCCAAGTCTGAAGCACTGCGTGGCTAAGCACACTAACCCCAGCTCCCGTGTTCTTGTTGTGTCACCTAGGGCTAGGACCGGTAAGACCGCATGCATCTCAGAGCCTTCCCAAAAGGCATTGACATGCAAGGATTTAGGCACGGAGTGCAGCGTCAAACTTGGTGATTGCGTTTCTGCATCATGGTCTTGAGGGTCTGCCGTGACCTACTCTTGTGACCCTTCGACCCACTGCTTAAGATCTTGCCATAGGGCAGGATGCTGCTTAAGCAGATCTCCTAGGCTAAGTGTTACAGGGGTAGTCACTAACGTGATCAGGAGATCATTGGATACTCGTCCCTCCCCTAACCCAGATTGTCTGGGCCACTGGCTGCGAGCGACTGACATGCGGCTCTGTCGCGTCAAGGCTTGGTCTTAGCGGCACTGCTTGTGGCGCAGTTGCTTCTACCGACTTAGGTTGAGGCGGTGATATTAGCGTGCTTACGCTGGAGAGATCATCGATCTCGTCCTCTATGATGGGCTCAACGTCTTTAAGATGCTCTTAAGCCTCCTTCACTCATTCCTTTACCTTTTCTATGGCCTCTAATTGTCGCTTCGGATGCGGGTATTCCCCTATCTTAGCGCTTCCCTTTTCGGCCGTCTTAGGGGCTGAAATCTCTGCCTCTGCGTCTGAAACCTTCTTTCTCGTAGGCAAAGTCGTAGCACTCTCGGTTTTTAGTGCGACTTTAGCTTCCGATCTCTTCTTCTTCCGCCTGTGGCTTTTCGTCCCTATCAAGGTTGTGTCAAGATTTCTAGGTCCTGGCAGAGAGATGCCGGCCTGCTTTGTTTGGGCTCGGGTCATAACCCACAATGGGATAGGTGTGGCCTCCCCATCAAGGTTTTCGACACCAAACAGCCCCAATGGGACAGATGGCACGTTGGCTGAGCTAGAGGATGGCTTTCACTTTGGGCAATCTAGGAAAAGATGGGTGATTCTGCACTCTGCGCATCTTTAGTCAGCCTTGTCTCTGTTTTGCTGCTCTCTTTCAGGGCAGCATGATGAGACATGGCCAGGGTGACCGCAAGTCCAATAGGTGAGTGGATCCTGCATCTGCCCTCCTAGGCCTCTACCTTGTCCTCGTCCTAACGCCATCACCGGCACGGGTCGATAATCCATGAGGACCGCGTTGCCCTCGTTGTCGTGCGAGACGTAAGGGTATATGTAGGTCTCTTCATCATTCGGCTCCTCCACGTAGTGGACTGGAGCGTCGCTCGGTGGGTGGGTCACGTAAGGACCAGGCGATCTAGGAATTTCGGTAGGGTTTATGTCCATTCTAAGGACGGCTGGTTTCATATCATTAGGCGCGGGAAGAGCCAATGGGGCTCCCCTTCCGAAGAATGGCTGCGGCCTATTTGCTAGGTAAGGTTGGCCGTAGGGTTGCGAGTATGAAAATCTTCTTGGTAATCTACAATGCGCGACATCATGGCCGAACCTACCGCAGTTAGCACAAGGTCTTGACCTAGGGTCTTGACACTCGGCCGGCAAGTGGTTTCCGCCATAGTACACGCATTGGACATGTGGGCGCGTTGGGCATCTCAACATGTCTTGTAACTTGGCTAGTTCCATCTTGACCTCAGCCAAGCCTTGGTTTGTCTTGGTGGCCTTCCCCTTATCTTGGGATGATGGGATTGACCGCTCACTAGAGGCTGACGTTCTCTCTGAGCTTCGCGAGTTGGTCTCCTCTACATTTGAGCTCCTGGAGCTCCGCTCTTTCAGCTGATCATCGACTCTGATGGCTTGCTCAAACACTCTAGCCACCGCGTCCTGCTGCAAGCTTGAGTTGCGTCCTTAAATAACTCCTCGTCTCGAATTCCGCTGATGAATACAATCGAAACTGCTCTTTCAGTTGGTCGTTCACCCAGAGGTATTCTCTTAAAGAGACTCCTCACATGGGTCACGTAGTCGCGGATATCCTCCTTCTTTTTCTGCTTGACGTTCATCAAGCGTACTAGCAAGTTATCGGAGTATCCGAGCTCAGCGAATCTCTTGACGAAGTCGTCATGAGGTTGGTACTTATCGAGTTGCTTGGCAACAATCGGTGTTTTGGCCTGGCTTTTTGAGCCTTGGTTCGCCCCTAATCCTGCGAGCAGCGATGTCGCTAGTGCGGTGGCACTTTGCTCTACTGTTGTATTATCGAGCAGCCGTTTCATGAGAAGCTCGCTCAACGTCAAGTCTCCCTCCAGTACGCTCTCATGGCCCGTTCGGTTTTGGCCAGCCAAGTTCAGCACTCGCTGCACCTCATGCAGCTCCATGCTTTGCCTTTGGCTCCTAGCATGCTGATCCCTATTGTACTCGGCTATGCCCTGCAATGCTTTGCGGGCTAGCCTTCTCTCCTCTTCTAGATCTGCAATGATTGCGTCTGCTGTCCTGCCGCGGTGCTTGTACCGGGTGTGCGCGTCATAACTACTCACCAGCTCTGCTGAATAGCATCTGGGAATATGTTCAAATCGAGCTCCTCATTAGACCGATGGTCGGAGATCTCTTATGTCATGTTCGAGTTCTCGCGCTCCACTATGCTGTCGATCAGGTTGAATAGACTTGATAGATCCTTATCGTTGGCGCTCCTTGCTTGGTCCTATTCTGCGCTTTGATGGGTTGTCTATGTCTTGGGTCCTCTCCTATTGGTGGGTTCCTTGAGTGGTGTATCTGAGTGAGTTCCTTGACTTATTGAATACAGTCCTCAATTTAAGATCACTCAATGTGTGTCGTTTCTCGTGCACTTGTGGTCAATCAGGCTTTCAGTTTTCTTATGTGTACTTCAAGTGTGGAATTCAATGTGAGCGCGGCAAACAATCTCTATATGCTTACACTCTCTTGTCTCGTCTCGGGCCTAATAAGCTTCGTTGCTCAAGTCCTGGCCGTTCTAGCGGATTCTGGGGTCTGCGTTGCTTCTTGCTGTTCACTAGGGGGTCGATCACAGGTCCTACGATTGGATTTCCGTTCTCAACGCGTCTGGTCTCGCTGGGGAGTGCTCCAGCACCGTCCCCTTGTCCCTTGGTGGTGACTCCTACATCGGGAAATGCCTACAAGGAGCTTGCTATGTTGTCCTGGAGGGGGTTGTGCTTCCAGTCGGTCGTGGGGGTCAATTTTTGATGTTTTCTTTTTCTTTTCTGCCTAAGGGTGTGTCCGATTTTGATAATCGGACGTTCGATTTACCAGTGGTCCGATTCTTGGAATCGGACGGTGGTTAAGTGTCCGATTTTCAAAAATCGGACAAGTGGTCCGATCGGACTAGGTGTGTGGTCCGATTGCTGACGTGTCCTAATTCGTGAGTCCGATTTCCTCGATCGAACGATCGAACGAAGCATCCAATCGGACGAAGTTGGTCTGAGTGTCCGAGTGGTTCAAGTTAGAGTGGTTTGATTCCCAAAATCGAACAGGTTGGTCCAATTGGACGGTTGTCCGAACGTCCGATTCCACCGACCCGAACGCACTTTCGAGCATGAAATCATCCAAAATCTTCAGATATTGATTATTATAGGCTACAAGATTTAACATGAATGATGCGGGAGTGATGGGGGAGAGATCTATATACCTGGGGATCACCGATGGCAACGCAACTCCTCGCACTGATCGATCAAATGGGTCACTCAAGCTCTCTCTCTCTCTCTCTCTCTCTCACTCAGCTGGTTGCAAATGAGGATTTCCTTGCCCTCCAAGAACTTATATCTCTACTGGACATTATCTGGATGTTACCGACTACTCTCCTTGCGATTCCTACACATTCAAATGAGCATTTCCTCCATTTTCCACCTGTTTTTCCCGATTTTCTCCCTGTTTTACAGCAGCAACGCTACGCCTTTCAGGTGCGATTTTCTAATGTTAGCCTACTCTAAACGCAACACGAATCGAAAGCGAAAAACTGAACTAATTTCTCCATGTTTTCCAATCATCAAACAACCAAAATGTCCCAAAATACTTACTTGTTTTGAAGATTAAAAACACCCAACTTCCTACCTATCTCAAGCTCCGTTTCGGGGATGAATCCCCTACTTCGATGCTCGATATGAGGCACGCAAGTGCTCGAGCTTGAATCTGTTGGTCTCGGCAACGGAACCAAAATGTGGGAGCTTTCACTCAACCACCAAGACCCACGGACCACTTATTGTTTCAAGCGTTCCAAGCGAGCTCTAATGGCTATCTCTCACCTAGCCGACGCGCCATCGATCCTACGAGTGTAGTGAGCTTACCTTGATGCTTGATTGAGTACCCTCCTGTCTCTTGCACTCCGGTAGCTCCACAATTCTTGATGCTAGCTCAAGCATCCTCAATCCTCCTCCATCTCCAAGCTCCATCCTCCATAGCCGTGCGCGCAAGAGAAGAGAAGAGAAGAGGAGATGGAGAAGAGCTTCACCCTCTTGATCCCTTACTCCCACACACTCACACACTCCCTATCTCAAGAGCACACACAAGCAAGAAGGAGAGAAGAAGAGAGGAAGAAGAATACTCTTTTTGCCACACACCAAAGAATGAGCTTCTCATTCACTTTTTAACTTTACATACAAAGCCCTAAATCCTTTTTGGGCGGTCATCCCCTTTTCCCTTTTTTACATGGCCGACCGTAGCCTAGGCCATTTTTCCCATTTCCCACCATTCTAATTTATCCTATTCCCAACTAATGTGTACACTTTGCATAGGAGCGAGCCTGGTGCTCTTTTACAAGGATTCGAGAGCGCTTCCACATTTTAATGGTGCGCCTTTTACTCTTTTGTTGTCTCGGGGCGACACTGAGACTTTCTGAGGGTCGTGCTCGAACATTTAAGTTTTTCAAGGTCTGGTTACTGGTCAAGGTGCCTTTTTCTGCTTTTATCAAGCGCCTTTTTTGCTATTTCCTTTTTTTCATTTTCCGCTCCTCTGTGCTGTGGGAAACACAGTAACAACTAGCAATGTTGTAAGTAGGCCATTAGCTACTTGCCTTTCGTCTTGCCCTTCACTCTTTTGCCATTGGTCTTGGGTAGCTTGCCTACCGGTGTGGTGTCTAAGCCTCGTATTTGTGGTTTTGTGTGAGGTGTGGGTGCATCTCTTGAGTTCATGCTTGTCGATGAGACCGGCATGCTCACATTAGAGAACTCAGTGATCTCGTCTTTGAGGATAAACTTGGCATCCTTTAGATGCTATTGGGCTTCTCTCACCCACACTTTAACCTGTTAGAAGTCAAGCTCCCCGTGTCGTGTGTGACTGTCTTTATGTACTACCGACATGACAGCTAGTGTACAGCTGTCTCCTGCATGTGACTACATTAAATAAGTCGGTTAGCTAGTCGGTGACCTGACTATGGTTATTCTGTCTAGTCAGCGTGTCACTTACTCTATGTTACTTTTGTATGTGTGTTTTACTCAATGACGAAATAATGAGAAGAAGATGATGGAACCTGAATGGTTCAGACATTTGCTCAACCCTGACTCTCTCTCCTCTTCAAACATGGTATCAGAGCAGGACTTGGTGGATCTCTGAGAGTTGGAGAAAGTGAAGATCTACTTCCAGGAAGTGAAGACTCATTTTTCCTTTGTGCAGACAAGCTGCCATTGTGGACTGCAGGTAGGTATTTGTTCATTACACACTCCAGGGTCAAGATCAGAGCTTGTGGCTTCTTGAGAGCCTTGAGGAGACTGTTTAGAGTGCATTTGGGTGTGGCATCAACACCACCATCATCAACTTCATCAGCAAGAACTGAAAACAGGGGTCTGCAACCAGCGTGATTGTGCCTGTTTGGGCTGAAGGCCTGCACTATCTACTGCACTCAATGGTGACCATAAATGGGTCATGAGAAGCATGTATGCTTACTGAAAAAGGTCTTTGTGAAGTACATGGAGTAAGTACTTGTGGTTGAGCTCTGATATGAGCTGAAATAGAGTGGGCAGAATGGTGTAAATTGTCTGCACTGTTGTATACACAGCATACATGGAGTCTACAACACTTTGAAGAGCATTGGAAGCTCTTGAGTATGCCCAGAAGCACCTGTGAAGTATAGGTGCATGCTGGAGGCTACATGTACTTGACTTGATCAATTGCAAGCTGAGTTTGGTGGTTGAAATACACAGATCTGAAGCTTCTTTTTTGGATGGATACTGTCTTGGATTGTGGGCAGTAAGCATTTTGCTTCCTACTGAAGCACAGAGTGACAGATGCAGATATCTGAAAGACATATATGCTGTCATATGCGTGTTAGAATTGTCTTGGGTTGAGAGGAGCATCAAATGCCACTGAATACTGGAAGTTTGCAGCTGAAATAAAAGAAATCTTGTCTTCTTGGGATGAATATAAATTGCAGACATTTTGTTTGACTTGCTTGTCAGATGTAGATAGGGTATTGTCACTACATAGTCATGTACTGACGGTGACATACTGAAGCAAATGTATGGTCTGATTTAAGGACTTTTTTCAGCTAGTTGAAGCGGGTTATGCTAGTTTATTGACTGCAATTTTTACATAAACTGTTGGCATTGGTACTTGTTAAGAATACACTGGCTGATGTCTCTATGCTTATGTTTGAAGTGGCATATGTACCAGCAGTCAACTAAGCAGCTTTGGAACATGCATTACATGTATCCAGGTGGAGGTTGACTTTGGAAAGAATGCTATAATTGCAGTTTACAGGTTTGGACTGCATGCTTTTGGACCCTGGCAGTGGATCTGCAGGAGTTAAATCTGAACTGAACATCAGGCATATGTATTGGCAGTTGTCTTTATGAGTTGGATCAACCGATTGTGACTTTGTTTGGGCTGATATTTGACTGAAATTTACTGGTTTTTTTCCTGAAATTAATTGCAAAAAAACTGTCATAAAGTCTTACGGGCTGAAGGTAGTCAGGTTGTCATTGGCTTGCAGGTAGTCAGGTAGTGTCTACGACATGGCAAATGCAGATAGAACTGATAATATAACCCAGATTGTGGGGGAGAAGCTTGACAGCAATAATTATGCGATATGGAAGTTCCACATGGAGAACTTTCTGATAGGCAAAGGGTACTGGGACCTAGTGACAGGTGTTGAAGCTAAATCAGAGGTAGCAGACAGGAATCTCACAGCTGATCAAAGACGAGCGCATCGAGCTTGGACAGAAAGAGCTCGTAGAGTGCTACACTGGCTCTCATTATGTATCTCAGATGCTATGGTGATGCAGATTATGAACTGTAAGAGTCCTGCAGATGCATGGAACATATTGGTCAGATACTATGGCACAACTACGAGTGCCAGAAAGATACAACTGAAGCAAAAATTCAACAACATAGAGAGGAAGAACAGATCCATACAGGACTATGTCACGGAGATTAAAACCTTAGCAGATCAGCTCGCATCTGTTGGTTCACAGGTTGAAGATGAAGATATGGTTGCAGTGACTTTGAATGGCTTGGGTCTAGAATACAAGTCATTTGACACATCCGTGTCTGTGAGGGATGAAATGCCCGACTTTAACGAGCTGGTTGCATTGTTGATTCATGAAGAGGTGAAGCTTGGCTTGGCTACAGGGTCAAGCAGCTCCAAGAATAAGGATGCAATTTTTTACTCGAACCAGCGCGGTCGTGGCAGCCGTGGCAGGGGTTTTGGATCTGGCAGCGGAAGCCATCAAAATGCATCCTTTAACAATAGCAATCAGCAGTCGTCAAATGCCAGAGGTGGTGGAAACTTCAGAGGCAGGGGGAGATCTAACTCCCGTGGCAGAGGCTCATGGCAGTAGCAGCGTCAGTCAGACAATCCAAATAACGACAAGGATTGTCATTACTGTGGGAAATATGGACATATTGCAAAAGACTGCTGGAAAAAGCAGGGGAATCAGAAGGGTAAGCAGCATGGACATTATGCCACGTCCAGTCAGGAAGATGACTCTGGTGACAGGCTGTTTGCCATGCAATATGTCAAGGATAAGGCTGCTGCAAAATCATCTGATGATGTAGTATGGTATATTGATTCAGGGGCATCAAACCATATGACCCCACATGGTGACTGGTTCACTGAGATGGTTGCAGATAAGCATGGCTATGTTTGCACAGGAGATGATACGCAGCATAGCATAGAGCACAAGGGAAAAGTGCCTCTGGTTGTACATGATGGCAGGAAGAAGAATCTTCATGATGTTTTGCATGTCCCTTCGAATACGAAGAACCTATTGTCTGTGGGTCAGATGACAGAGTAGAACTTGCAGGTTCACTTCAATAAGCATGGCTGCTTTATTGAAGAGTTTGGCAATGGATGCAAGTTGATCGCGAAAGGCCACAGAAATGGAAGAATGTTCACTCTTGATGCTCCACTGCCAGAGCTGAACTCCGCCATGTTTGCCTAGGGTTCTGGCACTATCAGGGGCTTAGAGATTTGGCACAAGAGAATGGGGCATGTCAATTTGCAGAGGCTGCAGACCATGCAGAAGAAGCAGCTGGTAACAGGGTTACCTAGATTCCAATATTTAGATATTGGTCATGTATGCGAGGCTTGCCAGTTTGGTAAGCAGTCACGATTGCCGTTTGTCAGGCATGTAAGACAGAGTACACGACCACTGCAGTTAGTGCACTCTGATGTTTGGGGACCAGCTCATAATGCATCTATGGGGGGTTCCAGATACTATGTATCTTTCATTGATGACTACAGTCGATATACCTGGCTTTACATATTGAAAACAAAAGATGAGGTCTTTGCTATTTTTCATAAATTTAAAGCACAGGTTGAGAAGGAATTTGAATGTTACATCTCTTGCTTGAGATCTGATAGCGGTGGGGAGTATGTCTCCAATGAATTTGCTGATTTTTTGGCTGAAAATGGCATTCGTAGGCAGCTAACCTGCAGCTACACTCCGCAGCAAAACGGAGTAGCTGAAAGGAAGAACAGGGTTCTGATGGAAGCTGCTAGGGCCATGATGAATGAGAAGCATATGCCGCTTTACTATTGGGCAGAGGCTGTTGTGACAGCCGCATATATTCTGAACAGGACTCCCACTGCAGGCATTCATGACATGACACCGTTTGAGAGGCTCTATGGCTATAAGCCGGATGTACGACACATGAAGGTCTTTGGCTGTCTTGCTTATGTGCACATTCCAGATGAGAAAAGGAAAAAGCTGGATCCCAAAGCACATAAGAGTGTGTTCATTGGATACTCACAGGAGAAGAAGGCATACAAATGTTATGATCCCTCTACCAGGGAGACTTTGGTAAGCAGGGATGTCATCTTTGATGAGTTGGGCTCATGGTATGTATCACCAGTTGCAGTGCCATTGGATATGCCTTCCACTCATGTACCTACAATTGAGTTGCAGCAGAACACTGATATGACAGGACCTAGTAGTCAGCAGACAGTATCCCCATGGACAGGGAGAATGCGACACTCATCGGCCACTGACACTGGTATGTCAGTGAGGGGGAGATATTATGATGTCTTGGACAGCAAAGGAAAAGAGAAAGCTACTGAGGATGGTATGACGCCACCTGGCAGAATGACTTCTGGATATGAGTCTGCTGATACGTTAGACAGTGAACTTGGCATTTCGACTGTCTATACACCTGGTACGAGGCAGAACAGGTATATTCCGCCTCATGAGAGAGGGGAATCGAGCAGTGCACCACAGCCTAGACGATCGCAGAGGGTCAGATACCCTGTTGACAGGTTGACGTACTCTGGTTATTCTGCAAAGCATTATGCCTACATGACAAAAGTGATGGAGATCAAATAACAAGGTACTTATGCTGAAGCAGCAAAGGATGAAAATTGGTGCATGGCTATGGACGAAGAGATGAAAGCCTTGGCTGAAAATCAGACTTGGGATTTGGTACCACTGCCTGAAGGGAAAAAGCCCGTTGGCTGCAAATGGGTTTATAAAATCAAATATAAGTCTGATGGCAGTGTGGAAAGGTACAAAGCAAGGCTGGTCGCTAAAGGATATGCTCAGCAGTATGGCTTGGATTATGATGAAACATTCAGCCCGGTTGCAAAAATGGCAACCATACGAACTGTTATTGCCTTGGCTGCTGCAAAAGGCTGGAAATTGCAGCAGATGGATGTTAAGAATGCATTCCTCAACGGTGATTTAGCAGAGGATGTATACATGGTTCAGCCGGAAGGGTATGAGCACCCTGATTTTTAGCATTATGTGTGCAGGCTGAAAAAGGCACTGTATGGGCTGAAGCAGGCTCCGAGAGCCTGGCATGCTAGGATCAGGAGTTACTTGCAGAGTCTTGGATTTGTTGTTGGCAGGGCTGATCACAGCCTGTTTACAAAGAAGACTGACAGTGGCTTGGTAGTGCTGGTCATATATGTTGATGACCTGATAATCACTGGAGATGATGACATGGGAATTCAACATGCTATGAAGATGCTGAAATCTGAATTTGACATGAAAGATCTGGGAGATCTGAAATATTTCTTCGGTATTGAGGTTGTACCAGCTGAACATGGCTTATGGCTGATGCAGAAGCACTATGCCATGGAAATGCTTAAGAAGTATGGCATGGCTGAATGCAAACCACTCGATACACCTCTGGACCAGAATGTAAAGCTAGACATGAACACTGGGGCTGAAGTAGAAGATGTGACTATGTATAGGCAGATGGTCGGCAGTCTGATTTACTTGACCATCACTAGGCCTGACTTGAGCTATGCAGTAGGCCTGATAAGCCAGTTTATGCAGAAGCCGAGAAAGCCGCACTTGGATGCAGTTAGACGCATCATGAGGTATGTTAAGTCCACTGTAGACTATGGGCTGTTCTATGTCAGAGATAAGCCCTTGACACTGATTGGATACACAGATGCAGATTGGGCAGGATGCTCAACTGACAGACGATCTATGAGTGGCTATACCTTTGGCTTTGGTAGCGGCATGATCAGTTGGAGCAGCAAGAAGCAGCCTACGGTTGCTTTATCTAGTACTGAGGCAGAGTACAGGGGGCTGCATTGGCAGCATGTGAGATTGCTTGGCTGCTCAAGCTTATGGCTGACTTGGATATTCAGGTTGATGCTCCAGTGAAACTGTTATGTGATAATCTGAGTAGTGTACTCCTGGCCATGAATCCAGTTTACCATGCCAGGACAAAACACATAGAGGTACACTACCACTTTATTCGTGAGATGGTCCTTGCAGGAAAGGTTGATCTTATGCATGTGAGGACTGATGAGCAGGTAGTAGATATCTTTACCAAGTCTCTAGGTAAAGATAAGTTTTGTGGTTTTAGACAGCTACTTGGTGTGCAGATGCTGTCTCGAGCTTGAGGGGGAGTGTTAGAAGTCAAGCGTAGAAGTCAAGCTCCCCGTGTCGTGTGTGATTGTCTTTATGTACTACCGACATGACAGCTAGTGTACAGCTGTCTCCTGCATGTGACTACATTAAATAAGTCGGTTAGCTAGTCGGTGACCTGTAGTAGTCAGCGTGTCACTTACTCTATGTTACTTTTGTATGTGTGTTTTACTCAATGAGGAAATAATGAGAAGAAGATGATGGAACCTGAATGGTTCAGACATTTGCTCAACCCTGTCTCTCTCTCCTCTTCAAACATAACCTTATCGACTATATCCAATTGGCACTTTGGATCAGGGTATTTCCCAACCTTGCCACTCCCCTTCTCTACTATCTTAGGTGCTGAAGTCTCAACCTCTATATTTTCCACTTTCTTCCCTCTCATTAGTGTGGTTGCGCTGTCCATTTTTAACGTCACTTTGGCATCAACTATCTTTTTCTTCCTTTGGTAATGGGTCTTCTTTCCTATCGAGGTTGCATCTAGGTTGCTGGGTCCTAGCAATGAAATGCCGACCTACTTCGTTTGTGCCCTAGTCATGACTTTCAATGAGATGGGAGTGGCCTCACTATCAAGTGTCTTGACTCCAAATAGCCCTAGGGGAATTGAAGGTACGACAGCGAGCTAGCAGATGGTTTTTGCCTGGGACATTCGGTGTATAAGTGAGTGATTCCACACTCGGGGCATCTCAAATCGGCCTTCTTCCAATTAGCTTGCTCTTGTTTGGGGCGGCAACGAGATGAGACATGCCTTGGGTGGCTACAAGTCTAGCATGAGATTGGGTCTTGGCTCTGCCCTCCTAGGCCTCTACCCCTTCCCTGAACTAATGCCATCATTAGGTATTAGTCTAAAGCCCTCTAAGATGGGATTTCCCTCATCGTTATATGAGACATAAGGGTTTACGTATGTCTCATCCTCATTCAACTCCTCTACGTAATGTATTGGAGCGTCACTCGATGGATGTGTCATGAAGGGTCCAGGTGGTCTAGGTATGCTGATGGGGTTGATGTCCATTTTGGGGATAGCCGTCTTGGTATTGTTAGGCATTGGGAGAGCTAATGGAGCTCCCCTTCTAAATTGCGGTGGTCTATTCCCAAAGTAGTATGGCTGGTTGTAAAGTTAAGGATAAGGCAATCGCCTCGGTAGTTGGCAATGCACAACATAGTGATTGAACCTACCACAGTTTTGGCACAAGGTCTGGATCGAGCATCCATGCACTCAGTCAAGAGGTGGTTCCCTGCATAATGGACACATTGCATATGAGGTTGCACATGTCTTCTAATCATTTCCTAGAGCTTGGCTAGCTCTAGCTTTATGTCCACCAATTCTTGGCTAGGGTCAATACTCTTCCCTTTCTCTTGGTTAATCTGACTAGATCTCTTGCTAGTGGTGGCAGCTGTCTCTAAGGTTCTAGAGGGGCTACACTATCTCAGCTCGTGGCTCTAGAGCTCCTCTCCTTGAGCAGGTAGTCTCTACATGTATGGCTTCCTCAAAGACCCTAGCTAGCACATCCCTTTGCAGGTTTGAGTTACCTACCAAGGCCTTGTAGAGCTCTTTGCTCCTAATTTTTCTTATGATGAAGATGATAGAGACCGCTCACTCACTAGATCGCTCTATGGTTGGGATTCTCTTAAAGAGACTCCGCACGTGGGTAACATAATCTCTAATGTTCTCGTTGTCTTTTCGATTGACATTCAATAGTAGGATATTAAGGTTATCTAAGTACCTTGCCTCAGAGAATCTCTTGATGAACAGGCTCTTGAGAGTATTGAAAGTGTTGCATTCAACATCATCTAGACTGATATACCACGTCCACCCTTTATCTCCAAGACAAAGACTAAATGCTTACACACATTGAGCTGGGTCTGTTAGTCCATTCGCCGCACACACTTGCTCGAAGTGCTCTATGAAACTATATGTGTCATTGTTCGTCTGGTACTTGTCGAGTTGCTTGGCAACTATGGGTATCTTCGGTTGGTTCCTCGAGTTTGGTGTGTTTCCTAGTCTTGCTAGTAACAAGGAAGTTGCTAGGGCCACTCCGTTGCTCTGCTCTGTGGGTTGCATTGTCTATGAGTTTCTTAGTGAGAAGCTCGCTCAATGTGAGATCAACTTCTACCGCTCTCTCCCTCTTCGCAGCATTGGGTCCTATCCTATTCCAATTTGCAAGTGCCAAAACTTGATGGATCTCTCACATTTCTATTTCTTGCCTTAGCCTTTGAGCTTGTTGCTCTTGGTTGTAAGCAGCTATGCCTTGCATTGCTCTCTTGGCCAATCTCCACTTTTCCTCAAGGTCAGCTATGATATTCTCGATTGGCCTATTGTGGTGCTCCATCTTGGTTTGTAAATCGTATCAATTGATCATTTTTTGGATACTGAATAGGAACTCTCCCAAGTTGAGCTGGTTATTTTCATGGTTGAGCTTAGTCCTGACATCTTGTCAGCATCACGGTCTACTAGGTTATTGATCAAATTGATAAACTCAGGTAAGGTTGCATCCCTAATTGCACTGGTCTTCTCGCTCTATTGTGATTTGAAGGTCTTCTCCTATTAGTGGGTTTGCTCAGGTTGCTTATCTTGCATATGAGTTCCTTAGTTCAGCCACTCCTCATTAAGTGCGCTCAAGTGTTCGTGGGGTGCTTCTTTTCATGCACAGTGCAAAATCAGGCTTTGTGCTTTCTGAGTGCACTTCAAGTGATTGTTCTTAAGAAATGCGTGACGGTGTAAAAAATAATGTGATGAAATGTACTTTTGTAGTTCTCTCCCTTAGGTGGTCACTCTAACAGGTTCGATTGCGTCCTTTAAGCTAATTCAGAGGAGTGGTCTAAGGGGCTTTGTTCAAGGTCACTTTCTAGATGGTCGAGTTGTGATCTTGAAATCTGGAGGCTCTACTATCCATCTAATGTGTCTGGAGGCCTATAGGTGGTACCTTACTTCGGGTTGAGCTATAATCTAATGTGTCTGGAGGCCTATAGGTGGTACCTTACTTCGGGTTGAGCTCTATTTGGCTTGGGATGTGCTAGATTGGTCAATTTTTAGATTTTGGTCAGTATGTGCGATTCTTAGAGGTTCAATTCCTAGAATCGTACTGTCCATTCTGGGCTTGTGTTCGACTGCAAAAATTGGACAGTCTAAGAGCCTAGCTATTTGAGTTGGTTGTCTGACTTAGATAGTTCGAGCCTATTGGCTCTTTGACTTTGAATTCAGGTCTGTTTGACTCAGACCGGCTAATGATGTCTGATTGAATGTAGTATTGTGGGTGTCCGAGTGGACTGACTTGGACTATTCGAGTCTGAACATTCAACTATGGAAATTGGACTCTGCAATGGGTGTCTGATTTTGGTGGCGCAAACGGTCCACGAGGCACAATTTCAATATGTCTAACCTTTGTGGTTGATACCAAGTGCTAGAAACTTTCAAAATCAGTGATTAGATGCAGAGGAAGGTTTGTGAATACCTGGAGTAGCGGGAAACCTCTGAATTGGTGTGCACAATCTCTTCTTTGCCTTGGAGCTCCAACACACACACACACACACACACACACACACACACACACACACACACTCTCTCTCTCTCTCTCTCTCTCTCTCTCTCTCTCTCTCTCTCTCTCTCTCTCTCTCTCTCTCTCTCTCTCTCTCTCTCTCTCTCTCTCTCTCTCTCTCTCTCTCTCTCTCAAAGCTCGAAAATTGAAAATAAGCTCACTTCCCCCTTCCTCAAGGTTTTAGACCCCCCCTCTCCAACACTCCTTGGATCCTTTTCCTCTTCTTTTTTGGATTACAACCCCGCTTCCCTTCTATTTAGGCCTGCTGTTAAACAAAACCCTACTGTGGTTTTCTTTCTCTTCCCCTATTTTTCCTACCTAAATGCCTACAAATCCCTACAAATCACAAGCAAATACTAATGCTAATCAAATGAACTCATCCAAACTTCAAAAATCCAAAACACTTACTTGTAAAATGAAGATCAAATGCCCTTTCTTCCTACCTATCTACCTCAAGCATCGGTTGTTCGGGGAAAATCCTCCATGCTCGATTTAGAGTGCGCAAGTACTCAATGCTCAAATCCATTTGTGCCAGCAAACAATGGAACCAAAATGTGGGAGCTTTTTCTTGATCACTAAGACCCACAGATTGCTTACTGCTCAAGCATTTCAAGCGAAATGTTAATGGATACCTCTCACATAGCCATATGTGCTCTCAAGCCTACAAGTGTAGTGAGCTTACCTCAATGCCTGATCAAGCACCCTCCTCTCCCAAGCACATTGGTAGCTGCATGATTCGAGATGCAAGCTTAAGAAAGCTCAATCCTCCATCTTCAAGCTCCATGCTCCATAGCCGTGCGCATGAGATGACAAGAGAAGAGATGAGAAGAGGAGAAGAAGAGAGGAGAAGATGGAGAGCTTCTCCACCATGGTCCCTCACCCTCACACACTCACTCCCTCACACCCTCACACTCCCTCTCTCAAGCACAAGCACAATCAAGCAAGCAAGAAAGAAGAAGAAGAAGAAGAAGAAGAAGAAGAAGAAGTGCTTTTGCTACACACCAAGAATGAAATTCTCTATTCACTTTTTGGCTTTTATACATGCCCTCATCCCTTTAGGAACCCATTCCCTTTTTTACATGACTCGCCATCTTGCCAAGGTCCTCTTTTCCTATTCCCTTCTATTTACATTAGCCTTCGCCTATGCCCATCTACTCTTTACAACTTGCACAGAAGGGAGTCTTGCACTCTTTTACAAAAATTTGGGGGCACCTTTACATTTGATGTGGAAAAATTACTATTAAATAGAGTCTAAAGATCAATACATGTAAAATAGACTAGACATGCTCAGAATTTGATGGCTTGTATCTAGATCAATCTGAAATAATGATACACTTCCTTTTCATCAAAAGTTGAGCTAAAATACCCTTCTCTTGTTTAGCTATAAAAATGGGGCATGGGGAGCAGTTAGAGAAGCGCAAGGAGACCCTAAGAGAGAGGTAGAGAGAGAGAAGTGGAAGAATACCCCTGTAAGAGAGAGAGAGAGAGAGAGAGAGAGAGAGAGAGAGAGAGAGAGAGAGAGAGAGAGAGAGAGAGAGAGGAGTTACCCTGAGAGGCTGCGAGGGAGAGAGTTAGCTCAATTCCCCCTATCTCGGTCTTTGACTAAGCCATCTTTCCTTACGCTCTCTCATCTCAAATTCATTCCTCCTTTATCTCTCGAATCCACTTGCAGATGATGGCCCCCAAGCGAAAGATCCTCCAAATACTGAAACTCCCACCACAACCAACATGACCACAAACCAAGGGACTGCCACTATGGGAAACACATCTCTTATGAATCATGTGCACCCTGTAGTATTAGGGGAAAGAAATTTGTGATAAAAGAATATTTACATTAATTATGGCAACTTAATTTAGCATGTTTCGAGATAATGAGCATAGTAGGAAACTTTTGTTCATCGCATTCATCTTAGGTGATCAATTAAAATTGCACTTGGAAGCCCTTAAATTGCACATAAATTGCATGGAAATTTCATGCTAATATATATATGTGAAAAGTTTCAAGAAGACGCATTAAACTGCAATTAAGGCAGATAGATTTTATGCATCCACATCCATTTGCTTGGTTGAAATAATACGAAATCCTATTACATCTCACAAAACATAGATTTGAACTTGTGATAGAATACATAGGGTTCCTAGGAAGTTGAAATAATTTCAAACCCTAAAGAGTTGAAGGATTCTTCTCAAGGCCTATATTGCTTGAAGTTGAAAGGAATTCAATGTCCTTAAGTAACTATATGAATTAGGCGACAAACCCTAGTTCAAATGAATACGTAGGGTTTCGTTGTAGGGAAGTCAATGTCCCAAATTGCAATCAATATTGCAAGGATACTCCTTCATTCAAAAGAATGAGGAAATTAATTTAGGTTATCTTTGGAAATCTCAGACGATAATGGGGATAAAGCCGAGACTAGATGCTATCACATCAAATCGGAATTTCATTTGGTAGAGAGAACAAAGAATTGTCTAATACATATTGTGCACTTCTGCTTGTGTTTGTACTTAGGAACACCTGTTTGGAAAAGGAGCCATCTAACAAGGAATTGATAAGAAGAAAATATTTCAAATTGGATTTAGGTTGAAACACTTGGGAAAGGTATGTTGAGCACCTTCAGCTAGCCGCCAACCCTATCCAAGGGGGTTTTTGATAGCCACATCGAGAATGTGGACGGAACCCGTTGTGAGAGGTCTCTCCGTAGAAACGTCTATTCGTAGGAGGATACTTGGGTGCTAGGGAGGGGCTCTGGCTATAATTCCCTTGTCTCCGGGTCCTACTCAGATGGACGACGTGACTCAGGAAGGAATCTCGAGGCCCTATTACTAGTGCAAGGGTAGAAACTTGGAGGAAAATAAGACACATCCTCACGGATTGCGGGAGTCATCCCATGGACAGGATTTGTATCTTAGTTGAATTTTTAATATAAAATTTACTTTCAATGAATTTGTATGATCTGTTTTCTTGTCAGTGCATAAAATTACGTAAAGGAACATGTGACTAACGAGTTAATTAAGGAAGTTGATTGTATGTGTTATCATTAATGTGCCTTTAGGTAAGTAGGAAACTAAAGCTATCAAGGGAAGCGGGTGGGCAGGAACCCCCATGGGTCCATCCTACGGTAGGGTGGTCCCAGAGAACTGGGAGGCTTCTTGAAATTCAAATCATGATGCCATATTGACCTTAGATAATGTAGGGTAGAACCCTGGTTCATATCATTTTAGGGGATTGGAATGGGACTTTACCCTACGGGTAGAGAGGTCAAGCAATGCGTCCCTTTCATTTCCCATTCTCTTTGAACGAAGTTTGATATGAGTTCGCCTTGGTTTAGATGCTTTGTGCAAAGTAGATTGAGACCGACGCTAGAAGGCTGTAGAACGACTTGACCATTAGAAACCTAGGAAGATTCACATCGATCCTAATAGGGTTGGCTGATATGTTTCGTTGTGGAGTAGACTCAGGATTCGCTAATCGATAAACCCTGTGACATTTCGTGGGAGTGCCAGGCAACGTCTTTTAGATTAGACTTTCGATGAACTACTAAAATTGCAAACCAGGAATGCTATAGTTGGTATCAGAGCAAACTAACAAATAACATAAGCAAGATAAGAGTACAAGGACATTGGAAGAAACCAAAGGCGAATGTAGTTAGTGACTTTGTTCTTACACAAATAAATGGCCAAAACTTGTGATGCTTCTACTGCAAGGAACCCGGTCACTTCAAAAGAGAGTGTCCCAAACTTGGTGAGGACCACCACCAAGGACGATTCCGTGGGAAACCAGAGCTGCGCATGGTCAGGATCAAGCAGCAATGGGGAGGGCAAGGACTTTCAATATCACCATCAAGGAAGTAAATGAAGAGGAAGAACGAACTATGGAAGCATAAATTGAAAAGGCGACAATCCATGCCGCTCTCCATAAAAAGGGACCAAATTGCCAATTCTCTATGATCCAAACCCTTCCACACTACCAAGGTAAGAATCTCAAAACCTTCATTGACTATGGAAGTACCCATTCTTTTATTTCTCCTGCTTGTGCAAGAAAGCTAGGAATAACCACAATAGTTGCATCTACTTTACTAGTAGAATTAGCGAATGGGTGTGAAATCACTTGTACTAGACAAAATGCCAAAGTGAGATTCCTATTCGATGTGTTGTGACCTAGGCACATTACAACGATCTTGATCATGAGTATGAATCCTTAAGTAGAAAAATAAATATTATCTTTTGTTTTCTACTTCTAAAGAAATATTAAGATTCTATAATGTAACAAAAAGCTTTGAGGTATGTAGGATATCAAGTTACAAACAATATGGTGGTATAAAGAAGATAATACAGGAAACGAAGTAAGATATTTTCTAAACATCTTTTAATGCTCGTTATTGCCATATCTCAAATCATTTTCCTTTGCTTGACTAAAATTGAAAATGGATTTTTAAGAATAGGTCTATGAATTCAATTAAAAAACATCTAGGCACATATATCAAAATGTTATTGAGCTTGTTAAAGTAACAAATCCTTTAAGACAAAAATCTTATTTTTTGGAGTTTTTCTTGTAATAAAGGATTTAATTGTATCAAACAAAAAATGCAATATACTAAACTAGTTTAACACTAGGTTTCAAAATAATTTAATAATTTAAAATGTATCGAATTTTGTGACAACATAACACAAATGAATATAATAGTATATCAATTTGATCAACTCAAGGGATGAAGAAGCCACGGTATCAAGCTCATTCATATTACTGCCATATGAGATGTGATTGAGTATAGAAAGCTAATATTCTAGAGGAATTGTATTAATGAACATATAGCAAGCTTTCTTCATAAAGCCAATCCAAAATAAAGTAATGCAACACCTAAAGAGAAGCAATGAGAGAATCATGGCACAAATCTAATGTAGTAATTAAATATCCTTAATATAATGTGAAAATGGAATATTTAAGCTTAAACCTTTCTTTTATTTTTCAATTCCACATCCAATAAAGGCATCATCATATACCATAAGATGCAAAATCTCTAGATACAATTAATTGAATCGTAAACTCTTCTAAAGTTCTCATAGACTTCATGTAGATACTAAAACATTTACAATTAACTACACCATAAATACCAAAATCATAATACAATTCAATACACTAAAGTATTTGGTTTCTTCTCAAGTACAAGCAAAACATCACTCCATGTTGGAATAATTTATTCTTTAACCTTAATGGATGAAGGATTCAAAGGACATTGTGATATTCCCACACACTCTCTCTCCATAAGATAAATATTTAATTTACACTAAATCATTTCAAAGTCTATCTTAGTTAAAATAATGATCTCATAATAGGGTACACTACGATATTTCTATTTTAATATCCTTATATTAGAATCAAAATTGATATCCTTGATATTGAAATCTATCATCATTCTATACCAAGACACCTATGGATGGCCATGGTACTATGCCACTTGTTGATAGAAGAAATGGAATAGACTCCTGGATTATTGAGATAGTTTCCTCTATCTTAATAAGATCCATCCACAAATACACATGGTCAATTATATATCAATTATTCCCCTCATTTTTTGTTACTTGGTAAAAGAAATAAAAACCATACCTATGATACAAAGAAACACAAAAAGATACAAAGAAATAAGGAAGGTACCAAAGAGGAACAACACAATGCAAGGGGGATCTTAGGCTAGCATAATGTAAGAAGAGGCCCTTGAGGCTATTGGGAGGGAGGGGGGAGACTTGATATTTTCAAGTCACTACTTCTCACATTTTGTGGATCCACACAACATAAGGGGAACCCTCAAGGTTTTTAAGTGTGTTGTACAAGTCTATCTTCAACATAATGCAATGGGGAGTCCACCATTGTATTTGGAAAGGCCTTTTAACATTGTGCGGGTCACTACCACCCAACTTCTTTATAGATTGGTTTGCTAGTGTTCATTCTGAGCAATTTTTAAGACCCCATGGGGATTTTGGAATTCAAGGTATACCTACATTTGGGGTTTAAAAATGCTTAACATGGATAACAAGAGACTAAGATATGAGAAAATGGAAAAGATGTCGACGAGGACTGATACAACACAATGGGGTTAGTTGAGGGCTCCTCCTCACATTGTGCCACTCCTCCTAGGTTGACATTTGAGGTGGAGAATTCAGTAAAATCAATGGTGCCATTGCATTTAGAACGGTCCAAAACCCTTGCTTGGGGTCCCAAAATACTCAAAATGGACACGGGGGGGCCCAACTTATGAAGAAATAGAAGTGTCACATGAGAGAACCCACACAACGTGAGGTGGCTCCCAAAATCAAAGATGGTGGGGGCTCCTCCCGCATTGTTCCAGTTTTCTTGAGTTGACATTTTGGGTGGAGAATTTGACAAAACCAGTGGAGCCATTGTGTTTCGAATGGTTGGGTGGAAAATGATGGTGCCATTGCATCCAAAATAGCCCAAAAACCCTACTTAGGGTCGAAAAACACTCAAAATAGATACAAGGAGAGGCTAAGATACGAATAAATAAAAAAGTCACCCACATGCTTCCAAAATGGCCCAAAACCCATCTCTAGGATAAAAAAAAAGCTCAAAACGGATATTGAGAGATGCCAAGATATTTTAAAAAAAGTTACACATATTGATGCCTTGTGGTATTTGTTTTGAGCATTTTTTGAGCCTAGTTAAGAGTTTTGGTGGTTTCAGATGCAATGACACCATGGGTTTTATCAAATTCTCCACCCAACTCACAAGTAACTTTTATTTCTTCATATCTTAGCCTCTTGCTATTTGCTTTGAGCATTTGGGCCATTCCAAATGCAATGGAACCATTGGTTTTGCCAAATTCTCCACCTAAAATGGCATTCTGGGAGGACCAACACAATGCAAGGGAGGCACCCCAGCAATTTTGGTCTCCTCATGTTGTGTGGGTCCTCTAGGGTGATACTTCTATTTCTTCACCTCCCCTTGTGCATTTTGAGCGTTTTTGGACCCCAGCTGAGGGTTTTGGGCCATTCCAAATGCAATGAAACCATAACGAATTCTCCACCCTAAATGTCAAGTTGGGAGCACCATGAGGGGAGCCCCCATCGAAATTCGATGGGGGCTCCCCTCATGGTGTGCTGGTCCTCTAGGGTTCTTTTTCATTTCCTCATACTTATTCTCATGCTATTCATTTTGAGCATTTTTAAACCCCAAATGTGGGTGGGTCATTATGGATGTGAGAACACTATTGATTTTGCCTAATTTAACACCCAAATTTTGATTTTGTACTATCAATTGGTTTATGTATCTATAATGGCTTAAAATGCAATAAGACCTTTTCAAACACAACATGGACCCCCCTCCCCCTCCCCCCTTTGCATTGTGGTGTCTCTAGGCTAGCACAATGTGAGAGGACCTTGGGCTAGTAGAGCCTGATGATGGGGAACCCTTCAACAATCTCGGGGGATCCCTCTTCACATTGTGTTGGCCCAAGTCCCCCCTCATGTAATCCAGCTTTGAACATCTCTATCTAAAACATATACTTTCCATTGAAAGAGAAGAAAAATCAAATAAAAACATCAAATGAAAAGTAGGAGTGAGAAGAGTGAATTACATGCAAAATTTTGGGATGAGAGATACTTCATTTAATACTCGTTGAGAGTTTCAAGAAAAAGATAAGGATACTAGAACGGAGGGAGAGTATTTTGATGTAATATTTGAGAATTTCAAGAAAATGATAGGAAGAATGGAAGGGAAGTATGAGACTTGTAAAAAATATTGCTGTCTAGTCTTTTAAATTATTTATGAGCCTCTTTGTTTCTGTGTCTCAATGAATTCATCTCTAAAAATACTTGAAAATGTTTTATGTTGAAATTTTTTAAGAATAAGATCAAACATTAAAAAATATTTCTTAATTTTTATTGTAACAATAGCTCTCTCCTTATTGGTTGATAGGATCTCTCTCTCTAAAAGTAAAAGGCCCAAATGTGAGTCCAAATCTCCCCTAATGGATTCAAATCTTAGATTGCTGTGTCCAATGCCAAGTTCATGCTTAGGAAAAGCTCAACTGCTTTACTTTCAAATAGGGATTATGGCATTTGGACTTCTTCTTTAGGATGCTTTCTTGCGAAGGCACATCCAATGGAGTGCACAATGCTAGACTATCCATGGTGCATCTTGGTGTTCTTACTCATTGCATGCTCACCTATGCTCTAAGAGAGGGTGTTAGAAGTGGTCATATCACAAGTTCACAGGTGCCCATGACCTAATTTATGGGTACTCTCCTTATTCTTTGCTTGATAAACTGGCCAATCTATTTTGTGGTAGGACTTCTTTATTTTTGTCTGTAAAAGGAGGGGGTGTGGCCAGAGTCCATTATTCCATTCAGGTGCTTGCAGATTCTTGGTGTGGAGAGAGGGAGCTTTTGGAGTATTTGATCTTGCACTCAACCATTTTACTCTTGTGATAGTGGATTCCCATTCTGGGAGGTTACATATTGTGCATTGTCTCTTTCATTGATCATCTCATGTCTTTCGTTATACTATTGCATATTTTACTATTCTAACAAGAAGTCCTAGGAGGAAGGAAACAATTATCCACATAAAATTACCAAGTAGTAGCCCAAGGTAGTTGCCAATACTTTTGAGTGTCTGAAGTCTCTCAAAGCCAAAATACCTTTGTCACCTAAGCAAAAACAAGAAATCTAGTAATAGTAGTCTAAGTTCTACCACTCAAGTTGAAGGAAAAAATCCACAAAGATAATGAAGGATGCTTCCAAGGATCAATGACCTCTATTGGAGAGTGTTGACAAGATTATACCTTGAATGTCTGAGTAGTCATCCCTATGGATTAGAAGAAAAAGCACCCAAGTTCTAACAAGTAGAAAAATTATGACAATGAGACCATAGAAGTATTAAAAATAGATAGGCAACAACCATCCCTAGCTAGTAGCTCAATCAAATAATCAAAGTCTACTAATGTAAAACCTTCATCACCTAAATAAAAGTGGATTCTAAGGGAAAACACAACAATAGCAACCTTCTCCCATTGTTCAAGCTAGGAAAGTGGATCCTAAGGGAAAATGAACAAAGGAAATTCACAGAAAATGAAATTAAACATTTGTCGAGGGCACATCTAAGACTAATGAGACCAAAAATATTTCCAACTTATCTGAGGACCCAAGTGGCCCTTAAATACTATCACAATTAAATCCAATGACCCTACATATATTACTTCCAACTCCAAAGTGGAACCCCAATAGTTGCACCCATTGGTCATGACTAAAATGTTCAAATCCATTGACCATACATATATTACTTCAAACTCTAAAGTGGAAATGCAATATTTTCACTCATTGGTCACAACCAAAATGTTCAACTCCGCCGCCTTAGGTCAAAACCCATACTGGTTCAATGAAGCAAGATACAAAAAATGGATCTAGAAGTGCTATTACCTATGTGTAGGTAATAAATGTTTTACTCAACTAGAACCTCCAACCAACTCATAAACTAAGGAAAAGGTAAGATCTTTGATAGATATAGCAAAATAAAAATTACAAGAAGGGAATTGACAAGTAATGGAGTGCTACAAGGAGATCAAGATAAAATCATTGGAATACATGGCATACATGCTAATCTTGGCTGTTTGCTCAAGGATTGCAAAGAATTCTAACATTGGCCATTGACATGGGACGAGCAATAATATTTTTGTAATTAGTATAGAGAAATGCACATGTACTCATATAAAATTTGCAAAAAGATAAAGTTGAGAAGATTCACTTAATTCCCTCCTTCCACACTTAGAGTTGTATGGATGACAAGGAAGTATTGAAAGTAAAAGAACTTGATTTCATAATCAACTTCTCTTTGTGATGAAAGTTTAGTCAGGTCTTTCAAGAATACATTTTCATATTCCTTTAACTACGATAGCTCTTCCTTAGTTTCTTTTCTTGCTCTATCTTGTTAAGTTTGATTAGGTAGACATGCAATCCTTTTCTTAGTTCCTTCACAATTCGAGAAGCTTTTACTAGTTGGACCCTAGGTTTTTCAACTTTCCCTTAAGTGGTTACTAGCTCTCCCTTTTGGTTTTGGAATGTGATTTGGACTCTTTTGCAATGAATATGGGCATGATTGGGAATGAACCAATTCATTCCTAGCAAACTCTCATAAACTTCTAGGTTCATAACTCAAAACCCCATGTTGGAAAGATTGCATCCTAAGTTAAATTCCATTTTACTAGTTTTCTGAGTAGAAATTGCTTCTTTTCGATTTGCTAGTTCTACCGATAACTTTGATGCCGGTGTATCATTTATGCCTAATATTTTTGTAAATTTCAATGAGATAAATGAATGGATGCTTCCACAATCAATCAAAATCTTTAAGGCTTTACCTTGGTAAGTGGCTCGCATATGGATCATTTAGTATTGGTGATTTGGCTCGTTCTTATTGAGGGCACCATGTATTGTTGCTTTCTCTATGTTTGCCTCCAAGGTAGGGTCTTTGCCTTCTTCCATACCCTTGTCCCTTGAAGTGGCATAGCTCATTGCAATGGAAACACATTGGTGCTTCATTATTACCAATTGTAGGCACAAAGTTTTCAACTGCATTTGTTTTGGCTTTCTTTCTTTGACCAAGGTGGTGTTGTCCTTGGATCTTTTTGACATAATCACATGGTTCTTTGTATTGAGAATTCCATTCCCAAAATATGAAACTCTTGGACTTTGTTTGAAGTTCCTGGCTAATTGACTTAGCCCAAATTAATGCATCTTGCAAATTAGATGGGCACATTGCTTTGAGGTGAGCATCCATTGGAGGGTTTACTCCATGACAAAACTTTGACACATGCTGCAAGATGTCCATAAGCGGGGCGTATTTCAAAAGAGATACAAATGTAGAATACTAGAATTCTAAGCTTAGCCCTAGATGTTTCAAATTAAATAATTCATTCACCTTTAAGGTGCTATATGCCGGTAAGAGGTATAACCTACATAGAGCATCTTTCAGCTTCTTCCAAGTGATGGTCACTTCAGAATTCCCTTGGTCCTTACACCATTGTTTCCGCCAAAGTTGAGCTTCACTTGTCAACTTTAACTTAGCTATTATAGCCTGATTAGGAGGAGTAGTTCCTACAACAACAAAGTAATCCTCCATAAACTTGATCCAAACTTCTCCTTTGATTCAACATCCTTTTCTTTGCCATCAAACTTGTGTGGCTTGATTTTCTTGAGAAGGAATTTCTTCTCTTACACTTTAGTCAAGGTAAGCATAGGCATAGAAGGACCCTAGGATTGAAAACTTGTATGGCTAGATATACCTTTCACAAGAAGTAACTTTCATGTCTCTCTTAAGGCTTCTTCCACTACTCGATTTTCACATTTTGAATTTAGCAACAAGAGTTTAGTATGAAAGTGCACAATCTTGAAGGGAAATCGAGACCTTTTTCATTATTCATAGCCATGGTAATTCTAGCCAATTTTTTAATTACATTAGATAGAAATTCTTACAAAAAAATGGTTCGTATGGATGTATAACAAGAAGAGTCTAGCTTCTTTATTTATAGAATGAAGGCTTACAACTTCAAGGTAGAGCTCTAAGAATGATAATCAGGTAGATTAATAGGGTAATAGCATGGTGGTTTTCGGTGGATGTCCAAAATTAGATATTGTGAAGGAGGGTTGGGAAAGCCTTCTATATAGAGTCCACAATGATGTGAACATCCTTGTATTGACTCGCTATCAACTAGGATTACTCTTGTCACTTCATCATAAACATAGTAGTCCAAGCTCGATCGTAGGTATACAAAGTGGTATCTCTCCTTGATAGGGAGAATATAAAAGAAGTTATGACCTTGAAGTTTTCCATCGATTGAAATCTCTTTAAGTTTGTCTAGATGTAGTGAGAAAGATCAACATCTATGCAATAGTAACACCCATCCTCCTAGACCCATCTTCTTTCTCGGTATAGTGGGGATGGATCATCTGGTGGTCTAGGATATGCAACACATCTCTCCCCTCCATGTATAATAAAAGGAGTGCATCACCGATGTATACATGGCTTAGAATACAATCCCGAGCTTCTATACTCTATCAAAGTTAAGCCCACATTAGTATGAGAAAACTTATTGTATCCCTAGCTTAGGTTAACAACTTTTCCATAAGTTTTTATCACACAATCATAACTCCATTTATGCTCTGATACCACATGTTGCATTACTGATTGTGGAGTCCTTAGTAGTACAATTCAGTAGTCCATTGAGAGGTTTTTTCTAAGAAACCCTACCTAAAGTAACCCTGCTTAGGTTCTCTTGAGTCCACTTTTTGATGGAAAGTTCTGATTGTAACCCATAAGGAACAACCTAAATTGGACTCCTAGAGTAAGTTAAGGTCACCTATTGATTTTTCTAGTGTCAGTCTTTGAGCATTTACTTATGCTAGATCACTCAAATCGAAGCTGACTCATGTCGCACTTGATTCAAGGAGAGAGAAATAAATGTAATACATGTACTTCAACCCCTTTGCTTGTGAGGCATAGTCTCATTCTGATCCCCTAAAATGACATGGAGTCAAGATTCTAGGTAATCTCTACTTGGTCAATATTTTAATTCTAACTAATGTATTCAATTATGCTCACAGAACCCAAATGTCCTATCTCCACCAAGATTTCACCCCTAACTAATAACAAGGCTCCCAAAGAGTCCACTATCTTGAGTCACATAGGGATTCAATAGTTCCTAAGAGCCTAAGGGATTTACTAACTCGAGCCCCCTTTGCTTCCTCACTTCCTCCTACCCAATGGTTCCCTATGGAGTGAAGTCTCACCATTAGGGCTGATCCAAGCTCTCCAAGGTGGGGTTTCACAACTAGCCTTAGAAAAGGTCTAGTGTAACTCTTTTATTCTGTTGTAATTTAGAATTAATTAGGATCCTAAACTATACGATACAACACATATGTTTGAGTCCATCACATAATCTTTTTCAAGCACTATTGAAACCAAAAATAGGATGGCAAATAAAAAGTATGTTTAACTTAGTAGGCAATCTTTTCAACCTTCCAACTTGGTTTCCCTTCCCCTTCAAGGTTTTTAGGAGTTTCAAAGCTTTGAGCTAATAACTCCTATCAAACTTTTCCTTGCCTATAACCAACTTGTTTAACTTGCTTAGGGTCTTTTATTGGCAACCTCTTTTGGTTTAAGTCCCTTGTTTGAATGTTGGATGATCAATCTATTGCAAAATTTGATTGATAGGTTGAATTTAGATGTCTTTTTCTATGTGTTGATGTCATAATTCTAAGTCTTGGCTTAGTTTAGAAAAGCTAAATTGAGACTTTGGGGGGGTCTTCCTAGTGCGAACTCACTTAGAAATCATCACCAATAAAGTCATCGAAGATGTATCTTGTTGCCTATGGGAGTTTAAGTCACTACCGTTTTTTGAGATGGATCTTTGCATGGTCATTTTGTCCTCCTTGTGGTGTAGTGTCGATTTGTTGGAGTAGTTGTGATGCTCTTCTGTTCCTTCTTCTTTCTATTCTCCTATTCACTTTCTTTACCTCCCTTTTTTCTTCCTCTCCTCTCTCTTCTTCTTATCTTCTCTTCTTCTATTCCTCCTCTCTCTTCTCCTCATCTTTCCTCTTCTTCCTTAGACTCCTACTACTTCTCTTTCTTCATTTTCTTCCTCTTTCTTGCTTTCTCCTTTTTCCTCTCTCCTCCTACTTTCCCCCTTCTACCTCCCTCTCTTCTTCTTCTCTTCCTCTTTACCCTTTCTTCTGTTCTTCCTTTATCTCTTCCTCTTCCTTCCCTTCTTCTCCTCCTCCTATCCCTCTCTATCTCCCTACTATCTCCCTACTATCTTCTCCTCTCCTCCCACTACTCACTTTCTCCCTCTCACTCCCTCTCTCTTTTCCCCCCATCTCTCTCTCTTTCTCTCTCTCCATTGGCATATAAGCTTGCACACTAAAGGCTAGCCCTTTCAAGCCTTAGTCATCATAAGACTTTAATAGCAATTCCAAGGCTATTTGTAATCTCTCATTCATGGCTATGGCCATTGCCATGCCCAATGGACACACACACACACACACACACACCCACACACGCGCACGCACCCACACACGCGCATGCACACACACACACGCATGCCCACACGCACGTGCACGCGCACGCGCACTCGCACGCATGCACGCACACGCGCACGCGCGCGCGCGCGCACACACACACACACACACACACTCTCTCTCTCTCTCTCTCTCTCTCTCTCTCTCTCATCCTCCTGAGGTGGATTCCTAGTTGTAGCTCTTTACCCTTCATTTTTCTACTTGGCCTTTTGTAAGCATTGGTTTTCTCAAATCTTCTCAATAGTTGTCTTTATTTTAGCATAAGCTTCATCCATACTCTTGATATACTTGTACATTTGTATGCAATAAGCTAGTGGAATCATGGATTGTATTGGTATATCCTTTTTTAAGTTAGGGGTTGATTAAAGACTCCAAACCAAGCTCAAGATGTCTCTATCTAGTGATAAGCTATTCTCTAGTAAAATAGACATTTTTTATTGTTCCATGAATAGAATAGACCCCAATGAAGGAAACGTTTGTGTTGGGATTGGATTACTAGAGTTGTGTCAAGAAGAGGGTGAGCTATTGGGAGCTTCTAAGCCTTAAGAGTTCAAGGTAGAAGATGTGTTGCCATGTTTGTTTAGAGATCCTAATAGAGAAGGGAAAAGTAGTGCATTACCCATGGTTAGGGAACTTTCGTTGAAGATGAGTTACTAGGCTTGGATTAGAGGGATATCCCATGTAGGCAGCTTTCTTTGTAGGAGGTATAGTTCCTTAGATAAACTTCTAGCTATGTTGTTGAGGGGATGAGGTTTCTAAATCTGCTCTCATTGGTGACCATGGGATTGTTAGATATGCTCAATGCCCCACCCTCATAAGGTGCCACCAATGATCCATGGTGCTCAAAGTTGTAAGGCCCCCATTATGAGGAGAAGCCATATGCAAGCCCGGATATTGGTTGAGTGTCCTGACTTGTATGTCAGATGAGGTCTATGTGACCGGATGGCAAAAAGGTGACCGTTGTGGGTCTAATATTTGGGTTAGACAGAGTAATTAAGCTGATAGCAACTTGAGGCACATTGCATCGAGTTGTGGGGTAAAGGAGTTATCAAGGGACCCTAGTGGAGGCTCATATGGTAGGTCGATCATGCCGACCTATCCACCTTTGTAGGCTATAAAAGGCAAACCCTTTCATAGCCATCCATCATCTATCTTTCACCCAATCAGAGTTGTTCCAGCTAGCCTTAAGCTCTTCACCTATCTTCTGTCTAGATCGCCATCTAAGCTTCGTAGTGGAAGCACACAGGTGGATAGAGCCATCTTTGTATCAATTGTTTGGAGCTAAATAAAATTTTTAATTCTCCTCTTATATGTTGTGTACTCTCTATCTCTTTCTTCGATTATGTTTGCTGTGCCATGTAATTTTTACATGATATCAAAGCCCAAGGGGCTCTAGGGATATTGAAGAGTGCGCAAGAGGCAAAGGCTTCAACAACAAAGAGGAATGATGGCGTCTTCCAGAAGCTATTCTGGCACATCAGGAAGCGGTGTAGGAGGTGGTGTTGCTGTACTAGCTATTCAAACACTAAGGATTTGTCCACCAACCTTCAGCGAAGGCAAGTTAGATGGTACAAACTACACCTTGTGGAATTTCAAATTTACAACTATCCTTGATTCGAGACTGTGTTGGGGAGTGATGTAGAGCCACATCCTCTACCCCCGACCCATCAAATTCTAGTGTGATGATTCCTTCGAATGCAGATCTTCTATGAGCTTGGAAACGAAGGAATGCAGATGCATTGTGTGCCTTAGTTACAAGCTGTTCTGGCAGTGTTTTGACCTTGACCTTGATTCAACATACAACCAAAGTATTAGAGACTTGGAATGTATTGAGAAGTTAGTATGAAACGCGAAGCCAAACAAGGATTCAAAACTTGGAGAATCAACTAGCAACGGAGAAGTTTGTTGAAGGAGAGACAATTGAAGCATTCATCACTCGGATTAAGAATTTACACGACCAGATAGTTGGCGTTGGGATACAAAAGACTAGCGAGGAGCTAGCTCGGAGGTGTCTTTGGATTTATCCACAAAAGTTTGATTGTCTAGTAATTGCCCTTAATATTCAAGTGAAACCTCAAGCTCTGACTTTTGAGGAGTTTTGTGCATTATTGATGGATAAGGAGTTGAGGCTAAAAGCCCGAGAAAGAAGCAACAATGGAGATGCTACATTCTTTGCTAATGTAAAAGGCAAAGGTGGTTTCTCCACCAAAAACGATGGTAACAAAAAGAAGAAGGGTGGTAAGAAAAAGTTTCAAGGAGAGTGCTTCTGCTACAAGAAGAAAAGACATGCAATTGCAGATTGTCATGTCAAGAAGGTAGATGAAAAGAATGGTACCCTTAAAAGTAAAGGAAAAGAGACAACCAATACGACTGAAGTAGAGTTGGAGTTATTCATGGTGACCACTGAGGAAGTGTGATCCTCGGTGCAAGAAGAATCTACCACTGACTCATGGGTCTTGGATAGTGGGGCCTCTCGTCACATGACCAACAAGAAAGCTCTATACAATTCTATGCAGCCTCTACAAGAATCCATCATTATGACGGTTGGAAATGATGCAAAATGCCCTGCTATGGGTATAGGTACTATTTCTTTTGTTGGTGCAAATGATGAAGTCAAAAAGCTTTCAAATGTGTTGTATGTTCCCGAAAATAGGAGAAATCTATTATTAGTTTTGCTGCCATAACTGATCTTGGTCATGAAGTGAGGTTCAAGAAGACACGTGTAGAAATTCTCGACAGTGTTGGCAAAGTTGTTGGCAAAGGAGAAAGAAGGAACAACATGTATGAGCTAAGTGCTCTTATAGCCACCGCTGGAGTGGGCACAAGTAAGATTTGGCATGAAAGGTTTGGAAACATCGGATTTGTAGTGTTGAAGGAGATGCATGCACAAGCAAGGTATGGTTTCTCACCTACCTGCATTGAGTGACTGAATTGAAGGAACCATGTGAAGCTTGTATAATGGGCAAGCAATAATGAAAGGCATTTCCATAGGAAAGCAAGAATAGAGCAGAAGCTCCTTTGGAGTTGGTGCATGCTGACTTGTGCAGTAAGATGCATACACAGGTCTTGGGGGGATCTTCTTATTTTATGTTGATTTCCGACGACTACAGTAGGAAGATGTGGGTGTACTTCCTTTGTGATAAGGCTCAAGCTTTTGGTAAGTTTAAAGAATGACTAAAAATTGTTGAGAATGAAACATGGAAAAGTGTGAAGAAATTTAGAACAGATGGTGGTGGTGAGTTTAACTCAAAGGAGTTTGAAGACTTTTGCAAGAGCAAAAGGATCAAGCATCAATTGACAAGGCCTCACACACCTCAATAGAACAGTGTTGTGGAATGCAGGAATCACACCATTGTGGAGATGGCAAGATGCATGCTAAAGGGCAAGGGATTGCCTAACCATTTTTGGGCTGAAGCTGTTAATATTGCAGTCTACATTCTAAATCAAAGCTACAAAAATCCTCTCAAGGGAAAAAAACCTCATGAGGCTTACACTGGTAAGAAACCATCTGTCTCACATTTCAGAATTTTTGGATGTGAATGTTATGCATATGTTCCAGATGAGAAGAGAAGCAAGTTAAAACCAAAAAGCAGAAAATGTATCTTCTTGGGTTATAATGATGAGAAAAAGGCTTACAAATTATATGACCAAGAGGCAAAGAAGATCATCACGAGTAGTGATGCGGTGTTTGAGGAGCAGCCGCATACAGTGGAGGAGGAGAAGGCAAGTTCTTCCACTTTATCATCAACCGAAGTAGTCCACTATGAACATGTCCGGAGAGTTGTCCCTATCTTTAAGGAAGAGGAAGCATCATCTTTAGATGATGAGGAAAAGGTTC
Organism: Lygodium microphyllum; assembly: GCF_053477565.2. Classification (NCBI taxonomy): domain Eukaryota; kingdom Viridiplantae; phylum Streptophyta; class Polypodiopsida; order Schizaeales; family Lygodiaceae; genus Lygodium; species Lygodium microphyllum. Next base: position 17,285,273 of record NC_141150.1, read on the forward strand.
ACCAACCTAACATCGCCCTATTGAAAAAGCCATTACCACATTGGGTTACTTAGCTCTATGACCACAATAATCCTATGCCTACATTTGTTGAGGAGAAGGCAGCTAGACCAAGGAGGTGTCAGAGAATAGAGAGCAAAGGAGGGCTTCTGCTCACATAGTCAATATGGCCTTGATGGCTGAGATTATGAGAGAAGTAAAGGAGCCAATTGACTTAGAAGAAGCACTTGCGAATCTAGCATGGAAGGTAGCTATGCAAGCCGAGTACGATATCATAACAAAGAATGACACTTGGGAGCTAGTGGATCGGCCCAGCAAAGTGGAAGGTTATTGGCACCAAGTGGATCTGGAAGGTAAAGTACAAGGCTGATGGTACCTTAGAAAAGTACAAAGCCAGACAGGTTGCCAGGTATTTTCACAAGTTGAAGGGTTTGCTTTTCAAGAGTCATTTGCCCCAATTGCCAGAATGACCACTATTCGCATAGTACTTGTAGTGGCCGCCCACAAGCAGTGGCCAGTTTACCAAATGGATGTTAAGTCAATGTTCTTAAATGGTGATCTCAAGGAGGAGGTATATGTGGCTCAGCCACCAGGGTTTGAGGCCCCCCATTCTGAGAACAAAGTATGTAAGGTGAAACATGCATTATATAGGCTGAAACAAGCTCCCAAGGCATGGTACCACAGTGTATAGATAAGTTCTTTTTAAGCTTAAACTTCAAAAGATGTGCCTCAGATGCTAACTTGTATGTTTATAGGGATGGTGAAAATTTTGTAGTGATTGTCCTATATGTGGATGACCTTCTTATTATATGTGACTATGAAGATATGATCAACCAAAATCGAAGTGGATGACCTTCTTATTATATGTGACTATGAAGATATAATCTTCATCTATCAGAAGAAGTATGCATGGGAGATCTTGAAGGCATTTGGTATGACCGAGTGCAAGGAGATAGCTACACGTATGGAGGTGAATGCAAAGTTATCCGTTGAGGATACATCAACACTAGTAGACATTGGGAGGTACAAGAGGTTGGGATCTACTTGTGTAACACCATGCCAGATACCAGTTTTGCTGTTGGTGTTTTGAGCAGGTTCTCAAACAAACCTCAAGAGAGTCATTGGAAAGCTGGGATGTGGGTGCTCAGATACTTGAAGGAAACTCTTGACTATGGTATCACATACAATTCTAGAACTTCTCTTGTGGGGAACTGTGACTCAGATTTGGGCAAGAGACAATGATTCTAGGAAGTCAGTTTCTGGTTATTGTTTCTCTTTGGGTTCAGGAACTTTCTCTTGGATTAGTAAGAAGCAGTCCAATAGTGGCATTATCTTCTACTGAAGAAGTAGTAGAGTACCAGCTTGTTTTTCCGCATGTGAAGTAGTATGGTTGAGAAGGATCCTATGGCATATGGGAGTGCAGGATGAAGAACCAACTATGCTGAGATGTGATGCCATTCGTATAGCTAGATTTTACCTGCAAAAAGTTCAAGAGTTCTCCTCAACTGCCTATGCAAAAAGAGTTTTCAAATATCAAAAGGAAACTTGAAATTCAACATATGGGGCAAATGTGCTCGTATAAAGGAACAGAATTTGGATTCCATCAATCTTTTGGAGAAAGAATATTTGGATGGACTAGCAACTTTCTTGGGTTCTAGTCTATCAACACTTGATAACTCTATTATATCCTTCCTTGGACTTTCTTGCTCAACTTGAACAACATTACCAAGGAGTGGCTATTTAGGCTTCTCCTCTTCAGTTAACTTTTAAGCTAGGTTGCATTTTATGTTATCCAAATAACTTTTTTACACAAATAATGACCAAATTTTATGTTGGCCCCAAAAAATTTAGTTGTATTATATGGTGACACATTAATGTTCAAATAATACTCACACTTTGATCAAAAGGGTTTTTGATGAAAGAGATTGTTGATGGAAAAACTCTATTTATATAGTAGAATAACCTCCTATTCTTCCATTTGTGTGAGCACTTGTATTTGAGCTTCTAGCTTGAATCAACAAGAAGCTTGCAAATTGGAAAATTGAAATTTGATTTAGTATTAGTATTGCTTTAGGTATTTAAATTGGTAAAATAGTTAAGTATTTAAACTAGTTACAAAAGTTTAATATGTAGATTAGTTTAAACATTTTTAAAAATAATAAATAAATAAATAAATAATTCAAATAAACTAATTAAATTAATTAATTAATTATCTAAATAGTTAAATAGTTAAATAATATTAAAAATTGATCATTCTATTATGTTAGATAAATTCACACAATTTAAAATGATTATAATAGCTAAGAGTTTATTTTGTTGTGTAAGACACTTTCTGACACTTCATTATAAACTTATAGAAAATTTGAAGTTTCTTAGTATTCTATTGTATTGGAGGGTATCTCACATGTGGTGGTGAATATGTGTCAAAGGAGTCTGACAGATACTTGATTAAGCATGGGATTAGTAGACAATTGACATGCTGTTATACTGCATAGCAAAACAAAGTAGTTGAAAGGAAAAATAGGGTTATTATGGAAGCAGTCCAGGGCAATGCTGAATGAGAAAAATATGTGAATTATATGACATATTGATATGGTTGCCAAGGAGATGAGCTTAATATGAGATGTGATTCTTTTTTTTAAAAGCTTTACATGGGGCTTATATGACCATACCTACAATTTGTGGCGAAATCTTTTGAAGCATCTAATGTAAGTGTTATTTAAAAAAAAAAAGGTGGTCACTAACTTCTCTCTTTTCATTTAGGGGCATGTCTTGAGAAAATGAATAATGAATAATGATTTTTAGCATGATTATTTTACATTGAAAAATAATTGTGAGTTCCCTTTGATTCTTGTAGATACCTCGGAGTTCTTATGGCACATTCTGGATTGAGGTATCTTCTGGCTTTTAGACTGTGTATGTGATTGTGTTTAGGTGCTTTGGTGTAACTAATTCTCGATGTTAAATATGATCTTGATGAGTACCTTGTCCTATTCCTTGTTGACAATAAAGTTATGGTTGTGATGTTTAAATAATTCCTTGTGCACATAAATGCATTAGAGTTTATTCAAAACTTATGTTAGACTTGATTTTCTTGATTTATTTATATCTTGGTGTTAGACTTGATTTTCTTGATTTATTTATATCTTGGTGTTATGATGCTTGAAGGGGTTAAGACATTTAGTGAGTACATTGTCCTCTCTTTTCCTTGACTCGAGCTTGATGATGTTGCCAATATGTGATAGTTTAGGAGTCACTTATAGTGTTTTTATGGAATGTTCTTAGATATGGATATCTTTCTTCTGGGACACAAGAGCATAGATTGGTCATCTTGATGTGCTCGCTTTTGTTGGAACCTTGGGTAGTGGTACTAGGGTAGGTCCCTTGGGTTGCAAGCATTGTGAATCTTCTAATGAATCCACCTCATTGATCCTTTCACAACACTTGAAAAGTCCTATCATAGCTCATGTTGATCTTAGGGAAAAGACACTCTTTACCCTTCATTTTTCCACTTGACCTTTTCTAAGCATTGGTTTCCTTGAGTCTTTTGGAGAGCTCTCTTTACTTTAGCATAAGCTTCATCCATACTCTTGATAAACTTGTACCTTTGTATGCAATATGGGTGGGACTTTCTTCCCCCCTTTCACAATCTCAAACACTGCCTTGCTATTGGAATTGTGGATTGCATTGGTATATCCTTTTTTAGTTTAGGGGTTAATTAAGCACTCCAAACCAAGCTCAAGATGTCTCCATCTAGTGATAGGTTCTTCTCTAGAAAAGCTAATGAGAGCATTAGAGATTGGATTGAAGTTATTAAAAATGAGATGAACAAATAGACATTGTTAATTGTACCATGAATAGAATAGACTCCAAAGAAGGAAATAATTATGTTGGGATTGGAATAGTATAGTTGTGTGAAGAAGAGGGTGAGGTATTGGGAGTGTCTAAGCCATAAGAGTTCAATGTAGATGTGTTGTCATGTTTGTTTGGAGTTCCTAGTGGAGAAGGGGAGAGTGTAGTACCCACAATTAGGGAATTGCAATTGAAAGTGAGTTAGTACACTTGGACTAGAGGGATGTCCCATGTGGGGAGTTTTCTTTATAGGAGGTATAGCTCCTTGGAGAAACTCCTAGCTATGTTGCTGAGGGGATAATCCAAGATCCATTGAATAGTGAAAGACAAACCTACATTGACCCTTGGCTCAATAATTATGTTTGTAACCTTGTGATAGAATGTGGCACTCTTGTTGTAGATCAAATTGAACTTTATGGATATGAAGACACCCATATTTTACATGAAAACTCTAATTGGGAAGGAAAAAATCTAGAGGAAGACCAAATCCTAGAGGAACCTATTTAAGTTGATGACCTAGAAAATAATGTCAATGTTAAAGTATGGGAAGAAGAGGGTAGAAATATTAAACTAAAGTATAGTATTGTGGGAGCTAAACATGCACTGTTAGCCAAGGTTCTTATGTTGATCATAAAGAGGGTCTTATAGCTTGGGTAAATTTTTGATTTAATGATCAAAGGTGGCAATAAGCCATATATGAGGAGGTACATCTTTCTAGGGCTTTGAGATGCTATGATGATAGTAGACCTTTAGATGGCGATCATGTTCTATTGGATGAAAATGTTTTCATAGTGATACTCCTACAATTGAATGCTTTGATAGGAGTCCTTTAGATGGGTATCATGTTCTATTAGATGAAAATGTTTTCATAGTGATACTCCTACAATTGAATGCTTGGAACAGTGGGATCTTTACTAAGACCAAGGTAAGTGGGGCTTCAAATGCATGTCATGTAGATATCCACCAATCTTTGATGATGTTGTTATTGAGTCTCTAAAGTCTACCTTTCAAGATCTATGGTGCCCTAAGGAGACTAGAGATAATATTTTTTGTTGGATAGAGTGGGGATACATGGGTATGCATGTGCTAAGACTATGTGCTTAGAGTCTCATGATAGTCAAGAAGATTTTGGTAAGATAGATGGTCCCTTATATTTTACTTATGATGCATCTTATGGAGAAGATGAAGATGTGCACGAAGAGTGGGATTGGGGTTTTGAAGGGTGAGACATAGACATAGAAGAGAAGATGAGAGTTGCTATAGGAAGAGCCAATGAAAGTCTTCCTCATATGACATTACCATTTGAAGAAGGAACTTTACATAGAAAATGAATTTGTTGCAAGAAAATGCATAGGATGAAGATGAGTTAGAAGCTATGTAGGTTGGTGAAGGTTTAGAGAGAATATCTTCCAAAGATGTTATGTATGAGTTGGAAGGAAAAAACTTTAGAAGTCCTAGGTATCCACCATCATTATTTCATTGCTTAGGGGTACAGTTGAGTACCTTAAGGAGTGATGAGAATGAGACTATAATAGGGTATATATTGTTATTTATGTTGTTAGGTTATGACAGTTGGGTTTTGAAACCTTATTAACCTAGAGACCTATCTCTAAGAGGGGAAAGAAAGATTCTAGATAAGTAGGTTTCATATGTGATTTAAGATTTATGGGATGTCCAAGGCATGTTAAACATTTGGTAGAAATGAGGCCAAAGAAAGAAGTTTTGGTACATAAATGCGATCCAAAGCCTAGTTTGGTGGCAAAAGATGAGGAATTATTTCTACTAGAATGAATATTGTCCTGAATATGAATTTTTTTTCTTGGATGGCCATAATAAAGCAGCTAGAACTTTGAGTATAAACAATGAATTTTCTTACTTTCAAAGAGAGGAGATGATGTACTAAACTTGGATTCCTTTTCAACTAGCTATGCAAGGCATTAGCTTAAGAAAATGCTACTAGACATTTGTTTTTTGAGCTCCAACCTACTAGAACCAGTGGGTGATAACACAATACACATCACAACACATGTTCCAAAGCACTGCATTAGGGCTTCATAGACCCCTTTCTTTCAAAATACTTCCATGCCATGGGGTATGACATAGTGAGTAGCACCATTTCATGCACAAGCATGATACGGGGCTTGTTGAGGCTATAGAGAACAAAACCTAGATGCATGTGCACTTGAGAGTGCACCCTAATTAAGTATGCACTATTTTTCACAACAATGGGAAAATCTGTAGAGTGAATAGGAATCAAGGGAGCCATGAGATCTTCAAGAAGATCCTAAAACAAAAACTCATGATGGGACACATGGGGTGGATTAAACCAACCTATCAATATAGACTTGTGGAATGCTTAAGAAAGGGAAGGATCATGAGATTGAAGGAGGGCGACAAAAATTGGAAATAGGGGAGTTGGGAGGGGAGTCTCCTCCTTAGATATTTAAGGAGGATGATAGACAAGTAAACAAGGGGCCGCTTATGGCATGATGGAACTACCTCTTGGGGGGTTTGAAAGCATACACCTACTACTTCAATAAACATTTTATTATACATTTAGTCACTCTAAACATGTTGCAAGTAAGTTTTCACTAAGCCTATCATTGTGCACCTGTGTGCAATTGAGCACACATGTGCATGCTTGTGTGTGCTTGTGGGCAACACTTGCATGCACTTGAGTGCACTTGCACTTACATGTGCACATGTACTTGCGCACAGCCACATCTTAGTACACTATGCCTAGAGCTTCACATCACATTACACACAAACCGTACTATAGTAGCATATATTGCACTTATGCACAATGTAGTAACTCAGCATGATAACCTCCATGCCTAATCGAATCATTTTACACCCTCCCTCTTAACCTACATCCACCCACCTTAGTGGACATTAGGAAACTTTTAGCCAGCCCTAGCTCACTACCATAGTACACTACCCTCGCACACCCACATAAGTACACATGAACTAGTGCACCCATAGTCCAACCTATTAAACACATGCACTAGAACCAACTTTTGCCCCTTACACTCTGATTAGTGCACACATCACTCAAGACACACCACACAATTACACACCTAGTGCACATCACCACATATAAGCACATCTAGTTGTATTCATATGCACTAGTACACATAGCCCACACTAGTGCATGCCACACTTGTACCACCTATCATCTATTTTAGTACACATCACACTTGCACCACATACCGTCTATTTTAGTGCACAAAGACTAGTGCACTATAATGCCAAATCCTAGTGCACTTGTCTCAGCCTTGCACACCAACCCTAGTGCATGACACTTGGCTAAGAACACTCCACCTTGTGAATTCCACGTGCACTATCTCACACAATACCTTAGTGCACAAACTATACCATGCATCCTAGCACATGTATGTAGACTTTCATAACTAGCCCGTTCTTGCATTTAGCCAATGGTGAACTTGCACCATTCACATATTTTCACAATAGCCTTAATCACTGGTTCACCCACATATGACCTATTGTCTCCCATTGCATTCTAGTGTTAGATATGCTCAATGCCCCACCCTCATAAGGTACCACCAATTATCCATGGTGCTCTGAGTTATAAGGGCCCCATCATGAGGAGAAGCCATGTGTGAGCACCAACATTGGGTGGGTCCTCACTTGTATGTTAGATCAGGTCTATGTGGCTGGATGGCAAAAAGGTGACCTTTGTGGATCTAGCATTTGGGTTAGATAGAACAATTATAGTGGTAGCAACTGGAGGCACAATGCATCAAGTTGTGGGGTGTGGGAGTTATCAAGGGCTCCTATTTTGGGGTTCGAGGGCTGCAGAAGTGGCTCTTAGTTTAGGGGTTTAAGGGCAATGCCCTTGGCCCATATTCCTTGGTTGACTAGGGAATATTCATAATATGATCGGACATGCCAACCAGACTACCTTCCTGGGCTATAAAAGGAAGACCCCTCTAAAGCCATCGTCAATCTATCTTTTACCCAGTCAGAGTTCTTCCAGCTACCCTTAAGCTCTTTGCCTATCATTTGTCTGGATCACCATCTAAGCTTCACACTGAAAGCGCACAGGTGGATAGAGCCATATTTGTATTAGTTTGTTTGAAATTAAAATAGTTTTCGCTCTTCTCATATTTGTTGTGTGTTCTCTAATCCTTGCTCAGATTCTGTCTGCTACGCATGTAATTTCTAAATGTAGAACATAGTAACTCAAACCTAGTGCACTTGCACTAGCATGACTCACACCAATGCAAGAAAAGGTTCAAGGAGAAAACATAAACCAAAAAGCCAAAATATAACAACCAAGGAGAACAAAGAGAACTCATTGTCAAAAATGACTAAACTCATTAAAACGATATTGTTGACTTGAGTCAAGACTATCTAAAATGTTGTAAGTTGGTTACTTTCTGAATTGACAAGTTGTTTGGAAAAGAGAGAAAGCTTGCTTGTGCACTATGAACATTTACACACTTGAATGTTACTCGAAATGGAGAAAACATGTGATTATTGCTTGGCATGGTCAATATAAACTTGTGGAAAATGTTGAGTGAACTGAAGAACTTGATTGAGCAACATAAAAAAGACTTAGGAAGTAGAGATAGGAATAGGGAAAAAAATCAAAGAACACCCAAAACAACAAAGGAGAGATCTATGACTTAGAAATCTCAATGTAGATTGGAAATTCTAGCTCCTCATCAAAAGCAAAAACCCTAGTCCTAGCATGATGCCTTGAATGACTTCCAAATACCATGAATCCTCCCCAATATGTAGCAAAATTGGATATATCTGATATGACCTTAAAAGGCACATTAGCATGACGTGGGATGAGTAGCAACACATCTACTCTCCTTACATGACCATTGTTGAGAAAGTCATGAAGAGTATGGAAAAAACCACATCTAGAGAGCTATGTGCAATTCTATCATTTACACTAACCTTCATGAGATGAACATGAAAAAACTAGAAGTGTTAGAACAAAAAGTAAAAGAGCATAGTGTATTTGAGAAAATTTTGGCATTTTAGCCAAATTTTGGCAACTAAAAGAGTGATATCCACGTATGTGGCCCCTACCTCCCTGAGAGTGCTATCAACTATCGACAATATTAAGCTTTCTACACCTACCCAACAATATCAACTATTGACAATATCAAGCTTTCTACACCTACCCAACAAAATATTTTATATAATAAACTTCTTATAGATGAAGAGCTACATATGGCTAGTAGGTTAGGATAAGGCAGCATGGTACTTGATGTCAATGTCTATGTTTCTTACCTTACCCAAGGCCCAAAAGTTCTTGACAACTATGCTTTACTTCAATACAACCCTAACTTCTTCAAGTGGTTTAATCCAATTCTGAGTGACACAAAACCTGATCTTTCTTTTGATCTTGATATTGCATAACCCACTCCATCATCCAATGTAAGGCATAGTGAATTTTTCAAAACCTCCCCTAACAAGAATCTAAAAGAGAAGAGTGATGGACCCATAGCATTTAGGAAATAAATTGATATCCTCAATGAACATGCTAGAATAGATATTGGCCAAAATACACACAAACATCCGAAGTTCAAGAGTACTCTCAAACAAACCTAAAATCTTATCCAACAACTGCCCACAACTGCTACTAGGGTCAAACCAATAGAACTGCTACAACAAAGGAGGACCTTGCAAGACTCATTCCTAATGAAAAGTTGAGGAATGTCATTTGGTCACCACATTCCATAACGCATTCTGCCACAACACCATTGTAGAATTATCAACTCTAGAATAGAAAAGAAAGGGCCAAAGCCCACTTGAGAATATACTATGCAAGCCTCAACAACTAGAATTGCAAGTAAGCTAATGATTATTTCAGAGAAAGGACAAGATATATGGAAGTTGCAAATTTACCCAATCTATGTAGCTCTGACTTTCCTCTAAGTACTCACTAATGTATGAAGTATAGCTAGCTAGGCCACTCTTGGACATCCCCTTGTTCAACAAAATCATCGTAGAAGAAGAGCTCCACGTCACGAGTAGATTGGGTCAAGGTGGTGTCGTATTCAATGTTGCAAGATACTTTATCTTTCTGGAAAAGTTACCGAAAATTCTTGACACCTATGATGTACTTCAACATAATCTTGACTTTTATCACTGTCTCACACCTAAGCAAAATACAACTATACCATGATTTACTTGTATATGACAATTATATCATTACAATTTTTGTACATAATAAAATTTATTAAAATATTAAAAAATACCAGTCACACCATTAGATTATTATCCGTACAATGCTTGGAAGCATTGCAATATTTTTCATGTGAGGAGGAAGTAATAACTAAATACTATGCTAACAAATCGATAAGATGATAAGCAGTGAAAAGCTGAGGTCAATTTTGAATTTTTCACAATATTAATTATCTTAAACTTGATTGCATGTGATCTCAATTTTGATCAAGTGAATACAGGCAAGGTAGGTGATGAGTGGTATGCTCAAGGTGCAACGTGCCACCTGATTGAGAACCACTCAGTGACACGATTTTAATGGCTATCAAGAGATATTCCTAAGTGATCCAGTACTCCTTAAAATAACATAGGGTCTATCACGTAGGTTTTCTTGAGTCCACTTCACAATGGAAGGTTTCAATCATAACCCAAAAGGACTTGAATTTGGTTTCTTAGAGTTGATTAAGGTCACCTATTGGTTCATCAGTCTTTGAGTGTTCGCTTTGCGCTAGATCACCCAAATCATAGCTGACCTGTGTTGTAGTTCGTTCAAAGAGAGTGAGAAACTAGGGGGAATGCAGCACGTCAACCCCTTTTCCTATAAGGCACAATCTCACTTCAATCCCCTTTTCCTATAAGAAAGGCTCTTATCGACGGCTAACTGAGATCGCCTTGGACTTATTGAGGATCTTGTCCTCCCACTTTTCTCTTTGGATCATCTCTAATTAAGTATCATGTTTAAGTTTTAACACATAAAGGCAACTTCTTTGATTAAACTTTTAAGTCGTTTGGTTTGTTCACGCAATTTATATAACAACACTCAAACAAGATAAAACAATTCTTTGTCAAGAAATTCCAAATAGTTCCTTTATTCATCTTGTTATTACAGTTTCTTCTCTCTCTCATATATGGGAGTATTACGATTTCTCATTTCCTCTTTACAGAAGTAATAACCCAAAGGTTCAATCCCACCAAAATTCCACCCTTAATTAGTATGAAGGATTCCAAGTAATACCATCTTGGGTCACATAGGGGTTAGAAAATTCCTATGTGCATAAGGAATTTACTAGGCAAAGCCCTCTTGGCACCCTTACCATCTCCTACCAAACATCCTCCGTATGGAGTGACCTCTCATAATCGGGGCTAATTCAAGCTCTCTGAAGTAGTAAAATCAACCCTGGTGTAAGGTTTTGTAACTAGCCTTAGGGGAGGTCTAGTGCAATCCTTCCTTTTAAATTTTTAAGTACACACAACCAAGGAAATCAACATATCATCATTAGCTAGGAAACCATTCCTTTCCATAACATCATCCAAGCAATCACTTGAATACCCCATATGAGTCGACCAACTTATCTTGGCTAAGGAAACCATCTCTTTCCCAAAACAATAAGCCTTATCTTAAAAAGACTAATATAATTAACAAAAACAATGTCCTTTGAATACTTTGCAAAGAAGATACAATCCACAATTATTCTTCCTTAGAGTGCAATCACAAAAAGTGACACACGTAATTCTCCCTAGTTCTTAGGTCACAAGTCAAAACACCACATCTCCCATCCTTCTAAATCAACGTGATAGAAAAAGGAAGATGATAAATTGACCAACTAGTTGCTAGGTAGAATCGATTTGCATTGTTTTAGGGGGCTGGAATGGGATTTTGCCTTATGGGTAGGAGGGTTGATGTATCACACTCCCCTTCATCTCCCATTCTCTTTGAACCAAGTGCAATGGCAAGTCCGCTTGAGTCCAAGTAATTTTGTAGGAAATGGGAACTCGAAATTAGTGATGCTAGTTGGATGTTAGGAGAACCCAAAAATTTAGGTTGATCCTAGTGGATTTGATCGGAACTCTTCCGTTGCGATATAGACTCAGTAGGGTCTAAGTGACAAACCCCGTGATACTCCAAGGGAGCATAAGGCAGCATTATTTGGAAAACCTACTGATGGACTACTAAAAGGTGCACCTTGGATTGAGCTTAATGGTCACCTCACAGTTGGTATCTGAGCACACACTAGTATAGAATACGACGTCAGCTTAAGAATTGTTTTTTAAAAATACAGCTTAGGACATGATTTTTTCTCTTTAATTAATGTATGTTTTTGAATTATGACAGAAAAAAGAATATTGAAAATGATTCTTGATCTTTCAAGTAATGTTTATGTCAGCTATGCATTCATCCAATCTTGCGTGGAGGAATCAGATAATGTGGATATTAGATCAGTTGTACAACCCCTCGCCTCTATATCGTGAAAGACGGTGGAATGATTAGCAGAGGATACTACTATATCGATGCAAGCCGTTTAGCTTATCTTCAAAATAATTTAAAAAGGGTAAAATGGATGGAAGATCTTAAAATTGTCAAGATCTATCTATTTTGTGAAGCCAATGTAAACTCAACCTTGTATACTAGGGGCAAGAAGATCAAACTAAACCTATATATCTATGAGGAAGTTACAAAGATCCTTCCACACCGCAACTACAAAAAGGACAGATTTCTTGATCTCCCTAAAAAATATAGATTTCTAGATATCTACTCTCAGAATCCAAGTAACTTTATAAATGATGTATCAGAGTGTCATGCTTAGATTGAAGTAGGGAATCCTTTTCTTAAAAAAATAAGATGAACCCGTGAGCTATTTGAATAATGTATTTCTTCTCATTCGATTACCTTGTACATCCGTTGTAATAAAGATTGATTGATGATTGATACTTTATCAATCAGAGAAATAATGGAACCTTATTTTCCCTTGGAACCTCTGTAATTTCAGTTTCACTTTAGCAATGGGAAAATTTATTTGAAATTGTTTCAATAAATTAAGCAAGAAATAATTTGAGTATCAAACTCTAATATTAATGCCATATAAATTTCATAAAGTTTAACTTGGGAATTGTTGAAAATTTCCCAGAATCTCGCACCCATAATAATTCCAACGAAGCCCAAGAGAAAATGAATCTTTTGAAGCAAGTCAAATCTCTGGAATTTGACAGGAGAGGCATGAATGTGGAAACCAATGCAGAAATTTGGATCGAAACCATGGAAGATTATTTTACTACTGCTGGAACTATCCTAGCCAACCAAGCCATGATAGCTAAGATAAAATTAATTGGTGAAGCTCGACTCTGGTGGAAGTAGTGTCGAATCAAGGTGTTCTTGAAAATACCATTACTTGGGATTTGTTGAAAGAAGCTGTAAGAGGAAGATATTTACCTCCAGCTTATCGCACCCAGAAGATGAATGAGTTGTGTGCCTTCTTCAAAAAGGAAGATTGAATACTTGGGATTCATAATGTCTACTAAAGGTATATCAGTAGATCTTGCCAAGGTCAAAGATGTTCAAGATTGGCCACCCCCAACCACTATCAAGGAAGTGAGAAGTTTTCTAGGTCTAACAAGTTTGTATATGATATTCATAAGAAACTATGTCCAAATTGGAGCACCTTTTACAGACCTAATCAAAAAGCAAGCTGCCATTATCTGGACGCCAACTGAACAATCTAGATTTGAGCAACTAAAGCATAGTTTGATAACTGCTCCTATCTTAAGGCTACCTGACTAAAGCAAGGAATTTGAAGTTGTTATAGATGTCAGCTCTCTTGCATTGGGATGCGTACTAATGTAGGAAGGTCATCTTGTAGCTTACTCTTTGAGAAAGTTGAAAGCCCATGAGAAGAGATATGCTACTCACGACTTGGAGTTCTTAGCTGTTATTCACGCTCTCAAATTATGGAGACATTACTTGCTTGGAAATAAGTTTTCCTTAGTCAGAGATCATAAAAGTCCTAAGAGGATTTTTACTCAGTCCGATTTTAATATGAGACAATGATGGTGGATCGAAATTTTGCAGGAGTATGACTTTGAAATTAAGTTCAAACCTAGTAAAGAAAATGTAGTAGTAGATGCCCTTAGCCATAAAGCCTTTCTTAATGCTTTTATCACTGAAGAACCATCTAGAGCATAAACTCTAGCTACATTGGTATCAATGCCAACTAATCCTATCATCAAGCTGACTAAGAATGAAGCAAATAAGGACCCAGACTATCAATAATTTTTTTGGGAAGTTCAGAACAAGGAACAAGATCCCAAATTCAAGACTAAGTATAAAGAATTATCTATAGATGAAGACGAAGGACTTGTTTATTTCAGAATGAGACTATGCATTCCTTCAAGTCAAACTCTCAAGAGAAGAATACTTTGGGAAGCACATGACTCTCCTTTTTCAGGACACCCGGGGTATGAAAAAACTCTTAATGCTGTCAGGAAAAGCTATTCTTGGCCAAGACTCAAGGGTGATGTACTTAAGTATATCATTGAATGTCTAAATTGCCAAAGGGTGAAATCTGAACATGTCAAGTTACTAGGAAAACTCCAGTCACTTGACATTTCCCAGATGAAATGGGAGTTTATTAGCATGGACTTTGTAGTTGGGTTACTTTCTGTGCAAGGAGGATATAACTCAATAAGGGTAATAGTAGACATGTTAACAAAGATCGTTCATCTTATTTCAACAAAAACCAATTACAAAGCTTTAGATATTGCAAGAATTTTTGTAAAATATGTTTTTAGGTTACAAGGGTTACCTAAAAGAATCATCAATGATCGTGATTCTCTTTTCACATCACATTTCTAGAAGAGTTTATTTGAAGCCATTGGAACCCAACTTTGTTTCAACACTGCTTATCATCCACAAACTAATGGGTAGACATAACAAGTTAACCATGTAATTGAGCATATTCTGCATGCATATTGCAGCAAGGAACCTAAAAGGTGGATTTAGTATCTACTCGTAGTGGATTTTGTTTATAATGCCTCCTATCATCGAAGTACTTAGATGACTCCGTTTCAAGCACTATATGGTCAAGATTTCCGTATGCCACTTAATTTTTTCGATCCTACTCTAAGGGTAGAAGCTTCAAGAAATTTTTTAGAAGAAATAGATGATCAAATCAAGATTATCAGACAAGATATTCAAGCTGGCAAGGACCGACAAAAGGCATATGCTGATCTGAAAGGGCAAGAACAAATCTTCAAAGAAGGAGACATGGTCTTTGTCCGTGTCCATCCAAAGAAGAGTTCTTTATCTTTAGGAGAATTTAAGAAGCTACGTCTAAGATATTGTGGACCCTATAAGGTTGTCAAGTGCTTAGGACCAAGCGCTTACAAGACACAACTCCCTGAGAATATAAAAATCCACAATGTATTTCCTGTTAGCTTATTGAAAGCATACGTAGCTAACCCTAACCATATCCTTGATGATCAACAAGTTGTAACATCTAACCAAGGAGTCCTTGAGATACAACCTGACAGAGTAATTGATGTAAGGGAGAGAAAATTGAGGAGTAGAACCCTTAGAGAATACCTTGTCCAGTGGAAGGATTATCTTGAAGAAGATGCTACATGGATAGATGAGAATGCTATTTATCAAAAATACCCACGGTTTCTCTCGAGATGAGGACATCTCGATTTCTCTAAGGGGAGGATGATATAATATTTTCACAAAATTAAAAGTTAGTTGGTTAGTTCAAAAGTTAGTTAGTCAATTTATAAGTTAGTAATAGTTAGTAAGTCAATAATTAAGTAAGGTTACTACTTTTATAAAAACTAACTAAACGTTAAAAACTAATGCATTAAACTAACTAATGTTAAAAACTAATGTTTAAAAAAACTAACTAACTAACTAACTAACGCTAATTTAAAAAAGGGGGGGCTGTCGAAGTGACGGCCACCGTAAAGGCTACCCCCCTAATCATCATCCTCGTCATCATCGACATCATCTTCATCATCGTCATCATCATCATCATCATCATCTTCATCATAATCATCATCCTCATCATTGCCTTCATCAAAATCTTCTTTATCTCCATAAATGGGTATCGACAGCCTCACGACCCCCCCTTTTTGTTCAGAAAATTAAAGAGAGAAAATTTTAAAATAAAAGAGAAAGAAGCTCCCCACTATGAGTGGAGGAGTTGTCTTTGCATAAATAGAGTAGAAAGAGAGGGGAAGGGAGAGGCAACATGCACTCCCTTCTACCTATATAAAGGCATGCCCTCTACTCAATTAGAGAGGAGGCACAAGAAGATCTCGAGAGGGATGTAGAAGGGTACCCCCACCCCCCCTCGAGAGGCTGCAAGGGAGGGAGCTAGAGAGGGAGAGAGTTAGAGTAGGAGAGAGAGTAAAGAAGATCCCGAGAGGCTGTGAGAGAGGGAATTAGAGAGAGGGTTAGCGAGGATAAGAATTAACTCAACCTCCTCTTGTCTCGGTCTTCATCTCGGCAATCTTCTCTCATGCTCTCCCATCTCGAATTCATTCCTCCTTCTCTATCTCTTTAAATCGCTCACGAATGATGGCTCCAAAGCAACAAGGCAGCAAAAAGACCATGAGATCCATCGCAACCGGTCAAAGAACGGGTATTGCCAGATATGGGGGAGTGCTGGAGGTTGCCAGAAACGAAACATTGGGAGTGGCAAATGCAAGTGTAAGCAAAGACAAAATTCCCAATGTCGTCATGCCAAACCAAGTTGTCTACAACTCAAAAATAGGTCGTCACATAAAATAATAAGATTTTTGCCAAAATTTTAAATAAAATGTTAGCTTTTGCAATTAAATGGTACAAAAACTACTTGTTAAAGTACATGGACACCATCCATATAAAATGTACATAAAATATTGGCCTCCATATTTACACTTACACAAAATGACAGTTTCATCTAGAGAGCATACTAATACACACATAAACGGTTAACTACTACCTATGATTTGTAGTTAGATTAATCTAGATTATAATTAGTAGAATCATGATGGAAATAGTTGTAGGAGATTATTGCACGAAATAAGTGAAGGACTTTATGTGTAATCGAGATTAGTAAAATAACTCAAACGTGACAATGGTTAAGAGTTGATTAACTCTTGAAAGTGAAAGTCTATTTAAAGGTCTTGTAAATCATCTCGTTAAATTATTGTCACAATATTTTTTTGAGTACCAACTAAAAGAAATTCGCTTATGTTGGGTAAGTTAGCCCTAAACGGGAGATTCATATCTTGCTTAACAAAGTTGAAAGAATTATACTCAACACTTCTTTATGGGGAGGAGAATCCTCTTTAGAATATAAGGTTACCTTAGGTTAAGGATCTACCTTGGATATGTGAAGCTGTGAGCTGCATGATGGTGTGATTGTCATTGCATCATTGATATATGTTTGAAAGGATTGTTTGTGTTTGTTAGAATCTATATCCCTGATTAAAAACATTGACACACAGGATAAAAGGAAAGATCGCACTAGGGTACCCCCAAGTTAGCTACGAGACTTTACTCCAAGGAAGTCATGATTATCGCTTCGAGAGGCTTAGACCAGCTCCGTAGCAAAAAGGTCTATCCATAGGGATACTCTCAAGCAGTAGGAAATGTGGATGCCAAGGGGGATTCTAGCTGTAAATTTCGCATTACTCCTAGAATCTAATGAGCTCCTTCGTGATCCAGGATGGGAGCCTAAAACCCTAATACTAGTTACAAGGGAGGAATTGGAGCCCCAAGAGGAACACTAAGGAAAAGGGAATTCTCTTGCACAAAAATCTATCTTGTAACATCAACAAGCTTTTATTTCATTCTTTTGATCATCAAAACAAAGAAAACAGCAATTCTTCACGCAGCATCATAGTAGATATCTCCCACGGATTTGATAGAATTAACCATAATCTTCAATGTCTTCACAAAATCCATCAATAGAGAAAATAAAAAAAAATAATACACCATCTTTGAATGGAAACCAATCACATATTATTCATCTTCAATGTCTTCATAGTTCTCTCTCTCAATCTCTCATATACAATTACACTATTTTCATAGATTTGACTATCTCTGACTCTCTCTCTCTCTCTCCATCAATAATACATCATATCCTCACTAAAATCACTCAATAATCACCCTCAATAATCCTTCTTAGGTCGTGGATACACCTCCCAAGAGGTATGTCTGATATGAAGAGGCACCAGAGCCACTACAATGACTCTTCATAGCTCACCACTGTCACTTCACTCCAGTCTTTACTTGAGTCTTCAGCAGCTACTTCTTTGACTTCTTTTAGCTCTTTTGCACTTGTATTAACCTCTTTCCAAGGCTAAAAAACTTTCCCAAGCTAGACTCTCATCCAACACGACACATACAGAGGCATACAGAAGGTCTTCAGAGGCTCACAGAAGCTCAACATAGAGTTACAGAAGGTCAACAGAAAGCATCAGAACCACATAACTCATACCAAAACCATTCCAAACCATCAAAAATCACTCAATAAGCTTTCAAACAATCTCAAACCCTATCAATCAATACTCCACCCTTCCATACAGAGAGAAAACAGAACAAAACATAAGCTCAACAGAAGCTATTAGGACCAAATAGAACATATCAGAACATCAACAGAACTTCACATCTCTACTAATAAATATCATGAGCTTAATAAAACCATTCCAACCTATCCAAAACACTTTTAAACCACTTCCAAACCAATCAATCATCTCATAAAATCAACCATTTAGCTCTAAAAAACAACAAAAATCAGCCAAAAAATAGGTCATTTCAACACTCAACAGGAATCTTGGTGGGTAGAATATCCTCCTGGAATTTTATATATCTTCCACAAGAGTGAAAAGATGGAAATTGTAATAAACTTCCAATATAATAAATGATTTTTTTTTTCAAGGGTTGTTTGAATTGTATGCGTATCCATGAAATAAATTATGTGAAGGAACCTATGATTTAACAAACTAATTAAGGAAGCTAGTTGTATATGTTTCAATAAATGTGCTGTAGGTAATTAAAAAACTAAAGATGATCCATCATCAAAGGAAGGTGGGTGGGCCCGACCCTTGGATGGGTCTGCCCAACAGTAGGGTGGCCTGATTAGCTGGGAGATTTTGTAAATCGGTGCATAGAAATAGGAAGATGATAAATTGACCAACTAGTTGCTAGGTAGAACAGACTTGCATTATTTTAGGGTGCCGAAATGGGATTTTGCCTTATGGGTAGGAGGGTGGATGTACTGCACTCCCCTTCGTCTCAAATTCTCTTTGAATCAAGTGCAATGGCAAGTTTGCTTTAGTTCAAGTAATCCTGTAGGAAATGGAAACTCGAAATTACTGACGCAGATGGATGTTAGGAGACCTGTTTGATTTTAAGAACTTGGAAATTTAGGTCGATTCTAGTAGTGGATTCAATCGGAACTCTTCCATTGGGATGTAGACTCAGTAGGGTCTAAGTGACAAACCCCGTGATACTCCAAGGAAGTGCCAAACGGCATCATTTGGAAAACCTACTGATGGACTATCAAAAGGTGCGCCTTGGATTGAGCGTGGCGATCACCTCACATAAGGGCATACAAAAAGATGTTTGATATCATAGAGATGTCTTCATTAGTAAAGCTTACTTCAACTACTACCTTAAGTTCTCTATTATTCTAATAATGATTACAATCACTAGCCTAGAATTCCAATCATATCTCAAACTACAATTTTTCATTAAGAATAAGTTTCCCAACACTGAGGCTTACAAATTGACACTTCAAAGTATTATCATTCTTAGCTTTCTAAACAAAAACAAAATCCCTCTTATAAGGCTAAAATCCTCATTGTATGGCATTTTTATATTCAAAAGAAAAAAGAAAAAAAGAAAAAGAAAGAAAAGAAAATTGAAATGCACATATGATCATTGCACCACACCTAGGGGTTTTCAAATTAGGTATGTCTAGTTGCCTTTATTGGTTGGATTCATCTCGAAGCCCCTAGTCCTTCCGTATATTCTCCCACACTTGGTCAAGGCACATGAAGGGCAAGACATACGTAGGGAGCTTATCTCACCTATGGTTAGACTTGTGACCCTGAGTCGCTTGCACTTTTCTTTCTCAAATTTACTTCAGTGTATCATAATTAATAATAAAGGCAAGGTGGGAAGGCACTGTAAGGAGAAACCATTCTCTTTAATCATTGTAAAGCAGCTATAACTTCTCAAGACCTTTATCATCAGGCCATTTGACTATGATACATCTTATCCAACATACTAATAGTGTCTTCAGAACCTCCTTCAAGCGCATTTTCCCTCAATATAGGACATTTTTCCCACTATTGTACCTCGTTACTTTATTGACTATACAACTATGAGGAACCTAAACATATGTCTTTTAAGTAATACCTTTATCATCATGCCATTTGACAATGATACATCTTATCCAACATACTAATAGTATCTTCAAGTTTGCCTTCAAGTGCGTTTCCCTCAAAATAGAACATTTTTCCCACCTATTGTACCCCATTACTTTATTAATAATATTGCTATGAGGAACCTAAACATATGTCTTCTAAGTAATACCTAAGTACTCATGTAATATTTGCACCAAAACCTATGCATGGTTTGGATCTACAAGTGTAGGACAACACTCCAAGCTTGCTTAGAGTTTGACCTATCTCCCAAACCACCAACATATGTCCTCCATATGTCCTGTGCATAAACAGAGTATTAGCACTTCCCCCTAGGGAGAGACTACACAATAGTTTTTTCAATTACAAGTTTGGAAGATTCCAAGGATTAACCTTCAACCCACCATTAAAAGTCACCATGAACATCCCAGGAATACCCTAGACTTTAGAAGCCATGCCACTCAACCAGCACTTTGACCACAACTTACATTTTACCAAGAAAAATCTACCATCAACAACCTCAAGGGCTCCTCCAAGAACAACATAGATGTCCCTAGAATCCATGTCTTTGGTGCAAGCTGGAGCATACCATCTACAATGGTAAGTGCCTTGGGATTGGCACTCGTCTAAGAGGGGGATAATGTTAACCATAAGAAGCAATGGACAAAGAAGGAATGTAATATCATGGCACAAATGGAATTTTATTTTTTAGATTGCACCATAATAATTCAAGGATCATTGTTTGCAATGTGCATAAAATAAGTGCACGTTCAAATCACAAAGTGGTTACATCAATTATATTATTTTGCCTTATAAATTTGAAATCTAGGCCTGATATCATGCAAATTGTAATAGTAGTATAATCTCACGAGGCAAAACTGCAAAGTTTTTATTTTATTCTTCTTGAGAAATGACAAATGATGTATGCTCCAGGAAGAGATGTCATGAATCCCATATGCACAATAAGGAGAGTGGAACAACCCAACTACTATAAAGCATTGTGCTTTCACAATGAGTAATGCAATATCATGATGCTTTCCTCTTTCAGTTAGTGTCATTGTCATCGTTGGTCCATTACATAAGATTTTGTTTTTGAGTCCAAGCTTCCATCTTGGAACCTAGTTCACTTGTGTAACAGTTGTCTACTCATTGTCTATGTCAACATGAATCTAGACTTCATCTTCCATCCACCATAACTTCTACCATGCACTAGATTTGACATTTTGACATTTGACATTTCCTACTCCACCTTCACTAGCGCTTTCATGGCTGCCATGGACAACAGCATCCTGTGTATGCGTGCAACATCTAAATCTCTCTCCACAGTCAATATCTCACTGAAATTCCTTCTAAACAAGTGTTCCCTGACCCATAGAGCTTCTCTCTGGCACCTCAATTGGCAACATTGCTACTCCTTGGCTTCAACATTGTTGAAATTCATCACACTGTTTAGAACTGCACTTGTGTTGATCATATGGCCTAATCTCTCTCCACGCAGTGTGATTCGTCTTGCAAGTTTAGGACAATTGAATGTCCATATATGAGCTACCTCCCACATGAACCTTGTGATATATGATCCATTGTAGTAGCTGTAATCATAAAAAAACCAAACTTGCAAAAAACCCTAATAGACAGTCAGACACCATAGCCAAGTTTAATCTAGCTCATATTTTGCTTTTTTATCTTCAACAACTAAACTCAAGCAAGGTTTTGACCTTCAAATCCATCAATTCAATAAAGCTCTAGCAAGATTTTAGTATCCAACAAGCAAGTCTTGGAAAGATTTTGAAGATTGGAAGCTTTCACTGAAGGACAAGCATCAAGCATAGTGAAATTTTATGCTAGCATTGCTTGTGTTTTTCAACACACTACAAGTCAACTTGGTTACTGATCAACCTCAATCAAGTGAAGCCATTTTGAAGCTGAGAATATTTATGAAAATTTGAAGATCTTGAGAACTTGAAGCTCAAGCAAACAACATTAAGTTTTACTAGTATCTCTTGATACTAGCTAGTGTTGTTTAGCACTATTATTTGTTGTGCCCTTTGACACATTCAAGAATCAACTCACTGCTGGTCTCATCTCACTCACTTGAAGCTGATCAACATGGCAGAACTTGAACAAATATCCAAGTTCAATGGAGAAGGCTTTCATGCCTAGAAGGAGAAGACCATGTACCACCTTATGTGAAAGGGCTTGTGGGATCTATTTGAGGATGATGCAGATAGCAAGAAGGAAGATGATGAAGACGGGTTTGTTGAAGAAGAATAGCTCAAAACAAAGGAGTGGAAAAAGATGAACAACAAGGCTCTAGGCATTATTGCCTAGGGACTATATGATGATGTATTACATCATATCTCTAGCATCAGAGATGCTAAAAAGGCTTGGGATAAGCTTGACAGGATCTTTGGAAGTCAAGCCAAAAGCTCTTAAGGTCAATTTGTTAATGTAGTTCCATAAGCTTGACATAAACGATAGCACTTCAATGACTATGCATATTAACAAATTCAAAAGTTTTAAAACTATGAATGAAAGAGAAGAAGAAGAAGATGCTTCCGCCATCAACAACAACTCTGACAAATTGTTTTGAAGAAATTATTTTTCCCATAGTGGATCTTATGTTTTCCCATAATGGATTTCTTTCCCCTTAGTGGATTTTCTTTGTAAAACAAAACCCTTACCAAAGATGTAAAGTTTCAAGCCTTAACTTGACTAGGCTGCCAAAGAGCTAGTCTCCCATGCCATGTCATCATGTAGGGGGGGGCAAAAGCGAGCAAGGGTAGAGACTCATCATTTGAGGGGGGGTGTTGAGAAATGATAAATGATGTATGCTCCAAGAAGATATGTCTTGAATCCCATAAGCACAGTAAGGAGAGTGGAACAACCCAACTACTATAAAGCATTGTAGTTTCACAATGAGTAATGCAATATCATGATGCTTTCCTCTTTCAGTTAGTGTCATTGTCATTGTTAGTCCATTACACAAGATTGTGTTTATGAGTCCAAGCTTCCATCTTGGAACCTAATTCACTTGTGTAACAGTTGTCTACTCATTGTCTATGTCAACATGAATCTAGCCTTCATCTTCCATCCACCATAAATTTTTCCATGCTTTAGATTTGACATTTTAACAATTCTCGCCATAGGAAAAGCATGAAATACTAGATGACTAGTATTATAGCTGCAAAAAGGACTTGATGCCCAAGGGGGATGGAAAAACCCTAACCCTAAATTTTATGTATTTAAAGGATGAGAAAGAATAGAATAATCTATTCATGTGTGTGTATGCAAACTTTGTGTTCTTGCATTCTTGCTCTTGCTTTTGCATCTTGAGAGAGAGAGGGGAGGGGGGAAGAGGGGAGCGGTGACCATGGTTAGTAAAACTCCTTCCATTTGAGATCTCTAATATTCACCTATGCTTTCTCTCATGTATGTGTAGAGTGAAGAGACAAGAAGTGAAGGGGTGTACATTTGGATCATGGAGGAATAAGGATTTAAGGAAGGGGAGAGAGAGAGAGAGAGAAAGAGAGAGAGAGAGAGAGAGAGAGAGAGAGAGAGAGAGAGAGAGAGAGAGAGAGAGAGAGAGAGAGAGAGAGAGAGAGAGAGAGAGAGAGAGAGAGAGAGAGAGAGAGAGAGAGAGAGAGAGAGAGAGAGAGAGAGAGAGGAGGAGGAGGAGGAGGAGGAGGAGGAGGAGGAGGAGGAGGAGGAGTATCAATTGAGACTAATTATGGGCATCATTCTATTATGCTTGTTAACACTAGTCTTGTAGCAAAAAAGCCACTTTTTGTGGCAATGTGGACTCCCTACAAAAAATTCAATTTATCCTCAATGATTAAGAATAAGAAGAAACATGGCCAACACAAGATAGTAGCTGAAAAATATAGAATGAGTCAAAATAAGCTAAGAAGTGTATATTATCAAACCTTTTACTCTACTATCTAACACTATATTGATATGATCCCATCCAATTTTGGCATTGTATGCACATGTTGTTTTAGATATGTCAAATAGGACCTGACCTAGGTAGATGGATTGTGGCCACTTTTGTGGCAAATTACAAGACTAATAATAATGTTTCATTAGCGGGATAGGATTTCTAGACTTCTCTTAAACTAGTGAGTTGTAATTAAGGGTTGCTTTCCATTGTTTTTGTTAATATTTCATGCAAGATTTCTCCTATAAAATAAGTGCTAATATAGAACATTGTGCTAAACTAAAGAGTCTAGGAAGAAATTAATTGTGGATATTTTCTTCTTCCTTTTATTTATGAACTTGGTGGATTGGAAGTTCAATGCAAGCCTTTTGAAAGCTTACATTAGATTTCACCACTCTAATCAATTCTTGCAAACAACGTAGCATGTCATTACAAAGGAGATTAGATGAATTCCTTACAAAAATATCCCATTGGATAATACGTAATTTTAATAAATAATCAACATGTGACATTGAACTTGAGATTTATTTGGATGTTGTGTCATATGATTGGGACACTATCTTGCATTATGTCATGTGCAATTGAGCCTAAGATTCATTAGCCACTAACTTATATGTTGCATTTACTTTCATAGAATGGCTTTGTCCTTTGAATTAAATGAGACCACCCAATTTGACGACAAGGAGATTGACTAGTTCCAAATGTCCCAAGTTATATCTTCTTGTAGCACTTTTTAGAGAAACTTCCTATTATGCATCATCTGTGCTAGAACCATATGCAATAGCAAGTTTTCCACCATTTCCTACACCTTTTATATGCCATGTTCTTAGACATTCCTTATCTCTAGTCCCCCCTATACCGGCCTCTATCCATGATATTTTCATGAGGCTTTAGTAACTCCTCCCCCCTTCCCTTGCCCATCATTGCATTTTCCATATGTTCACCTTTGAATGCTACACATTTCTTTCCCTAAAATGCCTATTTATCATGGCATTGAAAGACAAGGCATGACTAATCCACCTAAAATCCATGCCTGTGTGAGGCCTCCTCTACTCATTTAAGTTCAAGCTATTGAAGGCACCTCAGTAGAGATTGAGAAAAACATTCATAAGATAATAAAGATTGTGACAATCCAATGTGTGGGGATGAGAACAAAGAAATACAACCCATGCCACAAAAACATCCCCTCCAAAACAACTCCCCAAGAAACGTAAAAACCACATGAAAGATAAATAAGAAAATTAGTGTCAAATCATGTTGGTACATTCTTGCTTATGGGGAGTCTTCCACATATAGAGATTAGTGCTCCATCAAATATTTCAAGGTGCTTCTATATACTAAAGTCTCAACAATCGGTAACGAGATGACAAAGTTGAGAGAGAAAAATCAATTTTAAGAGAATGTCCAAAAAAGCAAATTAACATGCCATTAGTGAATTTGGAAATTTTCCACAAGTTTAGGACTCATGGTCAAAACTTTCGCTCTGCTATAATTCTCACATCATGGCTCTGAATTTAGTATTCAATAGCTCAATAAATTCCATTTTTCATAAAGTTTCCAGTTATGTATTAGATAGTAGCTTTGGGTGACTTGAAGGCATATTTTTTTGAGTCCCAATGTTCTAAATACTAAAAAATGGAACTTGAAAGT
This sequence comes from Lygodium microphyllum, assembly GCF_053477565.2. Classification (NCBI taxonomy): domain Eukaryota; kingdom Viridiplantae; phylum Streptophyta; class Polypodiopsida; order Schizaeales; family Lygodiaceae; genus Lygodium; species Lygodium microphyllum. The sequence goes on from NC_141150.1 coordinate 17,311,092, forward strand.
TTCCCAAATTCACCAAAATTGTGTTTATTGCAATGTCATGAATAAGGCAGAGAAAATGTTTTCAAAATACAATAAGGCATGAGATGAGGATGGGCATTTCCTTGAGGAAATAACATATATGCTTTGTTGAGATGACAAGCTCAACACATGCGGACATTGATGATGGACCACTTGGTTAGATGGGTCCACATGTCTACACTTAGCACGTCGGTGGTCATTATGACTCTCACATGGCCACTGACTCATTACTTATTATATTCAGGTTGTTACACCTATTTACAACTGGCATAGTTATAGCGCCAGTCGATTAGTGTAGTTGGTTATGCATTGTTTGACTTAGTAGGCCACTTTCCTTTATGTTGTATCTTATCTATACTTTGTGTACATTGTAAAGAGTGTGGAAGAAGAAGAAGAAACCAGCAAGAAAACGTTTTGGCCTCCATCTCTCTTCTTGTCTCTTGAGTGAGCTTCTCCTTGTGCATTCTGTGTGTGTTTGGCGCAGCATCTTGAGCAAGTCCCCCCACCATGCGATTCTTGACATGGTATCAGAGTCGCACCACTAAGAGAGACTGATTTCGAAGGCTGAAGGGAAGGAGAAGAAGCAAGGTTCGAGCAAGCAAGCCACGGGTAAGAAGCTCTCCCATTCTTCCACTCTCTCTCTTGGATAGTGCTTGTGGAGGCACCGGAAGCAGGGTTGAGCAAAAATGTCAGATTGCAGTGAGATTTGGTGTGCGCAAAGAGTGCTGTGTATTCTGCAAAATAGTCCTTTAGGGCATGCCCGCAGTTATTTTGGGCATCTGAGGCCGTTTCAGGCCCTGTTTTAGAGCCGCAAGGTTGCGGAGAGTAGTTTCAGGGTATACTGTGACTTCGAATGTATTGACCGAAAGTGGGTGCGCAGGTTACAAATTTCAGATCTGTAAGTTCAAAGGTGTTTACAAGCAGATTGCATGTATTGTTGAGTAGATAGTGAAAAAGGTTGTCTAGTGTATTGTTGTGCACTACAGGTCGAGGGTTGCAGAAGATTTGCTTGTTGTTTGGTATTAGTTTTGTGATAATGGCAGAGAATAGTGGAAGCCCCATCATTGAGAAGCTCGACAAGAATAAGTACCCTTCATGGAAGTTCCGTGTCACGGACTTCCTTATTGGAAAAGGCCTCTACGAGTTTGTTTCAGGTGAAGAAAAGGACCTGGAGGTGAGTGATCCTCCAACTGCAAAAGAGACAAAGGCACGGAAGGAATGCAAAAGATAAGAAGGTCATGTATTGGTTGTCTGCAGTAATTGACAATAATATGCTAGGACATATTAGAAATGCAGGGAATTCATATGCAGCTTGGACCATACTTGAAAGTATGTTTTATATAAATACAAAGGCACGAAAGATTCAACTCAAGCAAGAGTTAAATACATTGAAGAAAGGGAAGATGTCTATCAATGAGTATGCACTGAAGGTAAGGAGCATTGCAGATGCATTAGCAGTGATTGATGCAATGCCTGATGATGATGATTTGGTGTCGTCTACCTTAGGTGGACTTAACAATGAAAAGGCTTGGAAGTCTTTTGTAACTTCTGTATATGTTAGAAAGCCATTCCCAGATTTCGATGAGTTGGTCTCCCTTATGATCACTGAAGAGATCAACATGCAGAGTGAGACATCTGAAAGAAGTGGTGAACAGGTTCAAGCTTTCTACTCCAGTTCAGGAAGGGGACGTGGCAGGTTCTCTTCAAGAGGCCGTGGTACAAGACGTGGAAGTGACAACCAGCAAAACAGATTGAATTAGCAATTTGGCGATATGCAGGTTTCAGGAGGTCGTGGTAACTTTAGAGGCAGGGTGAGCTTTAGAGGAAGAGGTGGATGGCAGAATAGAGGTTCTAACAACTCTGGTATTATGTGTCACTACTGTGGCAAAACAAGTCATATTGTAGCCCAATGTTATGTTAAGAAAGATGATATTCACAGTGGTAAGTTGCGGCAAGGAAACTATGCATCATCTTCACGACAGAATGAAGATAAAAATGAACGTTCCTTTGTTATGCAGCATATGCTGAATGCTGTTACAGGAAAGGAAACACATGATAATGTTTGGTATGTTGATTCAGGTGCATCCAATCATATGACCAGCCATGCAGAATGGTTTGGAGAGATGCAGAATTTGCAAAATGCAGGTTATGTGTAGACGGGTGATGATTCATGCCACCCAATTTCACACATTGGAAAAGTTCCCTTGTCCTTGCATGATGGTAAGACAAAGAGTCTTTCAGATGTATTACATGTGCCATCTATTACAAAGAACTTGGTGTCAGTGGGTCAGATGGTAGAGCAAGGGCTGCAAGTCAGATTTAATGCAAAGGGCTGCTTTGTAGAAGACTTCAATGACAAGTGCAGGTTAGTTGCAAAGGGAAGTAGAGTTGGACATATGTTTACTCTGGATGCTGGAATTCCTACTATGAATGCTGCTATGTATGCTAAAGGAAAAGGTGTTGTTGTTTAAAAGGCTGAAATTAATGCAGTCCAAAGGGTTGGTTACCGGTTTACCTACATTTAGAGTTGCAGAATTTCATAAGGTATGCGAAGCATGTCAGTTTGGTAAGCAGGCAAGACAACCCTTTTCACATGACAGAGATGTAAGCAGAAATATCCTTGATGTTGTGCATACAGACATTTGGGGGCCTACACAAAATGTATCTCTTGGAGGCAATTCATACTTTGTCACATTCATTGATGATTGTTCTAGAAAGTTGTGGGCATATTTTATGAAGGAAAAGAGTGAAGCATTTGAGCACTTTAGAACTTTCAAGGCTGCAGTTGAAAGAGAAACACGCTTGAAAGTAAAGTGCTTGAGGTCAAATGGAGGGGGAGAGTACCTCTCAAATGAGTTCAGTGATTTTCTGAGGTCTCATGGGATAAAGAGACAGTTCACATGCAGGTATACCCCACAGAAAAATGGGGTTGGAAAAAGGAAAAACAGGCATATTGCAGAAGTTGCACGCACCTTGATGGCTGAAAAGAATATGCCTAAGAATTTTTGGTCTGAGACTATTCATACTGCTGTTTATATTATGAACAGAACTCCCACAATTGCAGTTCATGGTATGACCCCCAAAGAATGTTTTACAGGTAAGAAGCCAGATGTTTCACACTTGAAAGTGTTTGGCTGCATTGCGTATGTTCATGTGCCAGATGAGTTGCAGAAAAAACTGGATCCAAAGACTAAAAAGTGTGTCTTTATTGGATACTCTTTAGAGCAGAAAGGGTATTGCTGTTATAACCCTATCACATGTAAGTTGAGAGTGAGCAGGGATGTCATCTTTGATGAAATGAGCAGTTGGTATGCATCTAGTGGTGATGCATAGGATGATGATGATGATCATGACACTCATGTGCAGGCTGAAAAGCAAGAATCGCTGACTCTTAGTGGACCAGAGACATCATCTGGTAGTCCTTGGTCTGGGAGACTAAGGAGTACCTCTACATCTTCAGGTGTATCTAGTAGCACTACAAGTAAAGACAAATGAAAGAATAAAGTGTCAGATGGCATTGATGTAGTTCTTGATGGAGACTCTAGTGGCTCAGATTAGTAGGTACAAAGCTAGGCTGGTTGCAAAAGGCTATGCACAGACATATGGCATAGATTATGATGAAACCTTCAGTCCAGTTGCTAGGATGGCAATTGTCAGATGTGTGATTGCTTTGGCAGCAGCCAAAGGTTGGAGGTTGCAGCAAATGGATGTGAAGAATGCCTTCTTGCATGGTGATTTGCAGGAAGAAGTGTATATGGATCAGCCAGCAGGTTATGAAGATTTAGAGCATCCCATGTATGTGTGCAAGTTGAAGAAGGTGCTCTATGGGATCAAGCAAGCACCTAGAGCATGGTCTGACAAGATCAGAGAGTATCTTGTCAATATTGGCTTTTATGTTTTTGATGCTGATCACTCACTTTATGTGAGAAAGGGAGATGCAGGTTTGGTCATCATAGTCATCTATGTGGATGACTTGATTATTACAGGTGATAATGATAGTGGGATTGTTGAAGTCAATTGAGATGAAGGATTTAGGTGAGCTAAGGTACTTCCTTGGTATTGAGGTGATCAGATGTGATGATGGTATATGGCTGTCCCAAAGATAGTATGGCTTGGATATGTTGTCCAATATGGTATGACAACATGCAAACCACTTTCAGTCCCGTTGGAGCAGAATGTAAAGTTGAGTACTGATGTTGGGGATGAGATAGAAGACCCTACTATGTTCAGGAGGATAGTGGGGAGTTTGATCTACATGACCATTACAAGGACAGACTTGAGCTACGCTGTTGGTCTTGTGAGTCAGTTTATGCAAGTACCTAGAAAACCACATTTGGATGCAGTCAGACGCATATTGAGATATGTGAAGTCCACATTACATTATGGACTTTTCTATGAGGCAGGTACAGATGTACAGGTGTTTGGATACACAGATGTAGATTGGGCTGGTAGTATGTCTGATAGAAGATCTACCAGCGGATACATGTTCTCTCTTGGTAGTGCAGCAGTTGCTTGGAGCAGCAAAAAGCAATCTACAGTTGCTTTGTGGAGTACAGAGGCTAAGTATAGAGGTGCTGTTGTTGCAGCATGTGAGGTAGTATGGCTACAAAAGTTAATGGATGTTTTGGATGTGCAGGTGGAAGGTCCAGTTGTCAATTATTGTGACAACATGAGCAGTATACAGTTGGCTAGGAACCCTGTGTTCCATGCCAGGACAAAACATATTGAGGTACACTACCACTTTGTGAGAGAGAAGGTACTAGTAGGTGAGATTGACTTGGTGTATGTCTGTTGGGGGTAAAGGCGCCTCCGCCATGCCGCCCCGTGTATTACTACACTGACAGTACCCGCCACTGCACACTGCAGGTTGTTGGGGGTAAAGGCGCCTCCGCCGTGCCACCCCGTGTATAACTACACTGACAGTACCCGCCACTACACACTGCAGGTGGCGGGCGCCCGTCACGTCACTTTATTCTTTATTCTTTTAGTGACAGTTTGAATAAAGGAAGGCCCGGTCACACATTGTGACTGTTGGAGTTCCCATTTCTTGTCTCTCTCTTTCTTGCTCTTGCTCTCCCGCCATAGCTCGCGTGCAAGCTTCGATCCTTCTTACCTTTTAACTGGTATCAGAGCTTGGCATTCTCTTGCTCGAGCTCGATTCGGTGCTTCCCGACCTTCTCATCGACTCACTTCACGCATTGGGTCTCCATCCCGGAAGCCATAGCCGACCTCTCGAGCTCCGGACTCTCCCCGGCTTCTCGAGCTCCATCCCGGCCTTCTTGAGCTTCATCAGAGCCTTGCCCTTGAGGTATTTGCTTCAGCATTTGCAGGCATTTGAGTGTATTCTCAGTTTGAAACAGGGCAGGAACAAAGGGCAGCCACTCTTCTTGAGCTCCATAGCTCATATCTTCCCTCCCCTTTGCATTGGGCCTTCATGGCTTGGTATGTGCCTACCTTGGGCCATCATTGAGCCCCCCCACACTCAACATTCAGCCACGTGATTGGCAGCAGCACTCCAGGACTCAACACACTGAATATGGCGCCCATTTTCAGACTTTGACCTCCACGTTTTACAGCTGAATGCTTTGTTGCTCATGGAGCACTCATCATTGGCCTATTTGGAGGGCATTTGAGCCATTTTTGGATGTCATTTTGATGCTTTGGCTTGACATTGAGGTTGGGAGTTGATCATTCTCAGTTTTGAAACTGTCATTTACTGCATAACAGTGCTGGAAACAGGACAGCACCCCTGATACTGACATTTGTTGCTTATGCCTCATTCCATTGGAGCTATTTGATGCCCGTATGCGGTCTACTTCCTACCCGGATGTATTGGGGATGTATGCATTTGGTTTGACCATGATTTTGGCTTGAATTCGGGGTTGAAATCTACTATTTAGAATAGTAAATACATGCTGGAATAACAATGGGCTGAAGGTACTTTACATGCTTTGGCACTTACCTACCGATACCGGATGTATGCTTTGAGCTTTGGCATGATGTCTCTGACATTTGGGGACGACTTGGAGCATATGTATGAGATTATGGGATGCGTTTGAGCTTCACATTAGCTCCGTCTTCACTGGCATTTGGACTGACTTGGCATGCTCGTGGACCACCTATACCTCATGTCTCTGCTTGACAGTTAGGCTTTTGCATTACATGCTTTGGTTCGTGACATATGCTATTTGGTTCGCGTATGCCATACCGACATTTGGAGCTTGGATTTGGATGTATTTGAGCATTCCCGGCTTACTTGATCACTGATCTTGGTTGCTATTTGGATGTCATTGAGTTGACCGAGAGCTTATTTGGGCTTATGTATTGCTTCATGGTTAATATGACCGGTGCTTCATGTATGTCATGCTCTCTTGGATGCGCTTGATGCATTGACAGGGTCACTTATCACTGGTGCTTTCTCTTGGATTGTTTGAGCTTCTGAGCTCGCTTTGTACGCCTTTTGTGCCAGTGGGAGCATTTTACATGCTTGCTTGACCTTTGATAGTTGCATGCTATTGGAGCACTTACATGTATTTGGAGCAGTTTATGTCTTGAGCAGCTACATACGCATTGAGACTTTGGGATCATACTCCGACCTTTATGGATATGCATTGATGTACTCTTGGTTCACAGGATGCTTATGAGCTGAGTCTCATATTTGGATCTTTCTCTTTGAGCAGACACCTATTTGTGTCAGGTTTTGGCAGTTACAGGAACACTTTGCCTAGAGTGTCTGGGGGTGTGCCTTTCACTGGCAGATGTTATTTTGACATGCTTCGGTGTTGAGCTCATGTTCTTTTCACTGTCATTGGCCTTGCTTATGTCCGTTTCATGCCGGCTTTGGACCTAGCCTTGTTTGCTTGACATTGGATCCTATTTTGGGACAGTTTGCTCTCTAGACTGCATACCTGCAATTTATTACAGCAAGCAGTTATTGGTGGACTGAGGTGTACTTTTCATGCTGAAATATCCTGATTTGGTGTACCGCACCTAGTACTAAGTGGGCAGCAACTTTTGGCACACTTTGCTCGCCCTTTGGACCCCGTTTTGGTCATTTTTGGGCATTTTCTGCAGTAAAACAGCCAGCAGTTTTACATTGTCTGTGCATTTTCAGCCTGCATTATGGCGTCCTCTTCGACTGATAATGCCATATTTAACATCACCAAGTTGGATGGTACCAACTACTCTTATTGGAAGAGTCAAATTTGGCAGGTCTTGGTGCATAAATCTCAGATTAAGCCACTTTGGTTGAGTGGGGAGCAGCCTGAAACTATGGACAATGACGACTGGCTTGAACTTGATGACCTATGCAAGTCCATGATTGTATTGTCTCTCACTGAACAGGTACATTATAATGTATTTGAGGAAGCACAGAGTGCATGGGATCTATGGAATAAGATCAAGAATCTTTATGATAAGAAAAGTCCGGCGAGTCAGATGTACTGGTTGAAGCAGCTTATGGATCTGCGCATGAAGGATAATGCGACTATGTCTGCTCACTTGAGCCAGTTCCATGCTATACTGAAGAACCTGACTTCGCAGGATATCACCTTTGGAGAGGAAGTAACTCCTCTTTTCTTGCTTGGGACTCTGAATGAGTCATGGGATGTATTCCGCACTGCTCTTTGTGCCTCTAGTGCTACTCTAAAATTGGCAGATATTGAGAGTGCTCTTTTTCAGGAAGAGGTGAATCGCAAAAACTTGGATGCCTCTCGTGGTAGTCATGCTTTGACAGTTAGAGGCAGGAATGACAGGTATGACCGTGGTAATGGCCGAGGCCGTGACTCGCAGAAGGGTCGGTCTAAATCTCGTGGCAAGTCGCATAGTAAGTCGCGTGGACGCAATGCAAATGTCACTTGTCATCATTGTGGGAAAAAGGGCCATATTAGACCACAGTGTCATGAGTTGCGCAATGAGAAGCGCAAGGATAAGGGCAAAGAGAAAGTGCAGGAGAAGTCCTCTAATTGCAGCATAGTACCTGCGAAGTCCAGCGTCAAGATTGAAGAAATTAATGTCATGCAGACCGAGGATTCCGATGGTAGTGATGAGTTCATACTTGCAGCTAGTTCTTCTGATGCTTCACACTTGACTGAGACACCTAGTATGTATGCACAGTGCTGGTTATTGGATTCAGGTGCATCCTTCCATGTGACGCCTTACCGTGAGTGGTTTCACTCTTACCGTACTGTATCTGGATCAGTCAGACTTGGAGATAACAGGTCTCTTGATATTGTGGGCTCTGGAGATATTCAGTTGCAGTTTTCCACTGGCAGTTCCTTTTTGCTTAGGGATGTACGTCATGTACCTGCGCTTACGCGCAGTCTTATGTCTGCAGGACAGTTGGATGATGCAGGGTTTTATGTCTGTTTTGGGGATTCTGCCTGGAAGATTACCAAAGGCAGACTTGTGCTTACTAGAGGCGCCAAGGCTGGCAGCCTCTATCCTCTTGTTGTATCTGGGTCTTCTGTAGACCATGTTTTGGTAGTGGGCTCTATCCCACATGTATCACTTTGGCATGCCCGTTTGGGGCATATGTCTTTGAAGGGAATGAAAATGTTATCTGGTTTGCAGTATCTTCCGCCTTTGGACTATGCATGTTTTGACTCGTGTGATCATTGTCTTTATGGTAAGCAGAATAGGTCTACACATAAGAAATCGAGTAGGCCACGCATGAGTGAGCCCTTGGCATTGGTGCATTCCGATGTTTGTGGGCCTATGCCTTGCATGTCTATGGGTGGCGCGAAGTACTTCGTTACCTTCATTGATGATTTTTCTAGGAAAGTGTGGGCTTATCCCATAAAGCAAAAGTCCGATGTCTTGGCAGTCTTTCAGCGTTGGCTTGCTCTTGTTGAGAACCAGACTGGGTATAGGCTGAAATGCCTTAGGACTGACAATGGGGGAGAATATGTCTCAGGTGCTTTTGAGCAGTTTTGTGATGACAGGGGTATTAAGCGTCAGTTGACCGCCCCTTACACCCCACCCCAGAATGGTTTGGTTGAGCGCATGAACAGGACTATTCAGGAGCGTGTGCGCTCTATGCTTAGCCATGCAGGCCTACCCCAGAGTTTTTGGGCTGAGGCAATTAGTACGGCAGTGCATGTCATAAACCGATCGCCTTCTAGTGGATTGGATTTCCAGGTTGCAGAGGAAGTTTGGGCTGGTAAGCCACCCTCTTATGCGCATCTCCGTGTCTTTGGATGTGAGGCATTCTGCCATGTGCCCAAGGACAAGAGGAGTAAATTGGATCCAAAGAGCATTAAATGCATATTCCTTGGCTATGGTGAGTCAGGAGAGATGGGCTATCGCCTATGGGATCCGCAGGCGCAGAAAATAGTACACAGCCATGATGTCGTCTTCCATGAAGACAAGATGCACAGGCAGCCTAAGAAGGTGGTTGAGATCCGCAGAGTGATCTTTCAGGAGGAGCCTAGAGCTCCAGCACAGCCAGTAGTACAGCCTGCAGCAGTTCCTCCACAGGGCCAGGGTGTTGGACAGGCAGTTAGACAGGTAGCAGAGCCTGCGGTGAGACGGTCTGCTAGAGACAGACGTCCACCTAACAGATTTTAGCCCTCTATGCATTATGTTTTGGTTACAGATGCAGGAGAGCCTTTCACTTATGATGAGGCTATGCGCAGGGGTGACAGTCACTCCTGGGAGAGGGCTATGCAGTCTGAGATAGACTCCCTGCATAAGAATGAGACTTGGGATTTGGTTGCCTTGCCTAAGGGCAAGAAGGCTTTGCCATACAAGTGGGTGTACAAGCTGAAAAGTACCCCTGGACACCCCAAGCCGGCATACAAGGCTAGATTGGTAGCAAAGGGTTTTAAGCAGGAACATGGTGTGGACTTTGATGAGGCCTTCTCTCCTGTGGTTAAGATGACCACCCTGCGCTTAGTCTTGGCTTTGGTTGCACAGCTTGACTTGCATGATGAGATCTATATGGATCAGCCTAAGGGCTTTGCAGAACCTGGCAGGGAGCACCTAGTGTGCAAGTTGAAGAAGAGCTTGTATGGCTTGAAGCAGGCACCTAGGGAATGGTATCATAAGTTTGATGCCTTTATGCAGTCACAGGGCTACAGCAGGAGTGCTATGGATCCGTGTCTTTACACGAAGAAAGCCCATGATGGCAGTTTGCTTATCTTGGTACTCTATGTTGATGATATGCTGATAGCAGGGAAAGCTCATGATGAGCTAGATGCTCTTAAATCTCAGCTGAAGAAGAGCTTTGAGATGAAGGATTTGGGATAGGCCTCACATATACTTGGGATGGGCATTAAGCGCGATAGGCATCAGGGGCTTTTGTATCTCTCACAGCGGGAGTACATTCATAAAGTCCTTGAGCGCTTCCGCATGTAGGACTAAAGCCTATTGGCTATCCATTACCTTCTTATGTGAAGGTATCACAGGCCGATTGTCCGCAGACAGATGAGTAGAGGGCCGAGATGGCCAAGATCCCTTATGCTTCAACCATGGGCAGTTTGATGTATGCCATGATAGCCACTTGTCCAGATATTGCGCATGCAGTTGGTGTTGTGACACACTATATGGCTACACTTGGCAGAGCAGACATTGGGATGCCATGAAGGGTATCATGAGGTACCTGAATGGCACAACAGATATGTGTATTTGCTATGGCAGCCAGGATACAGGGGTCGTGGGGTACACTGACTCCGATTATGCAGGACATGCAGATAGTGGGAAGTCCACTTCTGGCTATGTATTCACCTATGCTGGAGGGGCTGTCTCTTGGATGTCCAGGGTTCAGAAGTGTACGGCTTTGTCTACCACTGAGGCCGAGTATGTTGCAGCCACTGAGGCTTGCAAGGAGGCCATATGGCTAGGCCGTCTAGTTGCTGACCTTGGGATTGATGCTATACCTACACTGCATTCGGATTCTATGAGTGCCATTCAGTTGGCTAAGAATCCGGTCTTCCATGCGAAGATAAAACACATTGAGGTGAGGTATCACTTCATACATGGTGTTGTGGAGGACAAGTCTGTTGACCTTGTCAAGATCTCCACTGACGAGAATCTTGCAGATCTGCTCACGAAAAGCCTCACTACTAAGCGCTTTGCCTTCCTCAGGAGATTGATGGGCATTGGATGAGATGTTGCCTTTCCTCATCCCTTGTACCTATGTACATTTGTACTGTCTTTTCTTTTTTCTTTTCTCTCTCACTAGGGCAGATTCGCCTTTAAGTGGGAGGTTGTTGGGGGTAAAGGCGCCTCCGCCATGCCGCCCCGTGTATTACTACACTGACAATACTCGCCACTGCACACTGCAGGTTGTTGGGGGTAAAGGCACCTCCGCCGTGCCGCCCCGTGTATTACTACACTGACAATACCCGCCACTGCACACTGCACGTGGCGGGCGCCCGTCACGTCACTTTATTCTTTATTCTTTTAGTGACAGTTTGAATAAAGGAAGGCCCGGTCACACATTGTGACTGTTGGAGTTCCAATTTCTTGTCTCTCTCTTTCTTGCTCTTGCTCTCCCGCCATAGCTCGCGTGCAAGCTTCGATCCTTCTCACCTTTCAATGTCAGCACACAAGATTAGATAGCTGACATCTTCATGAAGGCATTGGGTACAGAGAAGCTTCAAAATTTTCGAAGCTTACTTGGAGTCGCAAAGATGCAGTTGAGCTTGAGGGGGAGTATTGAGATGACAAGCTCAACGCATGCGGACATTGATGATGGACCGCCTGGTTAGATGGGTCCACATGTCTACACTTAGCACGTTGGTGGTCATTATGACTCTCACATGGCCACTGACTCATTACTTATTATATTCAGGTTGTTACATCTATTTACAGCTGGCATAGTTATAGCGCCAGTTGATTAGTGTAGTCGGTTATGCATTGTTTGACTTAGTAGGCCGCTTTCATTTATGTTGTATCTTATCTATACTTTGTGTACATTGTAAAGAGTGTGGAAGAAGAAGAAGAAACCAACAAGAAAACGTTTTGGCCTCCATCTCTCTTCTTGTCTCTTGAGTGAGCTTCTCCTTGTGCATTCTATGTGTGTTTGGCACAGCATCTTGAGCAAGTCCCCCCACCACGCGATTCTTGACATGCTTTGATGCACTAGAAAGCATTTAGATTGGGGTTTCCCCAAGATGTTTGACAAGAGCCTATACATCATTCTGGACTAGTGATTTGTGGTTTGTGTGCTCATTGATTGAGGTTTTATCCTAACTCAAAGTTTGTCAAAAATTCCCCATATCAAGCAATGTCATTTTACATCTATTTTGTATCCCTTTTTGTTTTTTACAAAAATTTTAAAATAATATTTTTACTTACAATGAAAAGAAGAAAAATTTTAATGTGTAAAGAAAATTTGATGACAAACAACTAGGGGTAGCCACACAACATCAAGATGCTATTCTAGTTTAGCCCAAAAATCCAAACTCAACAAGAAAAAAGGCGAGCAAGTAAAAGAAAAAGGTCATTAGCCTTTAAGAAGGAGGTCAATGATATTAGCAAGAACTCGATTGACATGATTGTGTGTGAAAATGCTTAACCATGGGCATGTCATTGCATGCAAAAATATTGGACAAGTAGTGTAAATGTCATTTGCTTGACTTTTCAGTGCTCATGCTCACCCACAGTGGGTGTCGTGTTAATGGATGAGAGTCTCAAGTGGTAGCTCACATATTTGCCATGTATTTTTGTTAGTTTCGATATCTATGCCTATTGTGAGAAGTGCAATCATGATAATAGGATTTGCAATCTCAATGCAATATTTGGGATCCCGAGTATAATTTTTTAACAACATATTTGCCACTTTGTGTGAAAGAGGGACCTTAGTAATAAAGGAAAAATGTGGGAGATGTGAGAGGATTGGGAACAAACAAGTGTGAGGAAAAGGCATGCAACAAGTGATTTAAGCTTGTATGGTTTTTGAGTTTGATGGCAATGTGCTAGAGAATGGAGTCATGGAATGAAACTTGCTCTACTACAATTCCTATGTTCTCTAACTACACCAACAAGATCTCGAATAATAAGATAATTCATTACCCATAGTCTTGTAGCCTTTGCAATGGCATTCACCACTTTGCAATGGTTTCTAAAACTTTGCAATGTTTGTGTAAAAAGAGTATGCTGAAATGTATGCATTTTATGCTAAATACATATATGGAATAGAAAGAGCTCTACAATCTCTCTACAACAAACTTTCACTACTTGCCTCCTACAATAGAAAGAGCTCTACAGTCTCTCTACAATAATCTTTCACTACTTGCCTCCTACAATAGTGGCAGTTCCTATAGTGGGGTTACTACTCCTAAAAATAATGAGATCTTTAAATTTAAAAGAAAATTTGAACTATTATAAGGCTAGCATGAGCTCTCAACATAAAGAAAGTGATAGAGGGAACCTTGTTTTTCTTTCAATGGTGTTAATTCGAGTACTTTTCTTAAGAGAGATTCTTGGCTTTATCCTCTATAGTGTTGTCTTGGGAGTCAATAGAGGCCGACCATCCAATACACCTATCATAGATTGATACCCCCCACTGAGGATCTATCACTAATAATATTAGTTGTGAAGTATAAGATTTGGAAACCAACCTATACACAAAATCAAGCATGGCTGCAATCAAGTATGAACCTTTTTCTCATACTAGAAATGAGGATGCAAACTAGTTTATCGAAAAATTAGAATGGATGGCCTAAAGGATCATAGAGACAATGATGCTAATAAGATTCAAATGTTTGACATATTGCCTAAAGGTTCTACAAGAATATGGTGGGATTCTTTGAATGAGGAAACAAAGACAAATTGGAATCAAGTTAGAATTGGGTTTATTACCAAGTTTGTAATAAGGCATGTAATAAGGAAAACTCCTAAGATTCTATAGAAATATTTGGAAAGAATGTTTCAAGAAGAGAATGAGAAAGTGTGCAAATTTATCTAAATTTGAAGAGACATGGATAGAGATTACATGAGGTATGGAGCAAACTCTAAACATGTACTTGAAAAAAGATAAATTTATTTCTTTGCTCAAACCCAAAATCAAAGGAAATATCTTGATAGAAGACCATGACTCATTTAAGAATATAGCTAAAATAGCTAACGAAAAGCATAGGAAGCTACAAATAAGATTGAAACAATCAAGAAGTATTCTTGCAACTATAATTCAAATGCTCAACATAGTTGATACCACTACAGGAAATCCAAGGCAGCAAGTTATAAATCTTCTCATGGTATTTGAAAGACGTGAAAATGGTATACAACAAGGTTATAAGAAATCTGATGATGATGTCATTTAGAAATTGCAAGAATAGTTAGCAAATTTGAATTTAAACATGAATATGTTGCAAGCTAGGCAACCTTCACTCTATGACAAGGATATAGAAGACCTCCAAGGAACATGTGGGAGAACTTTGAATGCTTCAACTACAATGAAAGAGGACATGTTGCCCCTAATTGTCCATATCAAAAGAATAGGAGGGGAGATGTATCCCATGCCACAACAAAATGCTAGGCAAGATGTCAAACTGCAATAACCCTGAACCTACTAGGTAACAATTGAAAAGAAGACCGGATAAAGGCTCATCTTGTACGAATCTAATTGAGACCAGCATGTCTAATAATGGAGATAATGTAGATATTCTAGCTAACAAGAGAGCTAGAGAGAAAGATATTGAGATGTTAAGCTCTACATAAGCTGGCATCATTTATGCATCTTGATGATGTGGTAAGATATTATTCACTAGCATGTTAGGTGATTGACATGAGGGTACATAGTGATTCTACAGCTAGACTATGCCCATGTAGTCCAACCTTGGTTATGGCACATTCATTGTGCCACCTCTTCTTTCCTTAGTAGGTTTACACTAAGTGACTAAGTGTATATATGTTGTGATACTTTCATATTAGTCTTTTATGTTGAGATATCGAGCTCCACTCGTGATACGCCAGGGTGACCGTTGTGTATTTATGTCACCGACTTGTCAGTTGGTGCAGACGCGGTTGGTACACTGCCCATGAATAATAGCTACATGATAGCTATCCTTATCTACTCTAGTTCGTGGCTCAGTTAGTATGCCACCTTAGTTAGTTGAGTTTGTTTTGAGACCCATATATAGGGTTCTTCTATTTCTTTGTATGTGACTTCTTTTGGCTTACACAACTAAGAAGAGGAAAACTGTTTTCAGCCTCCATCCTTGTGTGTATTCCCCCATTGTGCAAGCAAGAAAGCTACAAGTGAGACTCCTTCCTTCTCTCCCACAATCTTAACATGGTATCAGAGCCTTGTTCATGGTAAGGAGCTCAAGAAAGCAAGCCAAGCTCGCAGTGGTCTGGTAAGAGGAGCAGTGTTGCTTTCATTTTCTGTTTTGGGAGCAGATCTCTGCAGGTAGCATAGCCAGAAATTGCAGGAGTGCATTGTCTCAGGTTGAGACGCCCTTCGCGGTGAAGCAAGAGGGCAGTATATGCTGCGGGAGAGGGCTTTAGCCAATGGCAACCCTGTTTTTTTTATTTGAGGCCATTTCGGGGCCTGTTTTGAAGGCGGAAGTTTTCTGCACGCACTCAGGAAAAGGCCCTGTTTTATACTGTGCGACCACTGTTCTACAGGTCGGTGAAAAGTTATTGTAGAAATTGCATCGTATGCTTGTGCGTAGAGACATTGGGAGTTTCAGAATCATCCTTGGTTCCTGTTTATGCAAAATCGTCACTAGGAAGTGACTGTGTGGTCAAATACCACTTTCGCCAATTTTGCAGATTTGCCCTTGTGAGGGTGAAGCTGAGTTTTTGCAGTGACAGAATTTTTCGCAGTGTTCTGTAATGGCGTCTGATTCTCTTTCACAGATTGTAACTGAAAAGCTTGACAAGAACAACTTCCAGGCATGGAAGTTTAGAATGACGAATTTCCTTATGGGAAAAGGATATTGGGAATTTGTTGCAGGAAATGAAGAAGAACCAGTTCTTCCTGATGTTCCCAATCAACAGCAAATGCAGGCATTCAAAGCATGGCATGAGAGAGCCAGGAAAGTTATGTCCTGGCTGTCTATCAGCATTTCAGACTCTATGATTGTGCATATTCAGGATGCAAGTACGCCAAAGGAGGCATGGGATACTCTGTCAAAGATGTATAGCACAAATACGCAAGCCAGGAAAATGCAGCTCAAGCAAGAGTTGCACAATGTGCAAAGAGAAAATATGAGCATCAATGACTACCACATGAAGGTGAAGAAGATTGCAGATGCACTTGCTTCCATTGGGTCGCCAGTGGAAGATGATGATTTAGTTTCTGTGACCTTGAATGGTCTAGGAAAGGATTATGCACAGTTTCGGACATCCATTTCAGTTCGTGAAAGATTTCCTGATTTTGAGGAGTTGATTGCTCTTCTAATTTCTGAGGAGCAGAGAAATGGTGGTGCATCTTCTTCAGGAGAAACTTCAAAAGAAACTGTCTTCTACTCAAATGCTGGAAGAGGTAGAGGCAGAGGTAGAGGAGGCCGATTTGGAGGCCGTGGTAGAAATCAGAATATGCAGCAAACTCAAGAAAACCAGTCCTATGGAGGAGGACGTGGTAACTCTAGAGGCAGGGGGAGCCAAAGAGATCGTGGTGGATGGCAAAGAGGCCAAAATGCAAACAGTAATGTTGAATGCTACTATTGTGGTAAAATGGGTCATATGGCTAAAGACTGCTATAAAAAGCAGAATGACATCATGAATGGAAAACTGCAACAAGGAAATTATGCATCTTCCAGTAGACAGGGTGATGACAGAAATGACCATTTGTTTATGGTGCAGCACATGAACAATTCTGTGACAAGTGCAGAAGAAAGCAACGATGTGTGGTATGTTGACTCAGGTGCATCAAACCACATGACAGGTCATGCAGAATGGATGGAGGATGCAAGGAAAATGGAAAAACCAGGATTTGTGGAGACCGGTGATGATACTGCACATCCGATTGTGCAGATTGGAAAAATTTCTTTGTCTATGCAGGATGGGAAAAAGAAATACCTGTCCGATGTATTTCATGTCCCGAATATCACCAAGAATCTAGTTTCTATTGGTCAAATGGTTGAACAGGGCTTGCAGGTCAGATTTAATCCTCATGGATGCTTTGTTGAGGATATGAAAAATAAAGGTCGCTTGATAGCAAAAGGAAAGAAGAAGGACAGAATGTTTACGTTGGATGCAGACATGTCTGAATTGAGTGTAGTAATGTTTGCATATGGGACCGGTGTAGTTGCAGATATTGATATCTGGCATAAACGCATTGATCATGTTAATGTACAGCGACTTAAATCAATGCAGGCCCAAAATATTATTGCAGGATTGCCTAGATTCAAGGTTGCAGAAATGCATAAGGTATGTGAAGCCTGTCAGTTTGGAAAACAGGCAAGGAAACCATTTCCTAGACATGTTCAAGAGAGTGAGAAGCCATTGGAATTAATCCACTCTGATGTGTGGACTACTAAAGCTGCATCTCTAGGAGGCTGTCATTATTTTATTACTTTTATTGATGACTATAGCAGAAAAGTTTGGGTGTATTTTATGAAAAAGAAAAGTGAAGTTTTTGGGCATTTCAAAACTCTTAAAGCTATGGTTGAAAAAGAAATAGGCCTGCAAATAAAATGCCTAAGGTCAGATGGAGGGGGAGAGTACCTCTCAAATGAGTTTGCAAGGTTCTTGCAGGAGCATGGCATAAAGCAGTAATATTCATGCAGTCATACCCCACAGCAAAATGGAATTGCAGAAAGAAAAAACAGACATATTGGAGAGGTGTCTCGTGCCATGCTCAATGAAAAAGACCTGCCAGATTTTTATTGGGCTGAAGCAGTTGCTATAGCAGTCTACATAATGAACAGGACTCCCATTGCAGCAATACATGGAATGACTCCAGAGGAGAGGTATACTAGTAGGAAACCAGATATTTCTCATTTGAAAATTTTTGGCTGCATTGCCTATGTACATGTGCCAGATGAGTTGAGATCCAAGTTGGATCCAAAAGCTGAGAAGTGCATCTTTATTGGTTACTCTCTGAAGCAAAAAGGGTATAGATGCTATAACCCTTCTACTCGTAAGTTTACAGTGAGCAAAGATGTTGTTTTTGATGAGATGAGTAGCTGGTATAAACCGGTAAATGTGATTGATGATGTAGATGCACAAAATGGTAATGCTGCACAGAATTCACAGCAGCGCTCACAAAATATTAGTGGACCTGGAGCGACCTCTAGCAATGGTTCACATTCTTCGCCATGGACAGGCAGATTGAGATCAGGAGAATCTTCTCAAAGCAATGCAGATAGTGGTATGCAGGTATCACGAAAAGGAAAAGAGAAGGTTGATCAGCCCATGTTTGATGTGAATGCAGGTCACTCTTATGTGGATGGTGAATCCAGTGGCTCAGAACAGAGCATTGATGATGAGTTGGGTATTCCTTCTATTGTTACACCTGGAGTAAGGAAGTCCAGGGATGTTTTGAGAGCACTTGGGAGTGAACCTACTTTGCGCAGGTCTACGAGAGCTAGGTATCCTGTGGATAGGCTGAAATATGATGGATTTACAGCCATTCACTATGCATATATGGTTAAAGTGATACAGGAACCAAAACCCACTTCTTTTGAGCAAGCCATGGGAAAAGAAAAATGGGAGAAAGCCATGGATGAAGAAATGGATGCCTTGGAAGCAAATGCTACATGGGAATTGGTACCTTTGCCTAAAGGTAAGAATGCAATTGGCTGTAAGTGGGTTTATAAGGTGAAGCACAATGCAGATGGTTCTGTGAACAGATACAAGGCAAGATTAGTAGTCAAGGGGTATGCACAAACATATGGCATTGACTATGAAGAAACATTCAGTCCGGTTGCAAGGATGGCAACCGTAAGAGCAGTCATTGCTATGGCTGCATCAAAGGGATGGTCTTTACATCAGATGGATGTAAAGAATGCCTTCTTGCATGGTGATTTGCAAGAAGAGGTCTATATGGAGCAGCCACCAGGTTATGTGCATGCTGTTCATCCTGAGTTTGTTTGCAGGTTGAAGAAAGCTTTGTATGGCTTGAAGCAAGCACCTAGAGCATGGTCTGACAAGATAGGACAGTATCTTGTCACTATTGGCTTTCAGATTTCCAAGGCAGATTTCTATGAGAAAAACAAAGAAAGGTATTATGCTACTTGTCATTTATGTTGATGATTTGATTATGACAGGTGACAGTGATGAAGATATCCTTCATGTGAAAATGCTATTGAAGCAGAAGTTTGAGATGAAGGATTTGGGAGAGCTGCGTTATTTCTTGGGCATTGAGGTGATTAGATCACCAAGTGGGATACAGCTCTTGCAGAGGCAGTATGGATTGGACATGCTGTCCAAATATGGGATGACAGGCTGTAAGCCTATTTCAGTTCCTTTGGAGCAGAATGTGAAGCTAAGCACAGATGCAGGTGAGCTTCTGGAAGACCCTACTATGTACAGACGCATAGTAGGAAGTTTGATTTATATGACTATTACCAGGCCAGATTTGAGCTATGCTGTTGGATTGGTAAGTCAGTTTATGCAGGCTCCAAGGAAACCGCATTTGGATGCGGCTAGACGCATACTCAGGTATGTGAAGTCCACATTGCAGTATGGACTATTTTATGAGACTGGGGTTCAGATACAGCTGCATGGATACACTGATGCTGATTGGGCTGGTAGTATTTCTGATAGACGATCTACCAGTGGATATGTATTCTCTTTTGGGAGTGCTGCAGTCACTTGGAGCAGCAAGAAACAGCCTACAGTTGCCTTGTCGAGCACAGAGGCTGAGTACAGGGGTGCAGCAATGGTTGCATGTGAGGTAGCTTGGTTGCATAAGCTACTTTATGATATGCATGAGCCTACAGATGGGCCAGTTGTCATTTATTGTGACAACATGAGTAGTATACACTTGGCAAATAACCCAGTCTATCATGCTAGAACAAAGCACATTGAGGTGCATTATCACTATGTGTGAGAGAGGGTTTTACTAGGTCTTATTGATCTAGTTTATGTCAGCACAGAGGATCAGGTAGCTGACATATTTACGAAGGCATTGGGCGCAGAGAAGCTGCGCAAGTTCAGAGACCTGCTTGGTGTGCAGGAATTGGGATTGAGCTCGAGGGGGAGTGTTGAGATATCGAGCTCCACTCGTGATACGCCAGGGTGACCGTTGTGTATTTATGTCACCGACTTGTCAGTTGCAGACGCGGTTGGTACACCGCCCATGAATAATAGCTACATGATAGCTATCCTTATCTACTCTAGTTCGTGGCTCAGTTAGTATGCCACCTTAGTTAGTTGAGTTTGTTTTGAGACCCATATATAGGGTTCTTCTATTTCTTTGTATGTGAGTTCTTTTGGCTTACACAACTAAGAAGAGGAAAACTGTTTTCAGCCTCCACCCTTGTGTGTATTCCCCCATTGTGCAAGCAAGAAAGCTACAAGTGAGACTCCTTCCTTCTCTCCCACAATCTTGACATTTTATCATATTTTAGACTTGGTTCTTTTGTGTGGAAGAAGAAGAAGAGGAAGATTTCAACCCTATCTCTCTGTGTGCTTAAGTCTCAATTGCTTTTGTGTGTGTGCTCTTGGTCTCTTCACCTCTCTTCCCTCTTATCTATTTTCATGGTATCAAAGTCGTCCATGGCTATTGGAGCTTGATTGAAAACTGAGGTAAAGGAGTTGGAGCATGAATGTAAGCAAACAAGCAATAGGTGAGAGGCTCATGAGGCTAGCAGGGCTATAATCTCTAATTGCAATGAAACTTGGTGAGCAAAAAGAACAATATATATACTACAATTTAGTCCTTCAGGACCTTCCCATTGTGATTTTCTGGCATTTGAGATTATTTCGGCTTCCATTTTGGACCTGTAAGTGGTCTCGACTATAGTTTTTGGATATACTACATTTTCAATTGTATCCACTATTTATAGGTGCACAAGTTACAAATTTCAAATCTTAAGGTTTCAAGTGTTTGCTAGGTTGCAAACACACAAGGCATTTGCAAATAGATTGGAGATTGTGTTTCTTGCTGTGTAGTTAGTATAAAAAAGGTTGTGTATTTAATTGTGGCACACCTAGTATCAGCTTCCTTACTACATATTGCAATTTTTTGGAAGTTTTGTTAGAATGTCAGACAAATTCAACCAGATTGTTAGCAAAAAGATTGATAAGAATAATTATCCTACGTGGCAGTTTAGGATGACAAATTTCTTTGTAATGACCCCCCCTCCTTTTCGTGTCCCATAGGACCCCCCTAAAAATAATTAAAATCATTTGTTTTTTTTAAAACTTCCATCCCTGTCAACACTGCTAGCTGGCGAGAGGGAGGGGAAGTAGTAGAAGATGATGATGGGGAGGAGGGGCACATGTGTGCCACCTCCCTCCCCCACTATCCCCCCCCCACAATGTAATGGCAAGCTGCATGATGGTGGGCCAATCTGGTCGCCTAGGTGGAGGGTAAGGAGAGGGACTCCATCACACCCCCCGGAAGGAATCGATACCCCCCCATCAAGCTATGGAGAGAGAGAGAGAGAGAGAGAGAGAGAGAGAGAGAGAGAGAGAGAGAGAGAGAGAGAGAGAGAGAGAGAGAGAGAGAGAGAGAGAGAGAGAGAGAGAGAGAGAGAGAGAGAGAGAGGAAACGTCTAGGAGTTTCCAACCCTTCCCCCCCTTGAGAGGGGTTCCCACACACTAACCTTTGCAAGGAGCAAGACATCCACGCGCAAGGAGCGAATTCAAATTACCTTAGTTGGCTTTGAGCCTTTGGATGGCCCGAAGTGAAAATTTCCGAGTCGATGGAAAAACCACAGACCTCAATGGAATTACTGGTCAAGGCGGTATGACAAACAACAACTCGGGTTCAAGTGTAGATAATGCATCCTTGAATAATCAGGTGCTATCAATAATTTTTCCTATGTAGCAAATAATAGTTAAAAGAAATAGATTTGGCTTATGAAAGATCATACCTCCTTGCATTGAAATGGTCTATTGAAATGATCATGTTTTATTGCATAAAAATGAATAAATTGGTGCATGAAATTAGAGTTATTTTGACAGAAGACCTACCTAAAATTCATGGGTCATTCTTACTCAAAAAATCACATAACTAGCAATGCTTGCATAAAGCCGCACACGAGGAGTAGATATATGTGTTAAGTAACTCATAGAAATAGTTAAGAATCTTCATCTTTGACTCATAAGTTTGTACTCCTAGGTGTACATGCCAATACCTTTTTGGTTGTAAGATGCATCTTTAGAGTTCTAAAATTGAATTATTGTAAGGGATGGCATCTCAAGATGTGCTTAGAAGAAATAGCTTGCATCTCCACAATAAGCATGAAGGAATGCATAATATAATTTTGATTGTACTGGGCATAGGACGTGGTCTTCATCGTAATTTGTACTAAAGCTGGCTTGTAGGAAGAACATTCGCTAAGACATTCTTTCAACTTTAATAAACCAAGAATTCAACCACAAGGTAGATTAAAAAACGTTACAAAGACAAGTTAGTTTTAGTTGAACCAACATTAGCGAGAATATCAAACCTTGTCATCAGCCATTATTATATTCAAGAATCCATCTAGACAAAATTTTTGGGCATGATACCATTTAAATTGAGGCATCAAACATCAAGGGAAGAACCCTCTCCACTAGTCAAATATCGTACCTAAAGCTTGCAATTGGACAAGAGCTAATTGAAATGAATTAGGTTACCCTTGCCCCTCGCAAGACAATTGAGCGAAAGATATCCATCATGGAGCCGTAGAGGAAAGAAATTATTAACGGAAGCTGGAACATGATTGAAAATGTGTAATAGAATCTCAAGAGGATGGAGCAACCCTCAAGCGGTCCTTGAGGATCTTCGATTGGATTATCTGAGATCTTGCGGAAAACCCAACCCATGAGCTATAGAACCTAGGGAAAAATTTACCAACCAGAAACTAATGGGTATAGAGGTTATTTCCTGCTGGAATATTTAGGGCTAAAGCTATTTATGCTACAGTTGGGTTATGCCGTTGCTAATTGGATGTAAGACTAATTGCATAAATTCTTGTTCTTATCACATAAGAATGAGGGATGGAACAAGGGTATTCCCTAAACCCACAGAGGGCCATCATAGTTGACACCAAGGCAAGAAAGATTCGAAGGTTGGATGCTAAGCGTTCAAAAAGGAACTCCACCTTTGCAGATGTTCTGAGCACTTGCTCCCATTATTGTTTGTGCTTGTAATTTTAGGAGCACTGACTGTGAAAGGATTGTTTGACCCAAGATCTCATAAGAAACTGGTAAAATGAATCAGGTTAAATTCCTGGAGGGGCATGCCAGACCACCCCCAATTGGCCGCCAACCCTATCCAAGGGGGTTCTAAATAACCATGATAGGAATATGGACCAAACCCGCCACGAGAGGTCTCTCCGTGGATTAGTTTGAACGTAGGAGGATGCTTGGATGCCAAGGGGGGCTTTGGTTGTAAATCCTCTACCTCCGAGTCCTATTCAAATGGTCTACATTACTTGAGATAGATTCTTGAGGTCCTATTACTAGTGCAAGGGCAGAAACTTGGAGGGTAATAATACTCATCCTTACGGATTGTGGGAATCATACTATGGATGAAATTTGTATCTGAGTTGGAATATTTAATATGGAGTTTACTTTTCAAGGAATTTTCCTAAACTATTTTCATGTCAGTGTATAAATTACGCAAAGAAACATGTGACTAATGGGTTAATTAAGGAAGCTGCTTGAATGTGTTGCCACTAATGTGCTCTTAGGTAAGTAGAAAATTAAAGCTATCAAGGGAAGAGGGTGGACGGGGTTCCGTCCTTAAGCGGAGTGGTCCTAGAGAACTGGGAGGCTTCTCAACATTCAAACCATGATAACATATTGACCATAGTTAATGTAGGATAGAACCCTGGCTCATACCATTTTAGGGGACCAAAATGGGACTTTACCCTAGAGAGGTCGAGCGATGCATCCCTCTCATTTCTCATTCTCTTTGAACCAAGTGCGATATGAGTCTGCCTCAGTTTAGATGCTCTACACAAAGTACATGACCCTAGAAGGCCATAGAATGACTTGACCATTAGAAACCCAGGAGGATTCAAGTCAATTCTACGAGGGTTGACCGATACGCTTTGTTGCAGAGTAGACTCGAGATTCACTATCCAACAAACCATGTGACATTCTGTGGGACTACTAAAACTTGTCGCAACTCAAGCACATTACAGTTGGTATCAGAGCAAACCAACAAATAAAACAATCAAGATAAGTATAAATCAAGAAGAGAGAAGTGATGTTTTCACTAGAAAACATCTTTTCTTTTACTCACTTCTGGATTGTTGCTACTTCCAGATCTATGAGGCATGGAACAGGTTCCTCATATTTCATATCATGTTCAGGACGACAATGAATTCTTCAAGTTATTGCAAAAGAACTGACATGGTGGGGATCCTGGATCGCCTCTACAACCCTTCACCACTGTTGTATGGGGAAAGGCGTTAGACTTTGAGTGCAGGATTCTACTGCTACATAGATGCCAACCAACTTGCCTATTTTTTAAAACAATCTGAAGAGGCTAAAATGGTTGGAGGACTTGAAGATTATCAAGTTATTCATCTTCCATGAGGTATGTGTGAAGTCGATCCTACACATCGGACGCCGGCAGGTAGAACAGACTCGCTACATCTTTGCCAGTGGATAGAATTAAAGTAATGGGTTGAAACGAACATCGTGGCTATCAAAAACGGGGATTTCTTGAACTTCCCATGACTTACTGCTTCCTGAGAATCCATTCCCCAAACCCATATTACTATTTCATTCTCGTAGTTGAATCCAATAAGGAATTATTAACATGGCGCTGATGTATCTCTTGAAAGAAAAAGCATCCCAACCTATCTCTATCTATCCCCAAATAATTGTACTTGGGGCTTATGCTTCTTTATGGATAAATGAGAATTTTATGATTATCTGAATTGTTGCACAATATTGATGAAAAGTAATTTACACGTTGAGATAAGTTGTGAAGAGATGTGTAAATGTAATTCTTACGTGAAAGTTTAAATGGAATAATCAGATACAACCCCAAACGTAGAATCAAGATCGTGTTCCTGGCCCGATAGAGGCACACGAGAAGAAGTTTCTACTCAAACAAATCAAACCACCGGAATTTGATGGGAAAGGGAAGACTGTTAAAGCCGATGCTAAAGTATGGATTGAATTACTTCAATACAGTAGAAACAACACTTGCAAACCATGCTATGATTGCTAAGCTCCAACTCATCAGTGAAGCTAGGCTTTGGTGGAAGCAATGGTATAAATATTGAGTAGTCACGGAAAGAACGGTAACTTGGGTTAAGCTAAAAGAAGCAGTACAGGGAAGGTACATGCCACCTACATACAAAACTCAAAAGATGAATGATTTCTTTAAGTTGAAACAATTGGGCCGGGTCTCTGGAGGCGCTCAAAATTTGTCTCCTTGTTAAAATATGCCCCAACAATGAGTATTTCCCAACAAGTCTCTAAGTTCTATAATGGACTGAATCCACCAATGAACACTCGATTGGAATCAATGCGTCCTTTGGATTTACAGGATGCATTGATAAGAGCAGGACCCATTGCCCAAGAAGTCTAGGAATAATAGACTCTGGTCTCACAAAGACCAGAATCTAGGGATGATGAAGGCTCATTTTAAAAGGGCGCAAGGACAAAGTCAAGGCCAACGGAAGAAGCTGAGGGCAAATGCAATTAGTGACTTTATTTCCATTGAAAAAAATGACCAAAGTCTATGATGTTTTTATTACAAGGAACCTGCGCACTTCAAAAGAGAATGTCCCAAACTTGGTGAAGATCGTCATCAAGGAAAATTTAGTGGGCAAGCCAGGGCTACCCGTGGCCACAGTCGTGCAACAATCAAAAGGGCCAAAACGTCCAATATCACCATTAAGGAAATAAACAAAGAAGAAGACCCATCCATGGAAGCTGAGATTGAGAGGGTATCAGTTCATGCCACTCTCCATAAAAAGGGGTTGAATCACCAATTTTTGGTGATCCAAAATCCATCAGATTACCAAGGTAAGAAATTCAAAACCCTAATTGACTGTGATAGTACTCATTCCTTCATTTCACCTGCTTGTGCAGGAAGGTTAGGAATAGCTACTATAGCTGCACCTACTTTGCTTGTCAAACTAGCAAATGGGTGAAAAATTACTTGCACTAGACAAACTTCTAAGGTGGAATTTCTACTTGAAAAAGAGCCTATATGTGTTAAGTTTAGGGTAATGAATCTAGGAGTCCATGAGTGCCTACTCCAGATGGACTGGTTAGTCCCCAATGATGCTCACATCTATTGTGGGAAGGGCCAAGTTTCCTTTCAGAATCCTAAAGGTGAGTTAGTTACAACTTAAGGAGAAGCAAGTAAACCAAAGATCCAACTAGCCAAGGCAACGTGAATAGCTTAAGGAATAAGGAAATGATTACTCGTCTATCTGATCAAGCTAAACAAGCCGGAACAAGTAGAGGACTCCAATGAAGAACCATCATGGTTAAAAGAGTACACGGATGTATTCCTAGAAGAATTGATAGAACTACCACTGCCTAGGGAAGTTGACCACGAGATTAAGCTGATTCAAGGTGTTGCACCAGTTACAAAAAGGCCCTACAAGATGTCCATTCATGAAGCTATTGAGTTAAAAGAACAACTCAAACAACTATTGGAACAAGGGTGCATACGCCCTAGCAGTTATCCTTGGGGGGCTCCAGTCTTGTTCTAGAAGAAGAAGAATGCTACACTTCACCTTTGCATCGATTATAGAGGCATGAGCCAAGTAACCATAAAAAATAAGTATCATATCCCAAGGATAGACGAGTTACTTACTCGATTGTAGGGAGCAAAAATCTTCTCCAAAATTGACTTGAGGTCATGATACTATTAGATCCGCGTCAAGGATGAGGATATTCCTAAGATGGCATTCAATACCAGATATGGTCATTTTGAATTCACAATAATGTCCTTTGGATTAACTAATGCCCTTGCCACATTTAATAGGCTAATGCAAGACATTTTTAGACCATATCTCGATGATTTTGTACTTGTCTTCTTTTATGACACCTTAGTTTATTCCAAGGAAGACAAGGATCATGAACCCCAAGTTCGCATCGTCCATGAGACCATGAGGACACACAAGCTCTATGCTAAGAAGAAAAAGTGTGCGTTCCTCAAGAGACAAATAAAATATCTTGAATTTTTTGTGTCAGAAGAAGGAATCTCTGTAGATCCTACAAAGGTTAAGGATGTCCAAGAGTGGCCTCCACCAATCACTGTCAAAGAAGTGAATAGTTTTCTTGGCCTAACAAGATGATACAAGATCTTCATTAAGGACTATGCCTTAATTGTAGCATTCCTCACAAATCTACTAAAAAAGCAAGTTGCCATAGTGTGGACTCCCACCAAACAATCAAGTTTTGATTAACTAACTCCCTGACTTGAGCAAGGAATTCGAAGTTGTCACGAATGCTAACTCACTTGCACTAGGTTGTGTACTAATGCAAGAAGGTCATCCTATAGAATATTCTTCGAGGAAGCTAAAAACCCATGAAAATAATAATGCTACTCATGACCTGGAGTTGCTAGCAGTTATTCATGCTCTCAAATTTTGGAGATACTATTTTCTTGGCAACAAGTTCTCTTTGGTCATGGACCACAAGAGCCTCAAATGGATCTTCACCCAGGCTGATCTCAATATGAGACAACATCTTTGGATTGATGTTCTGCAAGAATATGACTTTGAGATTAGGTATATGCCTGGTAAAGAGAATGTGGTTGTTGATGCCTTAAGTCGCAAGGCATTCCTCAACTCTCTTATTATGAAGGAACCCTCAATAGTGAAATCACTAGCAACTATGGTGTCAATGCCTAGTAACCCTATCCTTGAATTAGCTAAGGAGGAAGCTAGCCATGACCTAGAATATCTGAAGATGATAAAGGATATTTTAGAAAAGGACCAAAACCCCAGACTTAGGATCAAGTATGAAGAATTCACTGTCAATGGGGGACTTGTCTATTTTAGGACAAGATTATGCATTCCCTCAAGCAAGAAACTTAACGGCTTTATCCCCATTATCGTTCGAGATTTCCAAAGATAACCTAATTTAATTTCCTCATTCTTTTGAATGGAGTATCTTTGCAATGTTGATTGCAATTCGGGATATTGGTTTCCCTACAACGAAACCCTACATACTCATTTGAACTAGGGTTTGTCGCATAATTCATATAGTTACTTAAGGACTTTGAATTCCTTTCAGCTTCAAGCAAGATAGGCCTTGATAAGAATCCTTTCAACTCTTTATGGTTTGAAATTCTTTCAACTTCCTAGGAAACCTACATATTCTATCACAAGTTCAATCTATGTTTTGTGAGATGTAATAGGATTTCCTAATTTTTCAATCAAGCAAACGGATGCGGATACATAAAATCTATCTAGCTTGATTGCAGTTTAATGCATATTCTTGAAGCTTTTCATACATGTACATAAGCATGAAATTTTCATGCAATTTATGTACAGTTTATCGGCTTCTAAGTGTAATTTTAATTGATCACCTTAGATAAATGCGATGAACAAAATTTTCCTAGTACACTCATTATCTCGAAACATGCTCAATTAAGTTGTGATAATTAATGTAACATCCTTTTCTCCCAATTTATTTTCCCTAATACAATTGGGTGCACCTGATTTATAAGATATGTGTTTTCTGTAGTTGTGGTCCCTTGGTTCGCAGTCCCATTGGTTGTGGTGGGAGTTTCAACGTTTTAAGAGATCTTTTGCTTGGGGGCCATTGTCCGCAAGTGGATTCGAGAGATAAAGAAGGAGGAATGAATTTGAGATGAGAGAGCATAAGAGAAGATGGCTTAGTCAAAGACTGAGATAGGGGGAATTGAGCTAACTCTCTCCCTCGCAGCGTCTCGAGGTAACTCTCTCTCTCTCTCTCTCTCTCTCTCTCTCTCTCTCTCTCTCTCTCTCTCTCTCTCTCTCTCTCTCTCTCTCTCTCTCTCTCTCTCTCTCTCTCTCATAGAGGGGTATTCTTCTACTTCTCTCTCTCTTCCTCTCTCTCCTAGTCTCTTGGGGTGTCCTTGTGTTTCTCTAACCCCTCCCCATGCTTCGTATTTGTAGCTAAATAAGAGAAGAAGGGTTATGGGTGAGAAGAATAGCTCTTTATGGAAGGGATCTTTTTGCTTAAATCAGCGAGATAAATAAGGAGGAATGAATTTGAGATGAGAGAGCATAAGAGAAGATGGATTAGTCGAAGACCAAGATAGAGGGAATTAAGCTAACTCTCTACCTTGCAGCCTCTCAGGGTAACTTCTCTCTCTCTCTCTCTCTCTCTCTCTCTCTCTCTCTCTCTCTCTCTCTCTCTCTCTCTCTCTCTCTCTCTCTCTCTCTCTTTGTGAGGGTTATTCTTCTACTTTCCTCTCTCTACCTCTCTCTCACAGCCTCTCGGGGTCTCCTTATGCTTCTTTAACTACTCCCTATGTCTCATATTTATAGCTAAACAAGAGAAGAAGGGTTGTGGTGGCTGAGAAGAAAAGCTCTTTATGGAGGGGATCTTGGAAAAATCAGCAATCTCATGCTCAAATCACAATTCTCATAGTTCTGTTGGCTCCAAAAAGGGGGTAAAACTTCAAGACACTTGTTTAGAAATCTTCCAGATCACTCCTTTTTCTTCTCCCTGTTCTTCGAAGTGATGTTTACTACCTGTAAACTGCAATCAAGATGCGCACGATTTCGTCAATCCTTCTTTTTTTTGTATTAAATCTACAAAACAAGCTTAAAAAACCACTTGGTTTTTTTACATGACATCCTGTTTCTAGAAATCTCCATAGTTTTTTAGGATATTTACAATAAGTAATATCTATAAATATCTAAAATATGCTAGTTTTACCCAAAAATCTGGTATTTTTGGACCATCCATACTATATACATTAACACTAGTGATTAATATGGCTCATAACTCTCATTCACATAGTAACTTCCGTGAAGGGTGGCTACAGTCCTTGTCAATCCAAGAAAAATGTCAGATTAGTATTCTCAGTTTTTTTATATTTTTATTTAAATAACAATTGTTAGTTATTTATGTTAGTTAGTTTTAACTTTAGTTAGTCTTTAGTTAGTAACCTTACTAACTTATTAATTGAGTAACTAACTTTCTAACTAACCAACTAATTTTTTTATTGTGTGGAAGTATTGCAAATGATTAGATTCTATGACTTGTCACTAGAAGAGGCATAAAGAGTGGCTAAATTTGTGGTTAAACTTGATGAAAGTGAGATTCTTAAATGCACAAAACGAGAGAGGCTCTCTATTATCTTGATGAATAGAGCACTTTCATCAGATCATTGCAATCACTCAATATCATTTAGTGTTCAATCGAAATACAACATCTGGTGGCTAGGAGCATTTGAAGTAGATACAAAGGATTTTGATATATTGTATTGGGTTTTTCATCAAATGCCAATACCTGATGTTATTGAGAGACAACAAGCAAGAGAAGAGATATTTGTTGGAGTTGGGAACTACAAGATTGAGTGGCACATAGCTAGTGACTTAAAGACACTTAGATGTATGTACAATGTATCAAAGGGAGCCAACTCCAGATCTCCATGCTTATATTGCATGTCCCTAGCTATGAGGTGCCTCCTCCAATAGACCCGAAGGAGTCCTCTTAGTAGTCGACCAAAATTCATATCCATGCACATCACCATCCAATCTCCCCATGGGAAACCTAGGACTTAGTTGAACATGGAAATTTCAATTTTACTTCATAGGGGAAGCCTGGACAGGTCACCCCTAACAGTAATCTAACGCCTATCTAAGAAAGACCACTTTGTAATCAATCAAAGGTAAGAGTGAGGTTAACACCACACTTGGTTCAAAGAGAGTGAGAGACGGGGAAGAGTGTAACTCGATCTCCCTACCCATAAGATAAAATCTCAGCTCTAGTCCTCTAAAATGGTGTTAAACCTGGTAACCAATCCTATCGATATTGGGAGAGTCACGATATAATCAACTCTATCTAGTGTTGGAAAGTACCCGACTTATCGGGTCCACCCAACCATAGGTGTTCGATCATCATGATCGAAGCCCCCCACTTTCCTCGATTGGGTTTGTTTTAGTTTTCTAATTAGCAAAGCATACTACCACGCTGTTTGGATATATAAAAATTTCCCCTTTTATTACTATGTTAAATTGGGTTCGTTAAAATCAATCTTTAGCACATAACAAACAATTCGGAAATCAAATACTTTATTTCATAATAACAAGCTGAACCATCACTGCGCAGAGTGGTACAAAATCCATCTTTTCGCAAAAAGACAATGTTCAGCCTAGGATAGAACCTTCCAATCCCTCGAAATTGGGCTATATGTGATTGCACTCCGTCTGCTGGTGCACAGATCGGATGCCGTATGCGTGCATAGTGAGCGTCAGAAGGTCCCCAAGAACAAAAGAACTCTACCTTTTGCACAAAAAACAATGAAGAAGCTTGCACGATATGAAGCAAGAGACAAATTGAATCTCCCCCCATGCCTAGTGTGAGCGCTCCACAAAGCATATATTTTATATATTGTTCATCTTCAAGCTCAAGAAATAGCCCAATTTACAATTGGCACACTTTAGCTTTTGTATTTGTTTTTGTGCCACTAAAGAATTAAAGCTATTGGGTGCCCAAGAAGTCAGGCGTTATCTAAATACAATGTCCAATACAAATATTTAAATCGTGCGCCCATGCGTATACAAAAGTAATAAATAAATATCAAGTGCTTTAATAAATAAGCATGACAAAATATAGGTGCCATGCCTAAGATACGCGCCCATAAAAAATTGATGATAATTCGAATACACACTATCCTCCAATGCTTCCCAGTGCCACCGCTGCTTGCTCTACACATCAACTGAAGCATTCACAATTGTTAGAAAAATAATACAATTAAACCAACAAAAGTGAAGACCTAGCAATCTTCAGCTACAGAAATAAATTGGTTAGAAATCAATCCTAACCTTAATTTATTACGAGTGCGCACTCTAAACTCATAAACGTTTATTAATTTAAATATGTATTTTGCGGAATCACCCACTTACACATTAAATTAACAAAACTCCCGAAAAGGATAGGCATTCCCATCGACTTTTCGCACAAAGAATCCACTTTGTGTATGAGCCCTGGTAATAAAATTTTATGAAATCCACCGCAAAACCTCACGGAATCCACCGTGGAATATGTCTCCTGGCATCATACCCCCGGGGTGGGATAGCAATTCTCCTCAATTGCTATTAGCTCAATGTGGAGCTAACAGTGTAGGGAAAACACTTAGGTCTCTAGCGTGCATCCATTGGCCTCTTCAACAAGATGATTTTTAAACTTGACCAAATATCTAGAATATCTACGGCTAGTTCTAGTGGTCATAAAGTCAGTATCTATAATAGTTTCAGGCTCAAGGATTTTAGTTTCATCATCTAGTAAAGGAGGATTTTCATAGACATGGTGTATAGGTAGTTGTCCTCTAAAAGGTCATAATAAACTGATATGAAAGGTGTTCTGAATTTTCCAATGTTGTGGTAATTCTAGTTTAAATGCATTGTCATTGATTTTGTGTATGATCTTGAATGGTCCATAAAATCTAGGTACTAATTTGACAACGGGGTGTTTATCTACACTTTGTAATCTTCGTTTTTCAATTCGTAACCAAACATAATCATCAACTTTAAAATTCATAGCCTGTCTTTTCTTGTTTGCTTGTTTTGTGTATGATTGCTGGGCTTTGGCAATCATATCTTTAACTTCATCAAAAATAGTAGCATGCATGTTAGCAATATCATCAACAGTTTGAATTTTGTTTGATAATGATGTAACAGGTGTAGGCAGTTGATATCCATAAATAACTTCAAATGGTGCTTTCTTTGTAGCTGTATGTGGTTTATTATTATATATAAATTGAAGTAAATGTAGATATGTATCCCATATATGTGGTTTTGAAATTGTATAAGCACGCAAAAGATCTAAAATAGTATTGTTAGTAGCTTCTGTTTGACCATTTGTTTCAGGATGAAATGCAAATGAAAAATCAATCTTTGTTCCTAAGTTAGCAAACAAAGTAATCCAAAAATTATTGCAGAATCTAGAATCACGATCAGAAATAATGACTTTTGGTAAACCATGGTTAGTGAAAATAATTTTCAAAAACAATTGAGCAGCTTGAGATGCAGTTAAAGTTTTCTTGCATGGAATAAAATATTCTTGTTTGCTAAACCTGTCTACAATAGTCCAAATCATATCATGATTAGCTTTAGTGTTAGGTAAACCAATGATAAAATCCATTGAAATCTGTTCCCATGGTCGTGATGGAATGGATAATGGCATTATTAAACCATATTGTTTACCATGGTGTCTTTTAACTCGTTGACAAATTAGGCATTCAGATACAAAAGTAGATACATCAATGTCCATATGTGGCCAATAAAAATCTTCAATCAATGTATGCAAAGTAGATATAATTCCTCTATGACCTTGATATGGGGGACAATGAATTTCATGCAAAACAAATGATCGAAATGGAACAGTCACACATAATTTTTTTTCATAAAACATAAATCCATTAGTGTAAGACAATGTATCAATAGGAATCCAATTATTTACAACTAATTTATTCCAATCAGCTTGAAAAGTAGGATCTTGATGATAAGTATCTTTCATAGGGATAAGGGAATCAAATGATATGACAGAAATATTTTGAATTGTCGGTCTTCTACTCAAAGCATCAGCAACAACATTCTCTTTTTCAGGTTGATATTGTATAAGGGGATGAAAACTTTGAATAAAAGCAGCCCATTTAATGTGTTAGTCAGATATTTGTGGTTGACTAAGGAGATGTCTAATGCTTTGTTGGTCAGTTTTGATCATAAATTCAGATTCCATAAAATAATTTTTCCATTGACGTAAGGCTTGTACTACGGCTAGCAATTCCTTGTCATAGGTAGAATATTTAAGTTTAGATGGTTTGAGTTTGCAGCTAGAGTAAGCTATGGGATGAGAATCTTGCATAAGGACTGCTCCTATTCCAGATCCACTTGCGTCAGTAACTACTAAGAAGAATGGTCTATTGAAGTCAGGTAATTGTAATACAGGAGCATGAGTTAAAGCATGTTTCAGCAAATCAAAGGACTTTTGTTGATTGTCAGACCAATTATACATGATACCCTTCTTTAAGAGTTTTGTCAAAGGTAATGCAAGTAATGAAAAATTCCTCACAAACTTTTTGTAAAAGCTAGCAAGACCTAGAAAAGAATGTAATTCATGCACATTTTTGGGTATCGGCCAATTTAAAATTGCTTCTATCTTTTTAGGGTCGACTTTAATACCTTTTGATGAAATAATATGTCCTAGATATTCAATTTCTATTTGGAAGAATTCACTCTTTTCGGGATTAGTATATAATTGATTGTCTTTTAATAACTTAAAAACTAAAGACAAATGTTCATAATGCTCATTCTCATTTTTACTGAAAACTAATATGTTATCAAAGAAAACAATGACACAATGCTGATGTTTCAAAAATATGTGATTCATCATACGACTGAATGTGGCTGGTGCATTAGTTAAACCGAAAGGCATTACCAAAAATTCATAGTGTCCAAATTGCGTTCTAAATGCAGTTTTGAATATATCAAATTTGTCCAATCTTACTTAATGATATCCAGATTTAAGATCTATCTTACTGAATATAGCAGATCCTTGTAACTTATCCATAAGATCATCTACCCTAGGAATCGGGTATCTATTCTTAACAGTAATTTTATTTAGGGCACGATAATCAATGCACATGCGATAAGTATTATTTTTCTTCTTCACTAATAAGATAGGTGCACCAAATGGAGAACTACTAGGTCTAATTAATCCTGTGTTAAGCAATTCTTCTATTTGGTTTTGAATTTCTTTCTGTTCAATTTGGTTATGTCTATATGGTGCTTTACATGGTGGTTATGTTCCAGAAATTAAATCTATCTTATGATCTTCAGGACGTGAAGGTGGTAATCCAGGTGGTAAATCAGCAGCAAAACAATCTTGGAATTGGGCAAGAAATTGTGCATGCCTAGGATGCATTTGTTTTTCTTTAGCTTGAATTTCATTCACCCATATTAAATAAGATTTGCTACTTTTACGTAATGCACGTTTAGCCTGAGTATGAGTAAGCAATGGAAAATTATTGGAAGCGTGCATACCATGCAGTGTGATTTGTTTTCCTTGAAAATAAATTTTAATTGAATGCGTAGAATAATCTATATCAGGATTGTATTGATGATACCAAGGCATTCCTAAGATAATGTCACTGGACTGCAAAGGTACAACTAGGAAATTTCTTCATTCAGTATAATCACCAATTTTAATTTCTAAATTATGCACCTCTTGTGTTCCATTATATCTCGTACCTAGGAATGCATCCTTGATGCGATAATGTGTAGAAATAGTATGTAAATTCAATTCTTTGACCAATTTTGCAGAAATAAAGTCATGTGTGCTCCCATCATCATGTAAAATAGTCTTTTCTTTACCATGCACAAAAAATTTTATTGTTAATAAGAAATGGGGAGTTGGCATACCTGGCAAAGTATCAGAAGTAGTACCAATGTCGTCATCTTCTTCCGTAAAGTCTGACATTTCCTCACGTTCTTCATCTTCTATTGCTCCTAGATAATTGATATGAACAGATGGCTTTTTGGTTTGACAATTGGCTGCTAGATGTCCAGATTGATGACATTTATAACAAACTATGGGTTTTGCTTTGGATACATTATTGGTAATGGCAGGAAGTTTAGGAATGTTAGGATTTGACTGAAGAGATGGCTTAGGGTTTGGACTTGTGTTTGATGGCAAGGCAGGTGGTCATGTCCAAGATTTACGGAATGAAGATGGAAGAAAACGACTTTGATTGAATCTTCAAAAATTTGAATTGACTTGTTTGGAACCAAAGTTACCATTAGTTGGAAATTGTTGTGGTCGCTTGTCTCGCCGCGAATTTTGTCTTCAGTGTCATGGGCCAAGGAAATTGCATCTTCAAGGGTTGTTGGCTTGAACATATTGACTTCCGCATAACAATGTCCAAGTAGGCCAGACATAAACTTGTGTTTATGAGTTGCTTCAGGTACATCTTCGAGCATTCGTAGTTGCAATAGAGCATTCCAGAAATGTTCAGTAAATTGTGAAATAGGTTCGCGATCCCTTTGTTATAGAAGATCCCATTGCTTGATGGCTTTTTCGTGGAATTGGGGAGGAAGGAAATTCTGCAAAAATTTCTTTTGAAAAGTCTCCCAAGTAGTGGGATAATCAACGCTTTTGCGGACCACAGTCCACCATAAGGATGCTTGGTCAACTAAATGGTTAGTGACACATTTAATTTTTTCTTTCTCAGCATATGTTTCTTCATGGAAATAATCATTAGATTGATTGATAAAAGCAAGTACAGTCTTTCCATCGCGTGATCCATTAAAAGTACAAAATTTGAAGTTTCTTTTACTTATCTTTATTTCTTTCCAAATGGATTGGGCTTCAAGTGTTGTATCGATGGTACGTCATATAAGATCTTCAGGTTGCAATCCATCTTGATCGGTGGTAGATCGTTGCAGATTGGCCAATTGAACTTGCAAAGCTTGTCGTGCTCTTCGTTCCTCTTGTAGCTGCATCATAATCAAATCCAACTTTTGCTCCATTGTTGATTTAGATAAATCACCTTCAGCCATAAGATCATCCATGTTTTGATCACTCATCCTGTAAAATTCCAAAAAAAACCTCACACACTCGAAACCTTGTTAGCGGGATGAGCATAGCTCAAAGGCGGGTTTACAAGGCTTGTATATATTTTGTTTGGCTTTTTTAGTATCTGTCCTTTATGATTGCGAAATTCGATGTTAGAATCGTCTTCCAAGAAAGTAATTTTGCGTATAGACTGTTTATAGTCTGCGTGTTGATGATTGTTTGCTGTAATCTACTTCTGTTAGTTCACAGGTGTGAACAGGGACTTCCATAGGGTAGTAAACTGAGTCGCGTGTTGCTGAGTACGAACTGCCTTTATGATAGTTGTTGAAGATGACTTGTAGGACTTAGTGACTTGGAGTAACTTGGAGAAATTGGAGTCTTTAGTCTAAAAGACTAATCGCGAATTTCTAGGACCTCGGGAGCTTTTTGTCAGAGTGGGCGACGGACAGTTCATGTTGCCACCGCAGACACATGAATTCCTTTTATGAAGCTTTTAGTTAAGCTTATTTTGAAGCTTTATTGCTTATCCTTTAATCTTGAAAAGCTATGGAAGAGAATTTCTTATCTGAGAAGAAAAACCAATGACTTCTTCAAGGATCTTCCCGCATGGTCCTCCGCCTACAGAGGCCGGTCCCTCGCAATCTAAGTGTACAACAGGGGGTTCTTGACTGCCAGGAACATGCTGGTATCGACCGTTTGCCACGAGACTGACTGTAGAGCTCGATTGTTCCAGGAGCTCCGCCTTCGCGCGAGATGGTAAGCGATTGGAAGCTCTCAATCTCAGCTTTGCTCTGATACCACTGGTGCACAGATCGAATGTCGTATGCGCGCGTAGTGAGCGTCAGAAGGTCCCCAAGAACAAAAGAACTCTACTTTTTGCACAAAAAACAATGAAGAAGCTTGCACGACATGAAGCAAGAGATAAATTGGGTGCAATCTCCCCCCATGCCTTGTGTGAGCGCTCCACAAAGCATGTATTTTATATATTATTCATCTTCAAGCTCAAGAAATAGCACAATTTACAATCAGCACGCTTTAGCTTTTGTGTTTGCTTTTGTGCCACTAAAGAATTAAAGCTATTGGGCGCCCAAGAAGTCCGGCGGTACCCAAATACAATGTCCAATATAAATATTTAAATCGTGCGTCCATGCGCATACAAAAGTAATAAATAAATATCAAGCGCTTTAATAAATAAGCGTGATAAAATATAGGCGCCATGCCTAAGATACGCGTCCATAAAAAATTGATGATAATTTGAATACACGCTATCCTCCAATGCTTCCCAATGCCACCGTTGCTTGCTCTACACATCAACTGAAGCATTCACAATTGTTAGAAAAATAATACAATTAAACCGACAAAAGTGAATAGCTAGCAGTCTTCAGCTACAAAAATAAATTGGTTAGAAATCAATCCTAATCTTAATTTATTATAAGTGCGCACTCTAAACTCATAAATGTTTATTAATTTAAATATGTATTTTGCAGAATCACCCGCTATGGAATCACCCACTTACACATTAATTAACAAAACACCCGAAAAGGATAGGCGTCCCCATCGACTTTTCGCACAAAGAATCCACTTTGTGTATGAGCCCCGATAATAAAATTTTACAGAATCCACCGCAAAACCTCACGGAATCCACCGTGGAATACGCCTCCTGGCATCATCTGCACAGTCAATAAGGAATTTACTGGCTCAAAGTCCCTCTAAGCTTCCTTGAGCCTCAAGAGTCGTTCTAATCTTTCCGCAGAAATACAATGTTGAGCCTAGGATAGAACCTTCCAATCCCTCGGGATTGGGCTATATGTGATTGCACTCCGTCTGTAGTCAACAAGGAATTTACTGGCTCAAAGTCCCTCTAAGCTTCCTTGAGTCTCAAGAGTCGTTCTACATAGCAAAGTGTTAGGGAGCATTGGGTTGGGGACCCCAACATCCTGAACCACCACAATCCACAACTCGTCGGACTATGCAAGCGCAAAATCATAAGAGATATAATTCATCATTCACAAATCCAAAAGCAGACATAACCAAATTGTGTCCCCAAAAGGCCATTTATTAGTGGAGTGAAGGCTAGAAGATTCCTAGGCTTTAATGGGAGACTTGGTAACATAAACTCTAGGAATGGTGGCTCAACTATTAGATACAATCAGTGGAAGTTTCTACATAATGTAGTTAAGGATCATGCTGATAATGAACAAGCTCAGAATAGAAAAGTCAATGTTTGGGAAACACTAAATGAAGTATTCTTTTATTGTGATAAAAGTGAGTGGAATGATGATGATCTCAAAGACTTCAAAAACCAATTGAAACTTTTTAAAAAGGCAATGGCAAAAGCTTGGGGTAATCAACATTTCACTCACTATATGGTAAGAAGTTTGCATATGTATGTCTCTCTATTATCTGACTCATAAAAGGTTTTTAGTCAACTTTTTTTATTTATTAACTATATAGCATATTTTATACAATTGTGCTTCATATTTTATCAAGAAATATGGATCTCTATCTATCTGGTCAACCCAAGGTATGGAAAAATCACATTAAATCAAGCAATAAAAAAATACTTTAGACACACAAGACATGGAGGTAGAAGATACAAAGCAAATAGTTCATTAGAGGTCTTTCAATGGTTCTACAGACAAATTTGGCACAAATTCAAGCTCAAAGACACAACCGCATCATGTAATAAATTATCTTTGGCAAGGACTATATCCACTATTACCCAAAGAAGAAAAGAGGGATATTTAAACTCTTGTACAAATCAAATATTTTTAGAGCAGTTAGAAACTAGACAAAGAGATGAAAAAAAAAAAGGGTTTCAAGAAACCCTTAACATCTTTTAGTCTAAATCAGTTTTGCAAAAGAGTCTTTAGTTTCAAGTAATTCACTAGGTCCTCTAGAGGAATCTTTTGTTTCATTCCACTCAATGAGACCTCTACATTTCAAGAACTCTTGTTTCCTATAGCGCTTGGAAGGAGTTTCGAATTCTTGGCATCTCCTACATGATGGGAGAGCAAATAACATCCAAGAACTCCAGAGTATCCTGCCCTAAATCCACTATATTGAGGCATGAAGCCAAAAACTCTTACAGCTTCTT
This sequence comes from Lygodium microphyllum, assembly GCF_053477565.2. Lineage (NCBI taxonomy): Eukaryota > Viridiplantae > Streptophyta > Polypodiopsida > Schizaeales > Lygodiaceae > Lygodium > Lygodium microphyllum. Next base: position 17,350,978 of record NC_141150.1, read on the forward strand.
CCTTCTCCACCAAAATTATCTTGTCTAAACCTTTATTGAAAACTTGGGATCCAATCACCTTGGAGATAGCTTTCAAAGCCATCATTGTCAAGCTTGGAGAGCTTGACAACTTGCTATGATAAATTGTAACTATTTGATTATTTAAGCTTCCAATATAATGACCAAGGCCTTGACTTTTGCCAAGCTTCAATGGCCTTGAGCCCTTGCTCTTCTTTGCAGGAAAGTTGTTTGCATCTTCAATTTCTATATGCACAATCCACAATAGTGTAAGATGTCAGTAGATAAATATCCAATAATATTTGTCTATAATGCATAACATACTCTAATATAAACCACAATGGATATCTTAGAATTATCTTTCATACCTTAGGGTTTTCATCTTCCTCAAGAAGACTATCATCATAAAGATTTATTGAACTTTTTAGTTTCTCCTGTAACGGAGACTTCAATTTCTCTTCATACCCTATGTTATCAATACCAAGTCTCTGTTGAATTTGTAAAAACTCTTCCTCTGTAGATAGGTAACCCCCCCTTTTCATATTCCACAATGATCTGATTAATACATGAATGCAAGGCTACTGAGTTGTCTTGAAAATTCTCTCCCTCAACTTCAAGACTTACTAGCAATTCCTATTCATAACCTATAAAATTATTATCATTTTGACCCCATACTGCAAGGATTGCCAAGCATTAATATTCTTTAAGATCAAAAAGGTGTTGAATATCATTTAGCAAAGTTGTTCTAACAACATTGGTAGCTTCCATTACATCACTATAATGGACAAATCCCTCAATCTCTAGGCCTTCCACATGTCTATCATAAAACTCCCTAAAACTCTTCAAATTTTCTTCAAGATCCTTCAAGATCTCTTGCAAATCAAAGAGAATATTAAGCATTTCTCTGATGTAAATAAATCTAGATGAATTTTCAATTTCACGAAGAAAATCAAAGAGCTTTTCATCACAAGTATCCTCTAGATCCTCTTCCTCCATTCCCTTTTAAAAAAACTTCATTTTAGTCATCCTGATTACTCACAAAACCAAATCCTGAAAACAACAAAGTAAATTTAGGGACACAATATACCAATCCATCTTTGCTCATATCTAGAAGATTAAAGCAAGATTGCTAAGAAAATTTAGTCAAACCCTTCATAGAATTTCTAACTACTTGATATTCTATCAAGAACTCACTCTTAGCTTTAAAGTTTAGACTTCTTATATATGACATACTCATTAACAAATTTTGAGCAAGGGTTCAATGTTATCTTCCTCCTCTTAAACCAACAAACATAAAAAAATGTGCAACAATCATACTTTACTTCATTCATCTTGCATGTCTAAATCCCTAAGATAACACACATGTTAAATTGGTCAAAATACAATAGCAGTGCCTTGTAAAAAGTGAATTCACCCTTTGAGTAGTAGAGGAAGCATGCACTTTTGCATCTCATCGATCAAAATTTGTTTTACATTTAGGACTCGTGAAATGCGACAATAATGATTCAAACCGCTTCTAGTTGATAAAATTGCATTTCATACATCGATAAATCCAAAAAAACTTGACGAAATCATGTTTCATACATCCAAAAAATTTGTCTAAGATAATGCATCTAAAACATCAAAACCACATCATTTAACATATGTACAAGATTAAATCAAGATTATTATTGAGAGAAAGATTTAGTCAAACCCTTGATAGAATTTCTAACTTCCTAATGTATATTTCTCCTCTTAAACCAACAAACACAGAACAATGTCCAACAATGATGCATTCTTTCATTCATCTTGCATGTCCAAATCCTTAAGATACCGCACATGTTAAATTGATCAAAATACAATAGTAATGTCTTACAAACAGTGAGTTGACTATTTGAGCAGCAAAGAGGAGGTATGCAATTTCACGTTTCATCGATCTGTTTTTATTTTACATTTAGGACTCATAAAACGTGACCACAATATTTCAAAACTCTTTGCAAATGGTAAAATTGTGTTTCATACACATCACTAAATCGTTTCATAGGAAAACTAACAAATTTATCATCTTTAATGCCTCGAAATTCAAGATTGCAGAGAAAAAGTGACAAGAAAAAGTTTGATACTTGAGAATTGTATTCCCCACTAAGAATAAATGGGTTTTTGTAGAAATACATCTCATTTGACCTTTTGATGCATACGAGATAAATGGTTTGTGGAAGACAAAACAAAATGCGTGGAAGAAAAATTAACATAAACTTGACCTAGAGTTGTTGTATATATATGCCAACGGTCACTGCACGTTTGTTCAAAAAGTAATGTGCACTCATTAGAAAGAGTTGCATTTAAAATGACAATGAAGAATATAAAAATGAAAAAGCGGAGCCATAAAAGTGCTATCATGTAAAAAAAATCAGTGACACATGACACAAGTTCCGAGGCAAAAATGGTCTACTCATTGCATGTGTCAAGTTAACTATGCATTACAACAGCCACAGGTGTAAACAAACATCCTTTTAAACCCAAATTCTGAACTACAAAAGAGATTTTTTGAAGAAAAACTCTTTGTATGCTCGATAACACCAACACAAGACTAACTTGGTAACATCTCAAAATTATTCCATAGCACAAGGCGACTTGGGAAGATTTCATCGCCCAGCATATGCACCAAGGCCTAAAAAATTTAAGTTTTTTGACAAATCTGAGCTAACTCTGTATCAATGTAATGAATGTTGCTAAATGTTCCTAAAAAGAGCATGACGTATGAAACACGATTAGTCATGGCTCTCCCCATGGACAGTAGTCATCTTGTGTTTCATGCGTCGGGAGAGATCCAAGTTTCCAAAAAAAGAATGATGGATCAATAGAGCTAGATCACACAGAAGGATAATTTTGCTTCCACTAATGTTGATAATAATTATGAGTGCATCAACCATATGAGAAATGGATTATTCAGTTTCAGGTTTAGATATTGATGTTGGCATTCAAATTGAAAGTCCCACAAGGTTTGATTTCATTGTGGATAAGATTTAAACATTATTGATGTGAACATTCAGATAGATCTTCTCTCAAGGGTTGAACTCATTGAGAATAAGATTTGAGATTTACTAGATGATAGTTGTTCTATTGTGAGACTTGTAAAACTTCATGATATAGATGGTCTTTGATGAAATATGTATTAAAAAAAAGGGACATGTGAAATGCGAGAAGGTGTAGGTTTCTCTCGTCCAAAAGGCCTAGTTCATGTTTCATACGTCTTGGGCATGCATTGTTTGATTGAAATTTGAGATAGACTATGTGACTAGTGTTTGTTTACTACTAAGTGATTATAGATGACATTATATCAAAGATTTGGAGATCTGTCCTAATTTTGAAATATTTTTTATTTTTTTTGGATGTTTCAAATGGCTAGAACTCAGGCCACTACAAGGAAGCAAAAAGTTTCTAGATGTCTTGCTTCAAAGATTCATCAGTCCTCCAAGAGCCTTCCAAACTTACAAGGAGATCAAAGCCAAGGAGAAGGTTTTCACAGCATACTAGATGCCTAAAGGAGATTAGAAGTGCAATGAAGACTTTGGATAATGTAATTCCAAAATTGCTTTTTCAAAGGCTTGTCAAGGAAATTTGTGGCAAGCATAGTCTTGACAGTTTTAAATGGACTAGGACAGCTCTCAATCATATTTAGGAGGTTGCACATGATTTTTTTATTGATTTTTTCCAAGATTTTTATATCTATGTTGCTCATGCACACATGCTTACACTTATGGATAAAGACATGATAATTCTTAGGAGGTTGAGATACATGTTTTCAAAGGTCCTTGAGCTAGTCCCTCTTTCTAATGTGAAGGCTTTCAATATTTTAAATGCGCCTCCATATAGAAAAAGAAAGGTGATCCAGGTCCTAAGGTTGAATATGTCACCCATGAAAAAGACACAAGACTACATGAGAAATAGAAAAAGGCCACAGAAGAGCATGCAAATAAATGGAAGGAGTATAAAAGAAAGAAGGAAGAAGAAAAGGAAGTAGAGCAACTCCCATCTTTTGAAGAAGAGCTATCTACCCTTCTTGAAAGGGCTGACCCTAAGGGCTTCAATGTATGTTGCTTTTTACCTGGTGATATTAACAAAAGATCTTATATGGTATTTTTGGACTTTGACTGTGTTCAAATTTTCAAGGATAAAATGGGAGAAGTAAATGACTCTATTCTTCTTGCTGGGATGAGGTATAGTATACCAAAATTTATTTTTACTCACTATATTTTTCTAGCAATAGAATTTCATGTTGATGCTTACTATCTTCACTCCTTTGCTAGGTGTGTAATGCATGAGCTCCCCTTTGATATACATTAAAAATTTGAGGTTCTTGATCCATCTATCTCATACTATATGAGGAATGAGCTTGATGCAAGTTCATTTGATCATTGGTTCAATCCAATTGACTTTGAAACTTTGGAGGTTCTTCTAATTCCATACAATGTTTTACTAGATTATTGAAATATGATTTTTTTCAATTCTCATTAGAGCCTAATTGGAATAGGCTGTGTGGAGAGGCAATGCTTCCTCATCAATTCTATGAAAGGAAGCCATGAAAATGCCAAGTTGTAAGTTATATAATCTAGGGTCTTCTTAATATTTTAATCTTTTTTTTGCAAGTACTCTAAATATTTTGATCTTTTTTTTGCAATTACTCTAAATTTTATTACCTTTTTGGTACAGAGTTATAAAAAGATTGATTGAAGTGCTAGAGAAAAAGCCTCCCATGTCTTCTTATTTACTTGCAACAATGCAATATAGACAAGTTGTGGCAGTAAGATCTTGATTAATATGGTTGGAACATAATTAAAAAATTTATTATATAAACTACCATAAACAAGTTTCATAGTTTTACTTTATATTGTTGATTGTAGTGTCCTCATCGAGATGATAGTCACTCTTATGGGCTGGAGAGTAATTGCAAATGCCATAAGATTGGTTAAGTTTATTTATCTCAATGATGATAAAATTATAACAGTAATGTGAAAGATACTAAACTTTAAGATAGATGTTTATTGCAAAATAGTCCATTGATTCTAATAATATAGTCCAGTGTGAAAAATAACAATAAACTAAATATCTTTTGTTACAAATGTATGACAATTTGGGATTGCTATACAAGTGAGCATGTTTAGTATATAAGAGCAAAGGTCATGAAGTACATAATGGTCAACTGTTTGCAACTAACAAGAATGGACAATACTGGAGGCTTGGACATTGAAGGAGAGGAGGTGCATGTAACTACAGCAGGTGAAGCTATGTCTTCAACACCCAAGGCAACCAAAGCATCAAAGAAAGGAAAATGAAATCTTAGAAAGAATGTCCCTTCCCCTAAGAAAAGTTCTAAAAAATAGAAGTAGCTTGCCTCATTGCTTATAAGCCCTTGTGTATATAAGTCATAGAGATGAGTGACAAAAATTTACCACAAAATTTATACATGTATTTTATATTGATAGTAAATAGATCTTTTCTTCAATATCCTTGCATTGTATATTCTTCTCTCTCCTCATTGATATCTATAAAAAAACATGTTACAAGTGTTTATTAATCAAGAAATGAAATCAGATATACACCTAAGTGGATATAATATGATATAAAAACTTACTCCTTTGTTATTAAGTTGGAGCACAAATGAGTATGGTAGTTCAATATCTTCATTCTGTAAATCCATCCTCACTTGATGTAGCATACATGATGATCTAATCTTTAGGATTGCAATAATGTCCTCATTGTACCAAACATCAAGATCCACTATAGGATCTTTGCTAAAATTATCAAGATTTTAGTCTAAAGCAATCAAACTACCACCAACATAATTCCATCTACTATAATAAAAAATAAGGATGAAATTTTGAGCAATCATATATTTACAAGCTATAGAGTCATGGTCTATCTTACATATAATTTTTCCTTCTATCCTAGTGTCCCATCTCTCATCAACAAATTGTATAACATGGTCATATGTTAGTCTCTTCACTAAAAGCATGGCCTTTGATCTTCTTATCTTAGCATTAGAAAATAAGTCAAAAAATATATTAATAGGTATAAACAAAGTAGCTTTGCTAAAGCAGCCTACTTGAGATATTAGGTTTTAATGCTCTATGTGTCTCAAAAATTATTTTACATTTATAGCCCTCACTAGTAGTTGGACTTGGCAAAGGCCACTCAAAGCTTGAAAAATCGGGCAAAGAAAGGGGGAATATTAATCCCCATTGTCTACATTGCATGGGGACAGTATAAAAATGGTCATAGAAGAATATTCCATTCTCTACAAGCTCTATCTTCTTTCTACCTTTGTACATATCTTCTCCAATCGAGCCATGCATCACATCAATAACATCAACAATAGACTAGACCGGTTGCCATTCCTCAAGATTAGAGGGATAGAAATCTACAAGAAAAATGAACAAATGTTATAATGGAATACCTTAAACCAAATTCAAGAAAAGAAATACTTTAAGAATCAAATACTTACAATTTGGTCTATGCATTGGAAGATTTGAAGTTCTAGGTTCCAAATATAGCTCTCTATGCGTAAACACATGTTGCACCAGTACCTCTTCTATGCTATTCTTATTTTTTCCAAGCTTGAAATCTCGAATTCTACCCTTCCAAGTGGAGATTAATGAACTCTCATATCTTTGCATTTTCCCATGTTTTTCCTATTGCATACTGATCCAACTGCCTTTGCTAAATGATTGTAGGAATCCATCTTCCATCTTTTTGGAATGAGTTAAACACTCATATGGATGTGATTTGGGAGCTTTGATGCCTTGTTGAAGGTCGAATTTCTCTATCCATGGAGAGAGAGAGAGAGAGAGAGAGAGAGAGAGAGAGAGAGAGAGAGAGAGAGAGAGAGAGAGAGAGGACTAAGCTATCCAAAGGAGGGAAAAAGACGAGAGGGATAAAAGAAAGGAGGAAATAAAATAAGTGACAAGCTCTTTATTAATTTGAATTTAGATTAAATATAATTATCATTAATCCAAACATATCATTAAATAAAAGTGGCCAAGAATGTATATCATTAATGCAAAGAACGTCATAATCATGAATATAAGAGGCTAAAAATAGATATTGATAATACAAAGCCGTAATATTATTATATATATATCTTTTTGTAAAATAATTTTTTGTATTTTTTAAAATAGAACTTTTGTTATGAAGACTTTGCTCCTATTGGTCTAGAGCACTCTCTCTCTATCTCTTAAAAGGCATTTTCTAGACCTCAAAACTCCCCTAATGTGTACAGAGGTATTGCAATTACAACATGTGAGGTAACTTGGTTACGCAAGCTACTTGGTGATTTAGGGATGCTCAGAGACGAGAATGTTATTATCTATTGTGATAACCTTAGTAACATTCAATTGGCTAGGAACCCAATGTATCATGCACAGACCAAACACATAGAGGTCCATTACCATTTCATCCGAGAGCAAGTTTTGGTAGGTGATATTGACTTGATTTATGTCAGCAAAGAGGATCAAGCTGCTAACATTTTTTCCCAGGCCTTGGAGATGAGAAGCTTCAACACTTCAGGAATATGCTTGAAGTTCACGAGCTCATATTGAGCTTGAGGGGGAGTATTGAGATGTCAAGCTCTACATGAGTTGGCATCCACTATGCATCTTAGTGATATTTTAAGATATTATTCATTGGCATATTAGATGACCAACATGAGGATATGCCAATGATTCTATAACTAGACTACACCCACGTAGTCTATCCTTAGTTTTACAACACATTCATTATGCCACCTCTTCTTTCCTTAGCAAGTTCACAAGTGTACATAAAGTTGTGTTACTTTCATCTTGATGTTTTATCATGTTGTAGACTCAGTTCTCTTGTATTCCCTCTTGTGTGTTTTCAAGGGATACTAAAACTAAACCTCAAAGGACATCATGAATTAAGAAAGGAAAACAGGTTGCAAGAGCAAGAGATTGCAAGAAGGCTAGGAAAAGAAGGAAAATTCAAATGGGGGATTTTTCTTTGGGAGACAATCAAGTTTCTTATGACTTTCTTAAGGATCTTAAAGGCAAAAAGGTTGATGTTACATATGGACAACACCTATGATGAGTTCATCCTTAAGAAGAAAATGGCTGGGGCTAGTTATTAGTAGTATCAAAAAAGAGAGGATCTGAGCTCAGAGTATGGGGTTGCATGCCTATCAAATGTGAAAGATATTATACGTGTTATGGATGCATGGATATATAGAAGGAAAGTTGATCAAGTTTATATAAATGGTGGCGCACAAGTCTGTGTAATCACTGAAGAGACAATGTTCAAATGCAACATAAAATAGTAAGAAAGTCAATTTTGAAGGTTAAATTTGCTAATAGCTCAAAGTTAAAGTGTTTGAGAGTTATTGAAAACTTGGAGATTAATATAGGAGGCTAGAGGGTATGCTTGGACTTTCATGTTATGCCTACAAAGCTAGGGACATATCCTCTCATTTTGGGGTGACCATGGTTGATTGGTACGAGATCCAAATATGATTGGTATAGGCACCAATTGAAATAGATGATACCAGTGATTAAAAAATTTCTAGCATCGATTAAGAAATTTGCTTCTAGAGACATTGACCTTTTTGGGCTATAAATTTAGGGTCCAAAAGAAGACAAGAAAATAGTAAATCTTGCTTAGGAAATGTATAACCCTTAGAAAGAAATCTATGACTAATAGTAGAAAATGAATGTTAGATTACCTAAGCTTATGAACATACTGGAAAATGACCTAATTGATGGTGAAAGAGCTAAATATGTAGCCATCCTTCAAAAGTACAATGTACTCAAATCTAAAGTTCAAAAACTTTTGGAGAGATGATTTATTTATCACATTGATGATGCAGAATGTGTATCTCCTATTGTAATCGAACTAAGAAAGAATTAAAAATGGAGAGTATGTATTGATTTTAAGCCTCTTAATGCTATGAGCAAAAGGGATTACTATTCTCTCCTATTTCAGGATGAGATTTTGGATCAACTAGCAAATCATGGGCTTTATAGTGTATGCACTGGGTATTTTGGATACTTTCAAATCAAAATAGCAAAGGATGATAAAAAAACGTTGTTCCTTACTCCTTGGGGATATTTCTATTACAGGGTAATGCCTTTTGGTCTAATGAATTCATATGTTAGCTTTCAAAGATGGGTCTATTGGGTGTTTTCTCCTTTCATTGGGAAATCCTTATGAGTCTTCATGGATGACTTTTGTATGTACAACTCTAGAGCTTTCCATGTTGAAAATCTAGATTAGGTTTTTTGCAAACTAGATCAAGATGGAGGACAGCTAAATCCTGATAAATGCAAGATAACAAGAGATAAAGTGATACTCTTTGGCCATAAAGTATTTTCTAACTGCATTTCACCTAACCTAGTAACGTTAAGGTTTTGCTTCTTATGGATCCTCCAAAAAATATAAAATAATCGATGAGCTTTGTTCAAAAACTAAGATATCTATTAATGTATTTTCATATGCTAGCTAAATATGTGTATCCTTCATAGAAAGCAGTTCGAAACGATCCTTTAGTGTGGACACAAATTGAAGAAGATGCATTCCTATAGATAAAGGAGAAGTTGAGTACTTTGCCCGTTCTTATGTCTCCAAATTGGGATGAACCTTTTTTCATTAGCATCAATGTGGGAAAGAATGTTGTCGAAGCTATTTTGGTGTAGAAAGGAAAGGGAATGTCTTACATGCGACTTATGTTTTACATAAGAAGATCTATTGGAGCAACTGAAAAGACTTGGACGAAAGAAGAGCTATTAATATGGGGATTGACATACACAGTTAAAATATGGAAATCATATCTAATTCAAAAGTCATCTATAGTACTTACTAGTTCCCAATTACTACCGTAGGTTTTGTGGTCTATAAAAATTCCCCAACCGTAACTAAATGGTTATTGGTTCTATAGGAATTGGAATTTACTTGCTTGAAAGAGGATGCTACAAGAGTTAATTTAGCTAGCATTTGACCTATAAAGAGCTTGCTGAAAGTGTAGCTATTATAAAATGATAGTTAATCCCACATCCTCAAATTCATGAAGAAGACACCACTTTGTTTTTTTATGGCAACTATAGAAGAATGCTGAAAAGGGGAGGTTTGGGATTTGCCATTTTAAATGCTGAAGGTCAATAAGTTTTTTCAAGAAGTCAAGAAAGCAAGAAAATACAAAGCAATAATGAGACTAGATATGCAAGTTTACACACTGGTCTAAAATTGTATATTCAGTTGGGATATAGAAGGGTAGTTGTATGTTAGTTTTCACACAAAAAATGTCTAGAGAGCTAACAAAGGAGTTTTGAGAAGCTAGTTGTTCAAGATAAAGGGGCTAATTAAGAAATTGCAAAAATTTGAAATTTGGTATATTAGAATGGAAATTAATACTAGAGCTCATGAGTTGGTTGAACATTCTATTTGAAATTATGTTACTCCCATGAAGGTAGAGAGTCCTAACTATGAAGATAGACGAACCAAGACTTTTGTTGGCTTCTTGGCATCAAACTCCATCTAGGAAAACTCTAGCTCATCGATCCGCAACGGTTTCATTTTGCATGAAAATTTGGTCTTTTACAGCCTCCTCGGCTCTTTTTTTCTTCAAAAAAAGGCTTTAAAATCTGATCTCATTGTGGCGACGATGGGATAGGGCGACTTAGCCCATCGAATCCCACTAACTAATCTACACAAACAACAACCATAAAAAGCATCAAGCTGCAACAAAAAATAGACTCAACAAAGCACAAGAACATCTCTCACCCTACCCCCTAACAAAACCAAGGCATGAAGATCAACAAGGGATAGGCCCAGCATGATCTGACAAAAATCCAGAGCAAGTCGCTAACCAACTAATCCAACATGGACTGGCTAAAAGAACCATAAAAGAGATCATCCTAATGGTGGTTTGAACTACCTACCTAACTAAGGACAGTTAGACTAGGAGCCCCTACTAGGCGAGGACTCCTATAGCCTAGTCAATATACATTTCCTTTTAACACATTTTTCTTCCAAAGTTTCCATACTCGGGCATTTAAAAAGGAGGGAGCTGAGCATAGAGTGACCCAAGGAGAACAAGGCATCGACCTCAGGTCGTCCTGAATTGATACCCAAGAACCTACCAGGCTCTTGCAAGGCAACACTTAATTCTTTTCTTTTCTGCTCGCTTTGATTTTCGCTCCAACCTTCCTTATACTTTATTTTGGCTAGCTGCTACCCCAAGGTAGATAAGGCATAGGCCCTAGGGCAACTCATCCCCACAAACCTACCAGACCTCTGCAAGGAAATAATCGCTTGCTTTTAGGATTTTTTTTCTTTTCTTTTCTATTTTGATGGGTTAGAATCCCTTTTTACACACCTCTGTAATTTTATCTTTAGATATAGTCAAAATTTTCTCTTCTTTCTATTTTGGTAGGCTTCTCTAATTGCTTCACACTTAGCAAGAACTTTCTAGAACATCTACTTAGCTAGGCTAGCAGAACAAGGTCACTAGGACTGCCTTCTAAAACAGGTCTCTAGACATGAGGTAGACATCTACTCGAATCTCCCCCAAATATACCTAACCAAACCCTAGGACTTCATGCCTTAACTATCGGTCCCTGAAAAGAAAATAAACCCCCACATACACATATAACACTATCAACTTAAGGAAAAACCTCAAAATATGACATGTGAGCAAGAAGACCTCAAAGTAGTCCAAGGCTACTGTCAGAAGGTAATTGTAAAGGCTCCGTTGGACCACAATTGAAAAAGACATCTTCAATGAAAGCATAATTAGCTAGGGAATCCACAAAGCGATTCCACTATCGAGGAACTAATTGACAAGTCACCATCTCAAAAATATGCAACATATCTAAGGCTGCATGACAATACATTCATAATATGGGATCATGCACACTATAGGTCCCATTTAGTTGATTGATTGCTAACTGCAAGTCACCTTTAACCAATAATCAATGGATACCACCACATCGGGCTACATTCAGCCCCATTTTCAAGGCCTTATATTCTACCGTATTATTAGTAAAAGAATGTCCTAAATAGACTCCCATCTTCATCAACCCTACGTTGGGGGTCTTTACTAACCACACCAATGCCACTCACATGTTTAGCTGGTCCTCTAGAAGCCCTGTCAAAATACAAGGTATAGGCCCATTCTTCAATGATAGGCCATGCCATACTAATCAGCTCACTCATACTTGTAATAATCAAAATCAAGTCGAGAGAGGGATATATAATAGGTACAATCCCTCCTTCCTCACTGAACTCGATAGGAACGCTAGTCAGATGGTGGCAGTAGACCTTAATCTCCCACATGAAGATCCGTCTTGCCACTCAATAACCTAATACCCTTTACTCCACCAGATCAATCGACCTTGGTGGTAACATTGCTCTAGATACGGATGCTCAAGATATGGAATGATTCATCCCATCCGCTAGTCTTGGTACTACCTACTGCAAATTAAAGTTGAATCCTGAAGGACCTGCATAGGCACCAAGCCCCACTTCAGCTCTCTTACACATAGTAAGGCTTCAGCTTATTAAAATTAACCTTATTCTTAAACTCCACGCCCTGCAAATCTACTAGAAGGGCTATAGATCCATTCTTTCCTAAACGTACAATCTTGTATGGTTCATGCCAGTTGGGTTCTAATTTACTTGGGAATAGCTCATGACGAGCATCATAATGTAGCACCAACTAACCTTTCTCAAATTTTTACATCTTAGTCTGAAGGTCATCAAGGGCTTTCATTCTTCGCTTCCCTACTTCTTGATGTAATAAAGCTTGTAATAAAATCTCATTAAGATGTGTAAGAGAAGTATATCATTCTTGTAAGGCTTCTGCCTCTCCCAAAACGAATGATTGAAGGCAAAATGCACACTGCGTAGCTCTATGTCCAATGGCAAAATGCACTCCTCCCCATACACTAGCTTGAACGAGGTGTGACCTGTGGCGAGCCTGTGGCTCTCTTGAATGTCGTGTTGTAAGCCCACACTACTGCATACAATTTCTTATCCCAATCTCGCCTACTTTCGAATACTAACTTGGATAAGATTCCCACTAGTTGTTTATTTGTACTTTCAACCTAACCATTTGCTTAAGGATTATAGGGGGTAGTCTTATTGTGGTGCTTAATCTTCAAAGATTTTGTAAAGGCTACGACAAATTTATTCAAGAAGTGTGTCCCTTGATCAAACACAATCTCCTTTGCTAGACCAAACCGGTAAACAATTTGCTCAATAATGAAATTGGCTATCTCCTTAGCATTATCCTTCACCATTGCTTGAGCCAGTTTGTAAAGTAGTCTATCGCTACAATAATGTACCACTTCCACGTAGTTGATGAAGGGTATATTGGTTCCACAAAATCAATACCCCATTTTTCAAAGGATAACATAACCAAAATAGGGCTTAGAGGTCACTTACGATTCTCCCTCACATCATGTCTTTGACAGACATCACAGCTCTTAACATAATTGAAAGCATCTTGGAAAATTAATGACTACCAATAGCTAGTACGGAGAGCTTTTTGGGCGGTAAGTTGGTTAGCAAAATGTTCCCCACATGCTGAGTCATGGCATTCCTCTAGAATGAATGGTACCTCATCAAGTACTACACATCGGCGAGATATCATCTACACCTCTCCGATACAAAACACCCACTATAATCGAAAAGTGTAATGCTTGTTGCTTGATCTTCCTCTTTTTAGACTTTGATAAAGCAGCCCCAAATCATCCTGTAGATAAATAATACGTTATAAGCACATACTACGAAGGAATGGAAGCTATATCAATTTTAAATAAACCTTCAATATCACTTCATTTAGCCAGAATTTCCTTTGGCTCCTCAAAATCCACAAGACACTCCACAATACGCTACAGCTTCGGTGGCTTGCTCCTAATCTTGTAATCAAACTCTTGCAAAGTGATTAACCACTTTGCTAAACTGTCGGGCAGCTACAACTTGTTCAGCAACAATCTAAGGCCTTTTTCCATTGTGAAGAATATCACCTTCTCATAGAGAATATAATACCTAATTTTCTTTGTCACAAAGACCATTCCAAGGCACAATTTCTCCATGTACGTATAGTTGACTTCAGATATCCCCAACTTCCTATTAGCAAAGGCAATTGGATGATACCATTCCTCTTCCCAAATTTGGGCTAAATAGTAGCTAATACTATACATTGTGGCTGCTGAAAATATACAGAAAACTTCACCTCTTCTGGGTGCTTTTAGAATTGGTGCTTTTGCTAATTCCTGCTTCACATCCTCAAAGGATTCTTGACAAGCTTCATTCCACTCAAACATACAGTTAAAAGATAGGAGGTTCATCAATGGAAACTCTCTTTCCGCTAGTGCATTGATAAATCTCCAATAATATCCCATTGTAGGGTTTAAGCAACCCCCTTACTTGCCAATGACAATTAGTAGGCACTGAAAATTTGACCTTGAACAACCTTCTTATTGCTATGATCTTCAATGGCAGCCACTCAAAAGCATGATAATGAATAAGCAAGGATGACTTTGCTTATACTTTGCTTGAGCAAACCTCTTCCACACTTTCAATGTACTTGATATACTTAAGAGTCTTCAACCTTGAGCTTAGAACTTCCTTTCGCAGCACCACCTTTTTTATCTTGAGCTTCTCAAATCATACATAGTTATGGATGCCTCTCTATCTCACAAGCCATAAGGATAAGGATTCTAATACCAATTGAAACAATATATAATTCAAGGCTACTCATAGACAATGCATGCCATAAGTTTGAGAAACAAAGAAAACCGTATAACTCATTGCATAGAGGTTGCCTCTATAAATAGGTTAATCTATATATTGGATACATTGCACTGGTCTAGTTTGACTTGCCACCTTAGATTCTTATCTTTCCAACTCATCATTCTCATCTCTCCACACTCTAAAAGACTATTTGCATACAAAGAAGACACCATCCTTTCTTTCATTCAAACAAAATTTTCAACATATAATGTCATTTTCTCTTGGGCCTTCTTGAGATTCAATTTGCACTACTAAAGAAGAACCTACATATGTTCTAACTCTTATTTCCCATGAGGATTAATATTCTTGCTGAAGAGGACTGTAGGAAGGGGCAATTTATAATTGTACAAGGCCTTGAAGGGAGAAAGACCAATATCAAAATGGGTAGAGTTATTATATGCAAACTCAAGTGTAGCCATGAGTCCTATGCATACTACACATCATGACAAAAATACCTAAGATAAACTATTTCTATTTGGCCATCAATCTAAGGATGGTAAGCTATAGATAAAGCTCATTAAAAGCCCATTGAGCTGAATTTTACTTGCCAAAAATTGATCATTAATTTAGAGTCCCTATCATAAAGAAAGACTTGCATTGCTCCATGAGCTAATTGGCAACTTTTGATGTTGTAAATTGAGTGTCGGTCAAAATGAAATGAGCTATCTTTGTGAGTCTAACCACCACCACACAAATATTGTTCCATCCCTTCTTAATCATAGGTAAGCTAGTAATGAAATCCATGGTTATGTGCATCCACTTTCCTTCAAGGATAGGTAAGTGTTGCAACAAACCACCTACTAGTGGCTTATGAGTGTTGTCCTTATTCTGCTAGCATGGCAACACTTAGAAACATAGTTTTCTATAACATTCCTAATTGAGAAGATCTCACTAACAAAATTTTAGTGTTCCATTAAGAGATACTTCTAATTGACACTATCCATTACTCCTTAGAATAACATGGGGTTTGTCACCTAGGTTCGCTTGAATCCACTTCACAATGGAAGGTTTTGATCATAATTCACAAGTATCAACCTGAATCTGGGTTCTTGGAATATACTAAGTTCATCTATAGGTTCATCTAGCATCAATTTTTAAGTGTTCACCTTTCACAAGATCACCCCAATGAAAGCCAACTCATGTCATACTTGGTTCAAAGAGAGGGAGAAACTAGGGGAGTGCAGCACATCAACCCCTCTGCCCATAGAGCATAATCTTACTTTGATCCCCTAAAACAATACGAAGTTAGGATTCTATTTCATCTCCTAATTGGGTCAACATATAATTTCTATCTTAGTGCATTTTTGAAGAATCTCTTAGCTAACTAAGACTACCCTTGCCTTAGGATGGACCCTTCAGGGATCTCACTCTCCTACTTCTCTCTTTGGATCATCTTTAGTTTTTTGAGCTCTTCAAAGCAGTAAAACCAACCTTCTTGGTGTAGGGTTTTGCAACTAGCCTTATGGGAGGTCTATTGTAATCCTTTGTTTAAACATTTTAATAATACACAACCAAGGCAACCCGTCTATCATCATTAGCTAAGAAAACATTCATTTTCCATAACATCAATCTTGCAATCACTTTGAATATTCCATAAGAATCAACCAACCTATCTTGGCCAAGAATGCCACTCTTTCCTATAACAATAAGCATTTTCTTCAAAAGAAAAATTCAACAAACTAAAAGAATGCCTTTTGAATACTTTGCAAAAAAGAAGATGCAATCCACAACAACTTACTTTTCCTCGCAGTGCAATCACCTAAAGTGATACATGTCACTCTCCTAGTACAAAGGTCACATGTTAGAATAACACATCTCTAGCCTTTTCTTTACATCATGAGCCTTTTCCCAACATGATTCAACTCTTTATCATGCATACTCCATGCACAATTTTCTTCATTCTAATCCCATGAATAACCTTTACTTTCCATAAGTGGTCATTCCTTCATACAATAGTCATGAGAAATTTAATACCATTGAGACTCAAAATGAAGATAAGAATCATTTATATAGAAGATAGCTTGCTTTCTTCCCCTCATAGGACTAAGATCATGAACAACTTTTTTCCTTTCCTATTCAATCATATTTCGAATTTGAGATTGTCAAGAATAGGAGTAGGAATGTAACAAGTATTCCGGGGTCCTTTGTGAGTTGGGTCATATGTTGTCTTGTTTGATGGAGCAACTAAATTTGAGACATCATCATGCTATCCTTGAGCTCCCAACCTTCGTGTGTGTGTGTGTGTGTGTGTGTGTGTGTGTGTGTGTGTGTGTGTGTGTGTGTGTGTGTGTGTGTGTGTGTGTGTGTGTGTGTGTGTGTGTGTGTGTGTGTGTGTGTGTGTGTGTGTGTGTGTGTGTGTGTGTGTGTGTGTGTGTGTGTGTGTGTGTGTGTGTGTGTGTCCTCCCTCTCACCCTCATAATCATCACACTCTCAAGCTTTCTTACTTTGTTATCTCTAAGGCATGTCGCCCATCATCCATCTGTGGGAGAGAATTGAGTATGAGTAGTGGAGAGTGCATTTGGCATGTGAGAGTTTGATTGCCATAGCCAGATTGCACATGGAATGGTGGTAGTGATGAAAATGACACATTGTTGACAAGTAAGTTTTCTTTTTCTTTTAAGCTTTAAAATTAAAGTTTTAACTTTAGTTAAAATCCCCCCCTCCAACTCATTGTCACACTAGGTGAAGGGGGGGATAATCATGACATTACATGTTCACATCCTTCCATAAGCTCTTCTAATGAAAGCTCTTAGAAATCTTGTCATAGGTTTTGAAAACACTTAACTATCTAGCTAGAAAACAAATGTATCTCTTCCATGAGTTTTTGCTTGAAATAATAAGAATAAGGGATGATAATCTTCCAATTGAACCAAATGAGGCCATTTTTAAATTGAAAATCAGAGTTTTCCTCCATGATTCCTTGTTGTAATTTCTTAATTACATGGTTGAGTTATTCATCTGAAAGATGTGAAATATGCGGGATCTAGAGCATGGCAAATGCGGAAGCTATGGAGGTTGAAAGAGGAAAAAGAAACTCATGAAGACATTGATCCTGACTAGGAAAATTTGTTACACAAGTGAATTAGGTTCCAAGATTGAGACTTGGACTCATAAACACAATCTTGTGTATTGACAGTGACATGACACTTTACTGGAAAGAAAAGAGTACTCTCATTGCATTAGAAAAAAAGTGCAAGTACAATGATTTATAGGAATTGAGTGGTGTTACTTTCTCCTACTGTGCATATGGGATTTTGGTCCTGAGCCCTCATTACTTCTCACAAAGGGACTAAAGTAGGTGTGATTGCAAATATCTCAACACCCCTCCTCAATCACAACCAAAAGTACAAAGTGTGTAGAGGCTTTAGTGAAAGCAACACCTGCAAAGTGTGGGCACACCATAAACATGGCAAAAACACCAGAGGCTGTCGCAAAAAAGGCTAAGTGTGGGTACCACAAACATGATGGACATCCAGAGGCTGTAGCAGGGATCTCACAAAGTGTACAGAGGCTGTAGTACAAGGATAACTGAGGAGTTTACAAGTTTATATTTGAGGCATTAGGGCTAGGAAATAGAAAACTAAAAAAGTCTATCTGAATAGAAGGACTGATGAGGTTTGTCCTTCTCTTGGTGGTCTTCTTCTTCTTCTTCTTCTTCCTTTGCTCCATTTTCTTCTTCTTCTTTGACTACAACTAGATAGGCCTTTTGGGACCTCTTTTTGGCGTGGTAGAACTCCTCGGTGTGTCCGGTCCTTTTGCAAAAGTCACAAAAGAGCTAATCCTTCTTGCCTTTGTACATGTTGCCAACATATAATGCATGCTCATCTCTAGAGGTACTTGGTTCTTCCTTAGTTTTTAGCTTATTTTTCTCCTCTAACAATGATGCCTGGATATCAACAAGTTCAGGATTTGGCATGTTGATTAAAGTTGCTGATACATTATTATATTCAGGAGGCAAACTCTTAAGTAGAACACCGATGCAAACATCTTTTTCCATTTTAATGTTGATTCCTGCAAGTTGGGTTAGAAGTCCTTCCATGTAATTTAGATGTGTGGCAAGTGATGTGTTGGACTTCATTTCAAGACTGAAAAACTCAATCAGGAGACCGTACTTTGATGATTTAGACTATGCATCGATTAAGTCTCTTTCTTCCATGTATCTTGTGAGGTCTCACAGTTATCCACATGGTGGATATAGCTGTCGTCTAGCTCCAATTTGATAATGGCCTGAGCCTTATCATCGTTCTTTTGCCAAGTGATAGCAAGATCCGCATCACGAGGCTTCTTTTCTTTTCTAGTGGTAATAGCCCAGAGGCCCTTCTTCATCAGGATCAGTTTGATGCGAGTTTGCCATGTATGAAACCCGACTCCTTTGAAATGGGAAGTTAGAGAATCTTTGCCCATGTTCGACTTGAGAGACCAATAGCAAATCAACTTCAAATGACTGAGAATAACCAACAATGAGTTGATCTTTGTATGTGTCAAAAGACACAAGCAATGGCAGTGAAGTATCAAAAGATACTAGTTTGAAATTTGATGTTTGTTGCTTGAGTTTGACTTGATGATCTTCAAAAAACTCTTCATAGCTTTCCCTCCTTGCTGATTTGATGGTTGAATACTTGTTGAAAACTTTATATTAGAGTGGCCTTGGCTTGGTTTAAGTGGTAGGAGCGAGAAAATGAAGGGAAAATGAGCTTGAAGGTAAGTGGCTATGGTTGTCCTATCAAAACAGGGACCAACGGGGGCTGGTAAATGAGCTCCCACATGCTCCATAGGTTGAATCTACTCAGACCCTTTGAGATAGAGGACTCTCACTAATGGGTCTAACTCCTCCTAAGAGGGTTTGTACTCATTTTTCCCAAGTTGAGAGATCTAAGCCTTCAAAGTGGTCACTGTCAAAACTGCGCCCAGATTTGGAAAAATGCAAATGATGGGCATGGTGTGCATCAATATCCTTGATTTTTATGCCAATAAGTTGCACTTGACCTGAAGAACAACTCTCGAGAAGAAAGCTTGAAGAGATATGGCTTGGTTGATGAGATATGACTGCTCCACCAACAGAGGTAGGTAGGTGATGTCCACAGACACAGTTATGGCAGCAACTCTGAAAAGAGGCAATGTTGAAGCTATAGTTGCCTAATCTCAACGATTGAGGTGCCAAGGAGGAGCTTTCGAAGTAGAGAAACACTTCTCCAAAAGGAAGCTCAGAGAGATTTGGCCTGTGGAGAGAGATATAAAAGCTTTAAGCTGACAGGGTACTGTTGTCTATGGCTACCATGGAAGCTTCATTGAAGGTAGGAATGCAAATGAAGTTGGAGATAGGGTCCAGTACTCAAACTGAGCTGAGCTAAGATGGAAAGAAGCTATGAGGAGTGAAAGGAGAGTTGGGCCATGCTGAACTGGGCTCTAATACCATGTGAAATACACGGGATCTAAAGCATGGCAGATGCGAAAGCTATGGAGGTTGAAAGAGGAAAAAGAAACTCATGAAGACATTGATCCTGACTAGGACAAATTGTTACACAAGAGAATTAGGTTCCAAGATTGAGACTTGGACTCATAAACACAATCTTGTGTATTGGCAGTGACATGACACTTTACTGGAAAGAAAAGAGTGCTATCATTGCATTAGAAAAAGAGTGCAAGTACAATGCTTTATAGGAATTGAGTGGTGGTACTTTCTCCTACTGTGCATATGGGGTTCTGGTCCTGACCCCTCACTGCTTCTCACAAAGGGACTAAAGTAGGTGTGATTGCAAATATCTCAACAAAAGATAGGCTTCTTGCAACTCTCAAATTCACTGACTATATGAAGCTCAGTAATGGCTAAACTTTTATATACCCATATTTGAGAAAGTTAATCAACAACTATGAACAACTATATTGTCATTGCCTCTCATATGGGTAATGTCAAAGTCATAGTAATGCACTGTAGTCATAATGACCTATGAGGTGCCCGCCCATCGGCTTTCCAGGCACTCTTTTAGCGGTCTATCGAGAAATGAAGCTAAAGCGTCGTTGCCCGGCACTCCCAGGGAATGTTCCGACTTTTGTCGCCTAGGGTTTTCTGAATCCGCCTCCCAACGGAACGTTCACAACCAAACCCATTAGGATCAACCTAAAATTCGGATTCCTAGTTGTCAAGGTCTCCTGATAGCATTCTAGCGTCAGGTTTTGGACATCCTACTTTACGTAGAGATACCCAATCCAAAGCAGATCTATGCTGCACTTCGTTCAAAGAGAATGGGAAACGAGAGGGATGCGCTGCTCAACCTCTCTGCCCATAGGGCATAGTCCCATTCTGGTCCCCTAAAACCGCATGAATCGAGGCTCTATCCTAACAATTTTTAAGGTCAAAGATGGTAAACCTTGTGAGAAGCCTTCTAGCTTTCTGGGACCACCTGCCGTAGGACGAACCCCTCGGGGGTTTCGCACACCCGCTTCCCTTAATTGCTTTAGTTTTCTAATTAGATCCTACCACATTTATGTGTGATACTTAAAGTCGGCTTCATTAATTAAGCCTTTTAGGAAATAGAGTTCGTTCACATAACTTATAGCACAGACACAAAAATAGAGCAAAGCAATCTATTGACAAACAAGTTCAAACAAGTTCCTTAACTTATCTTCAAGTTAATCTTTGTCTCCTGCCCATACAGGACAAATTATGTATCGCTTCTGTCCAATAGAAGTATCCCTTTCGCCCTACAGAAGTAACTGGTCCAATTCACATGGCATCACAACTCAATCCTTTATCTAGAATAGGATCTCCCAACATGCCCAGATGTTGGGGACCACGGAGGTCTTCAACTCCATTCTAGACCTAGCAAGGGGTGTCCAGAGCTCCAACTGACCTGCAAGTTGTCTAGGAGCGAAACATCACTCCCGTGGTTGGCCTTTTCACCACTCGACCTTCGGCCCATGAATCAAGCAGTGCCCTCTCGGGTTAATCCGCGGTGCAATCATGGAGGTGATCCACCCATGCAATATATCCTTCCTTAATTAAATCCTTTAAGAATCAAGCACAAACAAGGCATTCAACCCTAATATTATTCTCCAAGAAAACATTCCTTTATTCCCATGGCGACTTGTCATCATAGACCCTTGCCATGCATTTACCATAAATCACAAGCACTTGGAATAATCATCCAAACAACAACTAACAACAATTGAATGTAAAAGAATTTAGGATGTTGTTTGATCAATCAACAAAACCAATTGCATTCTTTCCAACCAATGCAAGAATAGACGACATAACATTTCCACTGTATATTTGCTCTCCCCCTTGGGATCTAAGAGCAATACTATGCAAAAATGTTTATTAACAATTCCTTCCTTCGGCTAGGGCATATGTTAAGGGTTCAAACACTTTTCATGATGTAAGTTCTATAGGTCACTTACATTGATTGATAACCCAACCCTGGATTTGGATTGGCAAAAGTCATCATTATCCGACGGAACTCAAGACATCTTAGTTTTAACCCTTATGAACTATTTCTTGTACTAGCTCTTAGTCAAGTCATGAGGCAACTAGAAAATTATAGGAATAATGTGTAAATACTTACTAAGATAAGTGTGAGATGATCTCAAGTAATTAGAATCCAACAAGCCTTGCATTGAGCTAGAATCTAGTTTTTCTTAATATTTGGGCTCTTAGGCTAAGTACTTTTGAAGTACTTAAACTTTAAACTAGTACTTTCTATTCATGATTCTCAATGTCAAATTCTTTTAGTAATTATGCTGTTTGTAACCCTTGACTATACTATAATCTAGCACTTGTATGCACAATCTTTTAATGTCGTTCTTTTGACGACTATGCCATTCATAACCCTTGACTAATTCTTCCTTGTAATTAGTAGGTGAGATGAAATTTATCCTTTCCCATGACCTATACTCATGCATCGTAGTATGGGTTCTAACGTATCTCATACGAGAATCAAAGCAAGCATCTATCAATTTGAAAATACATTACTTACGACCCGAACCGCAGTTGGATTGACAGTGATGCCTCTGCCTGAAGCCTTGTTGTTGCTGGTTGCAGGATTGTCATCCACATGCGACATTCTTCACTTGGAGGCCATCGTCCGCAAGTAGACTCAAGAGATTAAGAAGGTAGAATAGATTCAAGATGGGAGAGCGTAAGAGAAGATGGTTAAATCAAGGATCGAGATAGAAGGAATTGAGTTAATTCTCTTCCTTGTAGCCTCTCGGGGTGACTCTTCTCTCTCTCTCTCTCTCAAGCTCTCTTTCAAGCTCTTCCTCACAATCTCTTGGAGGGGTATCCTTCTCTCTACCTCTCTCTCGCAGCCTCTCAGGTTATCCTTATGCTTTCTTATGCCTCTCCCATGTCTCATATTTATAGTGACTTAGAGAAGATGGCTTGTGGTTGAGAAGTGGAGCTCTTTGTGGAGGGGGATCTTGGAAAGATCTGTGATCTGTTGCTCAGATCATAAATTTGATGGTTCCATTGGCTCCAAAAGGGGGGTAAATCTCCAAGACATTTGATTAGAAAGCTCTTAGTTCACTCCTTCTTCTTTTCTCTATTTAAAGTGTTGTCCACTACCTGTGTACTACGATCGCGGCGTGCACGATTTCGCAAATCCTCTCTTTATTTTTTTCTTTTTATAAAATCTCCAAACTAAATAAAATATCACTTGTCTTTTCTTTTAAATGACATCCAGTTCTAAAAATCTCCATATCTTTTTTAGGGATAATATCTAAAATATACTAGTTTTTCCCAAAATCTAATATTTTTGGACCATCCAAACTATACACATAAACCTAGCGATTAATATAACTCATAAGTCTTGGTCACATTGTAATTTACATGAAGGGTGGCTACGGTCCTTTTCAATCGGAGAGAAATATCAGATTTATGACTCTCGATTTTTCTAAATAAAATATTTTAAATTAAATAAACATTATTAATAATTAATGGTAGTTAGTTTTTACCTTAGTTAGTCTTTAGTTAGTAATCTTACTAACTTATTAATTGACTAACTTTCAAACTAACCAACTAACTTTATTGTGTGGAAATATTACATCCTCCTCCCCTTAGAGAAATCGAGATGTCCTCATCTCAAGAGAAACGGGGGGTATCATCTTGGAACCTGTGGGGTATGGACCACCATGCTTTCGCTGCGCTACTCTGATCACTCACAGGCATGCGGTCTTTTGAAACAACAACCTATGGTATTTGATATATCTGAGTCTTGGTTACAATAGAAAATTTATTGTAGTTACATCTCATGGATATCTTCTAGATTTTTCCTAAGCACTTGGTATATTCTAGATCACTGGAGCTTGTACAACTTCTTTTCTTGTAAGCTCAATTTCTCTTCGAGTTCTGTTGGGACAATTGATATAGTTATGTCCAATGTTGTGGCACTCGGAGCATCGGTGTTTAGGGTGCTTTGGGCATTCCCTTTTGAAATGACCTAACTCCCTGCAGTAGAAACAGCACGGAGCTTTATCACTTGTGGTCACAAGATTCTTGGTTGTCCTTGGTAGGATTTTCTTCTTTAGACTAAATTGTCCTAGGATTCTTTTAGTAGATTGGAGTGGTCCTTTATCTTGGAAACTACATTCCCAGATTGTCCTCTTCTTAGTTCGAGATTGAGCTCCATGGACAATTGGCTTTGCTTGTAATACTAAAGAATACTTCCAAGCTTCGACCCTTTGGTAAGACCCAATCTATATTAGTTGAGAAGAAATAACTTAAGAGAAAGTCATTGCACATTATAACTATCATTCCTTGCCAGAGTATCTCTAATCATTTGCAAGTTCTAGGCTCAAAATAGATGCAACTCATAATACTCAAGTTAACTGTAGGTACAAGAGTAAAGTTTATTCCAATACAAGTTGTATTTCATGTCGGCAAAATTTCTAGGATTTCTAATAATCCTGAAGTGGTGTAGTAGGTTCTAAGTCCGTCTTCATCTGATTCCTCTATATATCCAAAGACTGCACTTGTGTAGCTTCGTTTTCTTGAAGGCTCCATATCTTCTGGACTTAAGTCAGGGCAGTCTACTTGGACATGTCCTAGTTCATTGCAATGGAAACATTGACGGTAGGGACATCTCCTACGGATGTGTCCTATCTCTCCACATGTATGGCATCTCTTACCCAGATATCGGGAGTCATATTTACTACAATTTTTTTATTTAAATTCTTGGACGATTGGATTCGCTCGGAGTAATGCATCTTCCAAGTCCGTTGGACGCATTGCTTCAAGACGGTGGTTCAGAGGAGTGTTTAGGCCATGGCAAAACTTGGATACTTACTGCGCAATATCCATAGGTGATGCGTATTTTAGTAGGGTTACAAACTTCGAGTAGTAAGCTTCCAAAATTAATTCTAGCTACTTTAGCTTGAAGAATTCATTCATCTTCAAAGTTTGGTAGGTTGGCGGAAGGTATCATCTGCGTACAACATCTTTTAGCTGAACCCAAGTAACAACGGCTTCAGAAACACCTTCATCTTTGCACCATTGCTTTCACCATAATCGAGCCTGGCCAACTAACTTAAGTTTAGCTATCATTGCTTAATTGGTAGAGGCAGTTCCTGAAGCAAAGAAATAGTCATCCATCGACTCAATCCATATCTCTGACTCTGCTGCGATGTCTATCCCTTCTCTATCAAACTCGGTGCCTTAATTTGCTTGAGAAAGAATTTCTTTTCTTGCATGTCAACATTCGTGGGTGCAGAAGGTGCCTAACAATCAAGCCATAATGCTTAGATTAATTTGTTTAGGATGTCTACAAACCATACATTAATCAATCACGTATCATTACAAAGTTCAGTTCAAATACCAATTGTGAGGTGCTCGACCATCGGCTTTCCAGGCACTCTTTTAGCGGTCTATCGAGAAATGAATCTAAGCGTCACTGCCCGGCACTCCCAGGGACTGTTTCGAGTTTTGTCGCCTAGGGTTTCCTGAATCCGCCTCGCAATGGAACGTTCACGATCGAACCCACTAGGATTGACCTGAAATTCGAATTCCTAGTTGTCAAGGTCTCCTGATAGTATTCTAGCGTCGGGTTTTGGACATCCTACTTTACATAGAGATACCCAATCCGAAGCAGACCCATGCCGCACTTGGTTCAAAGAGAACGGGAAACGAGAGGGATGCGCTGCTCAACCTCTCTGCCCATAGGTCATAGTCCAATTCAGGTCCCCTAAAACGGCATGAATCAAGGCTCTCTCCTAACAATTTCTAAGGTCAAAGACGGTAAACCTTGTGAGAAGCCTCCCAGCTTTCTGGGACCACCCTGCCGTAGGATGGACCCGTCGGGGGTTCCGCCCACCCGCTTCCCTTAATAGCTTTAGTTTTCTAATTAGGTCCTACCACATTTATGTGTGACACTTAAAGTCAGCTTCATTAATTAAGCCTTTTAGGGAACATAGTTCGTTCACATAACTTATAGCATAGACACAAAAACAAAGCAAAGCAATCTATTGACAAACAAGTTCAAACAAGTTCCTTAACTTATCTTCAAGTAAATCTTTGTCTCCTTCCCATACAGGAGAAATTGTGTATTGCTTTTGTCCAATAGAAGTATCCCTTCCGCCCTACAGAAGTAACTGGTCCAATTCACATGGCAACACAAACTCAATCCTTTATCTAGAATAGGATCTCCCAACATGCCCAAATGTTGGGGGCCACAGAGGTCTTCACTCCATTCTAGGCCTAGCAAGGGGTGTCCAGAGCTCCAACTAACCTGCAAGTTATTTAGGAGCGAAAAAACATTCCCATGGTTGGCATTTTCACCACTCGACCTTCGGCCCATGAATCGAGCAGTGCCCTCTCGGGTTAATCCGCGGTGCGATCATGGAGGTGATCCACCCGTGCAATATATCCTTCCTTAATTAAATCCTTTAAGAATCAAGCACAAACAAGGCATTCAACCCTAATTTCATTCTCCAAGAAAACATTCCTTTATTCCCATGGCGACTTGTCATCACAGACCCTTGCCGTGCATTTACCGTAAATCACAAGCACTTGGAATAATCATCCAAACAACAACTAACAACCAGTTGAATGTAAAAGCATTTAGGATGTTGTTTGATCAATCAACAAAACCAATTGCATTCTTTCCAACCAATGCAAGAATAGACGATATAACATGTCCATCGTATGTTTGCTCTCCCCCTTGGGATCTAAGAGCAATACTATGCAAAAATGTTTCTTAACAATTCCTTCCTTCGGCTAGGGCATATGTTAAGGGTTCAAACACTTTTCATGATGTAAGTTCTATAGGTCACTTACCTTGATTGATAACCCAACCCTGGATTTGGATTGGCAAAAGTCATCGTTATTCGATGGAACTCAAGACATCTTAGTTTTAACCCTTATGAACTATTTCTTGTACTAGCTCTTAGTCAAGTCATGAGGCAACTAGAAAATTATCCTCATATATCAAACATGTTATAGGCATAATGTGTAAATACTTAATAAGATAAGTGCGAGATGATCTCAAGTAATTAGACTCCAACAGGCCTTGCATTGAGCTAGAATCTAGTTTTTCTTAATATTTGGGCTCTTAGGCTAAGTACTTTTTAAGTATTTAAACTTTAAACTTACTTTCTATTCATGATTCTCAATGTCAAATTCTTTTAGTAATTATGCTATTTGTAACCCTTGACTATAATATAATCTAGCACTTGTATGCACAATCTTTTAATGTCGTTCTTTTGATGACTATGCCATTCATAACCCTTGACTAATTCTTCCTTGTAATTGCTCTACCAGCAAATAATTCAAATGTAACTAGGTGCAATTATCTTCCCTTGATATATGCACTTCACAAACTCTATCTTTCGAGTAGGTGAGATGAAATTTATCCTTTCCCATGACCTATACTCATGCATCGTAGTATGAGGCCTAACGTATCTCATACGAGAATCAAAGCAAGCATCTATCAATTTGAAAATACATTACTTATGACCCGAACCGCAGTTGGATTGACAGTGATGCCTCTGCCCGAAGCCTTATTGCTGGTTGTAGGATTGTCATCCGCACGTGACATTCTTCGCTTGGAGGCCATCATCCGTAAGTAGACTCAAGAGATTAAGAAGGTAGAATAGATTCAAGATGGGAGAGCGTAAGAGAAGATGGTTAAGTCGAGGTTCGAGATAGAGGGAATTGAGCTAATTCTCTTCCTTGCAGCCTCTCGGGGTGACTCCTCTCTCTCTCTCTCTCTCTCTCTCAAGCTCTCTTTCAAGCTCTTCCTCACAATCTCTTGGAGGGGTATCCATTTCTCTACCTCTCTCTCGTAGCCTCTCGAGGTCTCCTTATGCTTTCTTATGCATCTCCCATGTCTCATATTTATAGTGAATTAGAGAAGAGGGCTTGTGGTTGAGAAGTGAAGCTCTTTGTGGAGGGGGATCTTGGAAAGATCAGTGATATGATACTCAAATCATAAATCTGATGGTTCCATTAGCTCCGAAAGGGGGGTAAAACCCCAAGACACTCGGTTAGAAAGTTGTTAGTTCACTCCTTCTTCTTTTCTCTGCTCAAAGTGTTGTCCACTACTTGTGTACTGTGATCGCGGTGCGCGCGATTTCGCAAATCCTCTCTTTATTTTTTTCTTTTTATAAAATCTCCAAACTAACTAAAATATCACTTATCTTTTCTTTTAAATGACATCCAGTTCTAAAAATCTCCATATATTTTTTAAATATAATATCTAAAATATCTAAAATATACTAGTTTTGCTCAAAATCTAATATTTTTGGACCATCCAAACTGTACACATTAACCTAGTGATTAATATAACTCATAAGTTTCGTTCACGTTGTAATTTACGTGAAGGGTGGCTACGGTCCTTTTCAATCTGAGAAAAATATCAGATTTATGACTCTCGATTTTT
Source organism: Lygodium microphyllum (assembly GCF_053477565.2). Taxonomy (NCBI): domain Eukaryota; kingdom Viridiplantae; phylum Streptophyta; class Polypodiopsida; order Schizaeales; family Lygodiaceae; genus Lygodium; species Lygodium microphyllum. The sequence continues at coordinate 17,379,624 of NC_141150.1, forward strand.
CTAAATAAAATATTTTAAATTAAATAAAAATTATTAATAATTAATGTTAGTTAGTTTTTACCTTAGTTAGTCTTTAGTTAGTAATCTTACTAACTTATTAATTGACTAACTAACTTCAAACTAACCAAGTAACTTTTATTGTGTGGAAATATTATATGACCTATGTTACTTAGGAGGAAGATTTGAGTGTGAAAGGAAATACTTAAGGACCTGTGATCACTCCTAACTCTAAATCGGTGTAATTTTTTGAATATTTTCTCTTAAATTTTATAACCTTAGTTAATTTTCCCCCCTAGCCCCTTGTCACATGTGGTAGGAGGGAATACCACATGTAGTCTACTTAACTAAGAAGCCCTTTGTGACACGATTTAGTAGCCCATCAAGAGATATTTCTAAGTGGCAGAGCCCAATACTCCTTAGAACAATATGAGGTTTGTCACCTAGGTTCACTTGAGTCCAGTTCTTCATAACAAAATGTTTCAACCATGACCCACAAGGATCATAGTTCTTAGAGTAGACTAAGGTAACATTTTGGTTTATTTAGCATCAAACTTTGAGCATCAGTTACCTTAGTTCACTTGAGTTTACTTTACAATGAAAGGTTCAAACCGTGACCCACAAGGATCAACCTGAATTTGGGTTCTCATAATAGACTAAGGTCACCTATTGATTCATCTAGCATTGGTCTTTGAGTGTCTACTTTGCACTAGATCATCCAAATTGAAGCTGGCCCATTTTGCTCTTGGTTCAAAGAGAGTGAGAAACAAGGGGAAACGTCAACCCCTCTACCCATAAGGCATAGTTTCACTCCGATCCCCTAAATGGCACAACTCAGGGTTCTAAGTAATCTCCTAGTTGGGTCAACACTTAGTTTGTATTTAGTGCATTGTGAAGAAACTCTCAGGTCACTGAGAGCACCTCGCCTTAGGATGGTCATGACATAAAGATAGCTTCCTTAAATGACCCTTTAAGACACTAAGTTTATGCACATAATTTAAATCACAACACTCAAACAAAGTAAAACAATCCTTTTGTCAAATAGTTCTATTTATCTTGAAGGGTTCTTATTACAAATTCTCATTTTTTCCATATGGGAGTAACAACCTGAAGGTTCAATTCCCACCAAGATGTCTACCCTTAACTAGTAATAGGGCTCTCAACAAGTCTATCCCAAATCACATAGGGAGGATTAGACGATTCCTAGGTGAATAAGGGATTTACTAGCTAGAGTCCTCCCTGGCACCCTTACCACCTCCTACCTAACATCCTCTCTATGGAGCAACCTCTCCCCATTGAGGTCGGTCTGATCTCTCCAAAGTGGTAAACTGATGCCAAGAGGCATATTCCATGGTGGATTCCATGAGACCACGATGGAGTCCGTGAGGTTTTTTATTCCAGGGTGGATTCCATGAGGTTTTGCGATGGATTCTGTAAAACTATATTTATTTGCCGGGGCTTATACACAAGGTGGATTCCTTGTGTGAGAAGTTGACGGGGGCGCCTGTCCTTTTCAGGCGTCATGTTAATTTAATGTGCACGTGGGTGATTCCACAAAATACATATTTAAAGTAATGGATGTTTATGAGTTTAGAGTGCAATCATAAAAATTTAAGGTTAGGACAGAGTTCCAACCTATTTATTTATTTTGTAGCTAAAGACTGCTAGGTATTCACTTTTTTCAATTTAATTTTATTATTTTCTAATAATTGTGAATGCTTCAATTGATGTGTAGAGCAAGCAACAATGGCATTGGGAAGCATCGGGGGCGATGGCGTGTATTCTGATTACCTAGAAGAAATTATCCTTTTTTATGGGCATGTGCCTTATCACTAAAGGTGTGGCGCTAATATTTATTTAGGCAAGCTTATTTATTAAAGCACTTGACAAACATTTATTATTTTGTATACGCATAGGCGCTCAGTTCAAATATGCTATTATTGGACATTGTATTTGGGCACAACCCGACTTTTGGGATGCCCAATCGCTTTATTCTTTATTTGGACAAAAGCAAACACAAAAGCCAAAGCATGCTAATTGTAAATTGGGGTATTTTTGAGCTAGGAGATTATAAATTTATAAATACATGCCTTGTGGAGCACTCACACAAGGCATGGGGGAAGATTGTACCTAATTTGTATTTTTTTCTCATGTCGTGCAAATATTTCTTCTTGCTTTATGAGTGTTAGTAGAGTTCTTTGTTCTTGGGGACCTTTCGGTGTTCACTACGCATGCATACATCATCCAATTTGCGCACCAAAAACCAACCCCCTTGGTGTAGGGTTCTACAACTAGTCTTAGAGGAGATCTAGTGCAATTCTTATTTTTAACCTATTTGTATTAAGTTGCAATCAGAATCCTAGATCTCACAACACAAATATTTCTTTTAAGTGGATGAAGCAACCCTTTGAATGCACAATTGCAATCACAAACAGAATTTATCCTAATAGGCAATCTTTTCAACAATCCTTTAGTTTTCTCTTCCCCTTGGGATTTACTAGGAGTTTCAAGCTATAAGCTTTTATCACTTTTTTTCAAAAAAGGAGGGTTCTCTATAAAGTCTATCTCTTATCTTCTCAAAAAGTAAGTAATCGATTCTCTTGCTAGGGTTTTGATTTTAGCACTTACCTTAGGTTAAGTCTAAAGTAGACAATCAATCTATCAAGGGCTTCTCGTAAACTTTGATTCAAGCTAAGAAGCAATTTTGTGCCTTGATCACATACATTAGTAAATCTTTGACATATTTTAGTATAGGATTTTCCAATATCTTTGAGATCTTTCTCAATTTAAAGGTCATTCAGAGTCCTACTAATTTATTTCTCTAATGTTGACTAGGTATCCTTTCTCTAAATAACCTTATCTAAATTCTTTAGTGTTTCAAAAAGAAAGGTCAATAGATCCTTCCATTGGCTGTGTTTAGTATAAGGACCCTATGATCATACCATTGTTAATCCTAACCTACCCAAACAAACCTCAAGTTAAATAAGGTATCACATCTAATTGTCTAAATACTTTGCAAAGAGATCTAATTTATCAAGTTTGTTTCAGCTAATGAAGTGCAAGCTAACTCATTAAAATAGAAAACCTACATATTTAATTTATATTTCAACAAAAGAAAGAGCTTATTTATTCTCCCTAATATAACTTTAGCACATCTAACTAAGGTAAAATTATATTTCCTTTCTTAAGATGACCTAATTAAATTAGTTTGATTTCAACCTAATACAATATGAGCCAGAACTTTATGAAAGAAATCTAGTTCAATCTCCTAAAAGGGTTATTATTTCTAAGTTTTAAATCCATATAACTCAAATGTATTTCTCTTTTCTTAAACTGATATTCTTTTCCTTAATTAAATTATATTTTCTATCAAAGAATAACTCAAACTTATTATTAACTATCATTTCATTCCTTTAACTATCAAACTCAAGTCGACAAAACCTAGGATTGGTTGATTGGCATTGGGGTATTATCCACACTTGCAACTTTATTTGTAGCTCCAACACTTCGAAATGTAGAGGTCATTTTCTTTGGGGCCATCACAACACTCCTTTGCACAACACTCTAAACTTGAATGGACTTGATGATGCACTATTTGGCTTTGAAGCAGCTAAGATGAAGATGATAGAGCTTCAACATGTTGTAGAGGGGATAGGTCTCCAAGTATGTGAGAGAAGTATTCTTGGAAATGATTCCTGTGATGAAAGTGGAAGTGGGACATGTGAATATGGGTTCTCCTTCCCTATCTCTACCTCTACTCTTCTGTCTCAACCTCACCTCTTCCTCTATACCTCTTCTCTCTCTCTCTCTCTCTCTCTCTCTCTCTCTCTCTCTCTCTCTCTCTCTCTCTCTCTCTCTCTCTCTCTCTCTCTCTCTCTCTCTCTCTCTCTCTCTCTCTCTCTCTCTCTCTCTCTCTCTCTCTCTCTCTCTCTCTCTCTCTCTCTCTCTCTCTCTCTCTCTCTCTCTCTCTCTCTCAACAATAACATGTTGATCAACTTCCAAAAAGCCCCATTTACTAAGGCTTTTATTGCCTTAGCAGGGGGGATATCCCTCCCTCTCTCTCATCCTCGTAGTCATCATCAAACTCTCTCTCATTCTCTTCATCATCTCTCCCTCTCATTCTCATTGAGGTGGCCGCATGGAGGAGAGGACTACTAGCAATGCTTGTGATGTGTTCGATATCGAGGGGGTGAAGCTTACAAGGGAGAGGTTGAGTTGCATATTGGCAGTCTTGGATGATGGCATAACATGCTAACATGTAGGCTCCTTTTTTATTTTAACTATTTTAAATAAATGGGACTCTTTAGAAGATGGCAACATGTTGTTACTGTGAGAAATGGAGAGAGAAAGGGACAAAAGAATGTAGAGAGAGAGTGAAAGAGAGAATAGAGAGGGAGGGAGAGGAGAAGAAGAGATGAGGTTGAGAGAGAAGAGTCAAGGTAGAGAAAGTGGAGAACCTATCATCACTTTTCCCACCTTCACTTTCATCATCACAAGAATCATTTCCAAGAATTTTTATCTCACCTACTTGGAGATCTATCCCCTCTACAGCACACTAAAGCTCTATCATCTTCATCCTAGCCACTTTAGAGCCAAATGGTGCATCATCAAGTCTGTCAAAGACTAGCATCACTATGCATAGCAGTATTGTGATGGCCCCAAAGAAAATAAGCTCTAGAGCTGGAAGTGCTAGAGCTACAAACAGAATTGCAATTGTGGAGAATACCCTAATGCTAGTCAACCAATCCCAAGTTTTGTCACCTTGAGTTTGATAGCTAAAGGAATGAAACAATAGTTAATTATAGATTTGAGTTATTTTTTGATAGGAAAGTTCATTTAATCAAGCAAAATAACATTAGATGAAGAAAAGATAAATATACTTGAGTTAGATGGATTTAAAACTAGAAATAAATAGCCATTTTGGGAGTTTGAACTAGATTTTTTTAAAAAAGTTCTTGCTCATATTGAATTAGGTTGAAATCAACTTAATTAAAGATACTTGTGACTTTGTAAGTCAATCCTTTAGTGCACCAAATGGTCTAATCTTTGTTCCATTGACAAACTTAACACATTGAAATGTAGAGTTTCTACAAGTGGATTGCCCCAAGCTTGTAGGATAGCATTGTTAAGGGCTCAATCATCAACCCCTAATTTACTCCCATCTTACTTTTAACATAAATCTGTTCTGAACCTCTCCCCCATACTGAATGCAAAAAATAACAATTTTCCTCCCTCAATACATCCATTGCGACACTATTGCACCACTTAAAACAAAACAGATACTCATTTCTCAAGAACAGAAAACAGGGAAATAACAGAAAATTGTGTAATCACTAAAATCTATTCTGATATTCATGGCCAAAACGTTTTTTTTGCAGCAACACAGACTTCTCCCGCTTACAGTTATCATCAGATACGTTCGTACATCGACAAAAAACCCCTTACAAGTGTTCTTTCGCAAAACAGACACACCCTTTGATATCCGATTCCTTACAAAGGCTTAAAAACATTAACTCTACTAATAGCAAGACCCCTAATGTGTACTTCCTACCAGGCATTAACACTGGCACACTCAGTGTGGGTACTATTTTCCAAAAATAGTTGACTTGAACCCACAAAATCCCTTGTTTGTCCAACAATGATGATTGTGGTTTTCCCAAAAAGTTTTAAGCCTGAAGCCGTTTACCTATTTATTCAGCACTTTGCCCTTGAGATCAGCCAATTGAAAAGTCCCTTGGCCTAAATCTTTAAATACTATATAGGGTCCAGCATACCTCAATTTAAGCTTGCTTGGGTGCTTCCCTAACTTGGAGTTGTACATCGAAACCAAATCCCCTTTTTTGAAGAATTTATTTTTTAGATGTTGATTAAGCCATGCAGACCTCCTGTTCTGAATAAGAGTGGCTACATAGGCATTGTGAAATCTATCCTCATCTAGAGCCATCAACTGCTCCAGTCTCCTGTCAAGTGAATCTTCCTGTGTCAATCTGTTTTCAACAGCTACCCTCAAAGAAGGTACTATAAACTCCATAGGTACCACAACCTCTAAACCATAAACCAATGTGAATGGTGTAAGGCATGTACTCACTTTAAATGCTGTCTTGAATGCCCATAATGCTGAATTCAACTTCAGATCCCGATCTTTCCTGTTTTCTGAAGTAGTCCTTTTCAAAATCTTCACCAAAATTTTATTACTACTTTCAGCCAACCCATTGCCTGTGGATGATAAACAGAATACATCTTGTGGCTAATCATATGTGTTTCAGCAAGAACCTTTATTGCTTTATTTTAAAAAATAAACTCCCTGATCTGACACAAGTTCTATAGGAAAACCAAATCTGGTCATGATGTTATTATACAGGAAAAAGGATACACTCTTGGCTTTGTTGTCCTTCAGTGCAACTACCTCCACCCACTTGGTACAATAATCTGTAGCAACCAGAATATACCTGTTTCCTGAAAATTCAACTGTTGGCTTAAATGGACCCATTAAATCCAATCCCCACTTCTCAAAAGGTCCTAAAGGTAAAGCAGAGTTTTGTTTCATTCTATCCTGATTTCTTGGATAGCCATCTCTCTGACATCTGTCACAAGATTTAGCAAACTAGTGAGAATTCCTGATTATAGTAGGCCATCACAATCCACTCTGAAAAATCTTTCTGCTAGTGATGTCCCCTGAAAAATGTCCTCCAACATTTCTTGTGTGAGCTTCCATCAAAACAGCTGCCTGTTGACTGTCAAGAACACATCTTCTTATAACCTGATCCGCTCCTCTTTTGTATAAACAGCCTCCAATAACAGAAAAAGTTGCACTCTTCAATGCTAATTTCCTCCTATGATCCTTAGTCATTCCCTTAGGGAAAACTCCTTCAGTTAGATAATTCAGCATCAGATCACACCAATTATCTATTTATGTTATTTGAATCTAAAATAAAGCTGCATTAGGTAAGTCATCTGAAATTCCATCAGGAATTTCTCCTCAATCCAATCTACTCAAATAATCAACAATAATGTGTTCTCTGCTAGGCCTATGAATAATTGAATAATTGCCCAACAAATAATCCCTGGATTTCTTTAAACCAAAGAGTACTCCTAGACATTCCCTTTCTGTAACAGAATAGTTTCTCTTAGCTCCTGACATGACTTTGTTGGCATAATACACTGACCTGAACCATCCCTTCTGTTTCTCCTGCATTAATACATCCCCCACAGCAATATCAAAAGCATCACCAAAGACATGAAAAGGTAAATTCCAATCAGGAGGCTACATAATGGGTGCCACTTGCAACATCTTCTTCAGCAATCTGAATGCCTTCTCTCATTCTTCTATCCAAGTGTACTTCACATCTTTTTTGGACAGCTTTGTTAATGGGACACAAACATGAGACAGATATTTCAGAAATCTGCTATGCCATTTAATTTGATCCACAAATCTACTCAACTCCTTCAAGTTAGTAGGTGCCTTAGCCTTTTGGATAGCCATTACTTTTTTGGGATCCACCTGCATTCCTTCTTTTGATATGATGTGACCCAGTAAAATCCCCCTTCTAACTGCAAAGACACATTTGGCTGGATTCAAACTTAGTCTAGCCATTCTGCATCTCTCAAAACATAATCTAAGCTGAGACAGGTGATCATCTGTTTTACCAAAAACACTGAAATCATCAAGAAAAACCCTCATGAATGTGGTAAGGTATGGTGCAAAGACCTCATGTACCCATTTCTGAAAAGTAGGGGGAGCATTCTTCAAGCCAAAAACCATAATAGTACTGGCATACACCCCCCATTCTGTTACAAAAGCAGTTTTATCCTTGTCTTTGCCATGAGGATCTGATTTTATCCACTAAACCCATCAAGAAAACTATACATTTGATGTCCTACAACTGCATCTAACAAAGTGTCTTGAAAAGGTAAAGGAAAAGGATCTGTAATAGTGGCTGCATTCAACTTCCTGTAGTCCACACAAATTCTCAGTTTACCATTCTTCTTAGGTACTACCACAATGGGTGATAGCCATGTCACCTTCTCCAAAGGATAGATGAAGCCAACTTTCAGTAATTTGTCAGATTCCTCCTTTACAGCTTTAGCATAATTTGGATTCATCCTATACCTTTGCGAGATAACAGGAACTACATCCTTCTTAAGATTGATCCTATGCATATAGAACTTTACCATCTGAGGATTCTGATCAGTACCCAAATTTAGATCTTGCAGGCCATCTTCCTATACTCTTGTTGTCCTAGCCATCTGTTCTTCAAAGGCTTTCTTTGCTTGAATAATCTGCTAGATATGCATTTTCTCCTCATGTTCTGTTAATTTCGTGTGAATATCCTCTTCCTCAAGAGTTTCCTGGACAGTCCCACTTTGTTGTGGTACAACATCAGCAACTTTCTTCTCCTTGAACTATTCTAAAATTCTGACAACATCAATGTCAAAAACAGGTACCACTGATTCATTCACTTTGAGGAAATCATCCTCCTCATCATCATCCACTTCGTGGACCATATTCAAACCCTATGCATACAATGCTCTAGCTTCTTTTGGCAAGGTTGCAGTTGGTATCATACTCATATGTACCTTCTCCTTTCCCTTCCTTATTGTTATCTGTGCTGCCCCCCAATCTCTCCTGACTTTAGCCTTCTTTAGCCTGCTTTAGCCATGGCCTTCCCAACAGAATGGGGTATGGACTGTCCCCTTCATCCATTTTCAGTACCACAAAATTAATAGGAAAAGTTAAGCCTGAAACCATGATATGCTAGTTCCTGAGTATTCCCAAAGGCTGGATCCTTCTCTGATCTGCCATTTTCAACTGAAAGGTGCTTCTTCTAAATCAGGTAGCTTCAGTTTTGAATATAAAAAGTCAGGTAAAATGTTAACACCTGAACCTCCATCCAGCACTGCTCCAGTGATTTCCTGTTCTTGAAAAAACACAGTAATTTTTGGCACCTTATAGTCCACATCCTCAGGTTCAACTTGGCAAGCTTCAGGATCATACTGTTGTTCTTGTTCATAACTAAAACTCTTCAACACCTATCTTTTAAATTCAGGAACTAGACTCAGAATTTGGTCCATTGTCACAGTAGTATTCCTTAGCACTTCCTCAGTCAATGCTGCTTCCTTTGTCTCTTGTTGATATATTTACTCCTATATTGTCAGTGGTATTTCAGGTAAGGGTTGTTGTATCTGTTTCCCAATAGAGTGTGTTTTCTGAATTCTCTGAATCTCCTTCACACATCCATGTCTGACTTGTCTTTGCTTATCCCAAAATTGAGGATTTTTCATTTCTTTATGAGAAATAATAGGATCAGCTACATGCTGTGCTCCAGATCTGGTGATGACCAACATAGGTGCTGACTTGTCAGAAATCTCCTATTGCTGCAAACAATTAGAACAATCACATTGCACATGCAAGACATTCAAATCATCTTCCTATTGCCTTTGCACTATTGATTCAATGTCCTAGAGATGCATTCATGCCTCCTTCACCAAGGTTCTCACCTTGTCAATTATGAATAGTTGCTTCTTGGGGTCCAACTCTAGGACTCCCTTTCTCTTTCATTTTTTGAGCAGATATTTCTACTTCCACATTGGGATCATTCTTACCCTTCGTCATCTTTGTGGCACTTTCAGTTTTAACATCAATTTCACTTTGTCTCTCTTTGTTATTTTGTTCCGATTCTTTTTACCCATGGATGAGGTATACAAGTTACTAGGTCTAGATATTAAAATGTCAACATGTTTCACTTAGGATCTAGTCATAACATTCAAGAGGATCGACATGGCATCATTGTCAAGTGTTTCAATCCTAAATGGTCTAAGTTGCACCAATGGTATAATTGCTTAGCTAATGGAGTGCTTTCATCCAGGGCAATAGGCATAGAGGTGTGTGATGCCACACTCCAGACATCACAAGTTAGTTTTGTCTTTGTTTGCTTATTCTTTTTATAGGCTTCTAAATGAAATATATCCTAGTTGACCTCAAGTCCAACAGGTGAGAGATTCCTATGGTTGGTTCCCTCCCATGCCTCAACCACATCCATTACCCAAATACATAGGTTGAACTAGTCTAAAATCCATCAAAATTAGGTATTCATCATAAGTGATGTAAGGATTCACATATGGTTTTTCTTCTAGTGGCTCTACTTGATTAAGGTTGGCCTTTTTTCTTTGCCTATCGACTTTGTATGCTTGTGTAAAGATAATGACTTGCTATAGCAAGCTCCTGTCTTCTTTCAAGTCTATTATGATATCATGTGCTAATCTACCAACATGCACAATTCTTATTTTTTGATCGTATTGCACTAACAACTACTAGATTTCTAATGGGAATTCCCTAGTGGCAAACCCTAGGGCTTCTGCATTTGAATTCAAGACTAACATGATTGCTTTTGCTTCCTAAGTGACTAAGATTTCAATGATGCAGATAAGATTAGGTACAGTGGCAAGTGCCTTTGACGACACAACAGCTTTACTTATTAAACTATGTTATTTGGTTAGTGAGTGGTGGTCACTTAGGATTAAGATGGCCACACTAGCTATTTCTCCTGTATCATCTATTAATGAGGTGTATTGATGGCTAGGGCCTCTCTTATTTGTTTTCCCCAAATGTTTCCGAGTTGGCTTGCATTTCCCTTTTCTTCCTAAGTTCTTCCTATAAAGCATTTGTTGGGTCAATCTTCTAGTTTTAAGGTTTTGGTTTTCCATTACTTGGCCTCTCTTGTGTGATCCTAACTTCATTTTGTTTTTCCTATAGACCATTTGTTGGGTCAATCTTCTAGTTTCAGGGTTTTGTTTTTCCATTACTTGGCCTCTCTCGTTTGATCCTAATTTCATTTTTTGTTTCCTTTCAAATTAATTGGTTTTTTTTTGTACTTTTGTTAGTGGCAAACAATCTCTTAAACACTTTGTGCAATTTATAGTGCGAGGTGCATGCCCATGCTTTCGATTTTCCACAATCAATGTGATTGAATGCTATGTGATTGCTATTGTGATGGTGATACTCAAATGAACTTATTTCAACACAATGCACAAACAACATTAACCCATAAATCACAATATATTTAAACACTTGACTTCAGTTTCAATGGTTTTAAACACTTGGATCAATCATGTGGGTCACCTTGTTGCTTTCTTAGAATGAAGTTATTAGATCTTCATGTGGTGGTTAATTTTTTGCATGTGCATTCAATGGGCTGACCTTTCTCACTACTTGTTTCAATTTGCTTTGAGTCGAAAGGGTTTTAAAGTGCTAAGATTTTCACTCCTACTCTCAATCAATGGGAGTGATGATACATCCCATGTCAAGCATTCCCAATTCGTAGAATTTACTTACTTCACCTTATCCTATCTTGGCTTTGTAGTTGGAGATGTAATCTCATACTACTTTCATTCTTGTAAGGCTTCAAGTCAATCTCTATTCTCCTCTCTCCTCTTACAAAAACCTATTATCTTTGCCTAGGTTCCTTGCATGAGATCATAGTTAGTGTGCATGTATTAACCCCAACACAAAGAAAACAAAAGGAAATGAAAAAGACGCAGGGCAAAGGCAGAAAAAAGGTAGCCCGACAGAAGAAAGAAGAGGAGAAAAGGCCAAAAGAGCAGGGGCAATCTCAAAAAGCCCAAGGCAAATGAAAAAAGGGAAATGTGCATTTTAAAATACAAAGGCGCACCATGAAATCTTGTAGAAGAGGGCCAAGCGGTGGAAAATCCAGAAAGCTAAAACAAAAGACAGAGACAAAGGCCAAGGCAAAGAGAAACGGAAGACAAAGGAGCACAAGGAAAAGTGCAAGTCAAAACTTTTGTGGAAGAGCGCAAGTGCATCATGGTTTAATTCAAGGAGCATTGGGCTCTCACCCGTGCAATTTGTAAATATAGACGGGCGGTGGAAAGGAAGCTAGGAAGTTAGAAGGACAATGGGAAAAAGGGCCTAGGCTACGACTGGCCATGTAAAAAAGGGGGAAAAGGGGATGACTGCCCAAAAGGGATTTAGGGTTTTGTATATAAAGTTGAAAAGTGAATGAGAAGCTCATTCTTGTGTGTGGCAAAAAGTGGCTCTCCTCTTCTTCTTCTTCTTCTTCTTCTTGCTTGCTTGCTTGAGCTTGTGCTTGAGAGAGGGAGTGTGAGAGTGTGAGGGAGTGAGTGTGTGAGGGTGAGGGACCATGGGGTGGAGAAGCTCTCCATCTTCTCCTCTCTTCTTCTCTTCTCTTCTCTTCTCTTCTCTTGCTTGCGGTGATGGAGCTTGGAGCGTGGAGCTTGAAGATGGAGCTTGCTTGAAGCTTACACTTGGATCATGGAGCTACCGGAGTGCGCGGGAGAGGAGGTAACTCGAACGGCATGGAGGTAAGCTCACTACACCCATAGATATGGATGGCGCGTCGGCTATGTGAGAGGTAGCCATTAGTGCTCGGCTTGGAACGCTTGAAACAATAAGCGGTCCGTGGGTCTTGGCTGTTGAGCGAAAGCTCCCACATTTTGGTTCTGTTGCCGAGACCTACGGATTCAATCCTTGAGCGCTTGCGTGCTTCGAATCGAGCATCAAAGTAAGGGTTCCCCCCCCCCCCCCCGCGAACCGGTGCTTGAGATAGGTAGGTAGTGAGGGGGTTGAAGATGGTATTCGATCTCCTTGGGAAGTAGGTTTTTTGCTTTTTGAGAGTTATGTTGTGAGATGGAGTAGTGTAGGTATTTACTTTATGACTTGGATGCATTAGAGTAGGAGAAAACAAAGAAAAACAAAGAAAATAAGCATTAGGGTTACTGTTGCAAAACAGGGTAAAAACAGGGCAAGAATCGTGCAAAAGTGGTTAAAAACTCGCTTGTGATGCCTAAAGTCGGTAAGTGAGTTATTGGGGGTGCCAATACTATATACCCGAAAAAGGGTATAAGGGCCAAAAGTGGCAAGAAAGGCCACATTTTGCATTGCAGGGTTTTAGGAGAGCAGGAGAGAAGAGGAAAGCTTGGTGAGGAAATCCGCTTCAATCTTGGCATCAGAGAGATCTTCGGCTAGCCCAGGTAACTCTACACCTTCCCCTACAGTAGTAGGACCAATCTAGAGCAACTCGACAAGGGGGAAGGCCTCCAGCGCCCTGTACATCGAATTTCGTGAAGTCGACAAAAACATGTGCGGCGCTCGGCGCGTCCGAGTAATGACGACTCTGGTCCGAGGCCCAGACTCGGCCCTTGGACCGCTCGACTAGACCCACTCGACCACTACCACTCGAACGCCCACGCTCGGGTCGTCCGAACTGAGCACTCGGACTAGCCACTCGGCCACCTGACCCGGCCTCAGCCCACTCGGCCCTCGGACACCCGGGCCAGCCGAGTTTTGCATTCGGACAGTCACACACGGCCTTTACCACTCGGCCCTCGGACGTGCCGAATCGGGCACTCGGACCTTGCAAGTTGGACCAGTTGGGCCGAGTGTGCGATTTGGCCAAATTTTCAGAAAACTTTACCTGACCCAGCCAACACTTAGCAGCACGAACTGTCAAAAGCCCTTAGGACACTCAGAACTCAATTTTGGCACACGGAATAGGCAAAATCGTAGGGCGCAGCTGCTTAGTAGCTAGAGGCAGGCAGTTGCGAGACCAAGGACTTAGACGCAACCCGCCGAGTGGGAAAGCCTGATTAGACCCAAAAATGAACGAGGCAAAGAATTAGAAAAAGAGCTCTAAACCCCGAAATTGACCCCACAGGCTACATAGAGCAAAAGGCGCATCGCAAATCCACCACTAGGCCGAAACCTCGAGCAAGTGGTTCAAGATTTGGCAAAACAATCCTCCAAGCTGTGCATGGTGCTTACCATAACGGCCCTGCGGGTCGAGGAGGGGACTGCCTCTCGGACCCCAACAAAGGGGGCCCTACCCCCTCTGTTTCCTCCCCAAGTAGGTTGGAGAGAGAACGCGCGCTGTGACAGGCCCTCCAACTTAGACCCTCGGGCAGTAATGGCCCTACGCAAGCATGGAGGCTCCCTTGAAAAGGAGCAACCAGAAGCTCGCACCCGAATAGAGACAAACAGAGACCCTAGAACCTTAACGGGCCAATCTAGCCATCAAGGGCAAAACAGAGACCCTAGAACCTTAACGGGCCAATCTAGCCCGCACCCGAATAGAGGCAAACAGAGACCCTAGAACCTTAATGGGCCAATCTAGCGATCAAGGGCAAAAAGGCCGCACTACAAGGACACATGTACATTGTGTTCAAACTACGTCTAGTCAAAGCGGAATGCAACATCATCAAGATACCAATGCAGAGATGACTAGACATTATAGTCCTGACGATAGATGTACCCTGAGTAGCACTGCACAGACAACCCAAGATCTCCGTAGAGAATCTGCGTCTGACTGTGCATCTAGGGACTCAAGGGCATGTATCAGAGGGCTTGAAGCTGTAAACCAAGACCTGGACGATGAAGACATAGTACCACCTACTTATCTTAGGGTCAAACTCACCGCAAAAAGAGAGCATGGTGTTGATGCTCTCATTGATGAAGGAGTAGATTTCAATATCTTGACTTACGAAGCATGGACCCTACTAGGTCAACCAGAGCTCCAACCGACTAATGCAACTCTTAAGCCTCACGGGAAAAATCCACTAGCACTTCTAGGGAAGTGCAGAATCCTGGTTACTATTGAAACAGAAAGCTTGCCAGCCCTGTTTTATGTTTCCCCAAATAGCGAGAATTATGGAAATGAAATCCTCCTAGGAAGGCCCTTCAAAAAGGCAACAAAGTGTGAAGCCAACTATATAGCACAAAGGATACACCTAGCACTACCAGGTGTGAGGATAATCGCAACTTTTAGCAAGGGTGACCCCACCAAACCTCGAGGGAAGGGCAAGGAGCATTCTGACATACCAAGCAAGCCTAGTAATGAGAGCAAGGAGTTGTGGAAAGAGTTGATACAAGCGCAGGTTGAACGGAGAGAACCAGTAAGTGAGGCCATACTTGAAACAAAGAGGGTAGGAGATAAGTCCAAGGATAGGGCTTGGACTTATAAATATTGTAGAAGATCACGACAGAAGCCCAAGCCTTACAGACGAAGGCATCCAAGGAGAGCACACACAACGCCACGATGGATATCCAAGGTGCTGCTTTGTGCTCAAGGGTATTATGCGGGCACTCGATGGGTTTGGGTACCGAAACCTCCTGCTAAACCACCTCGGTCAGGAGCCCAAATTAGGTCAAAAAGAACGAGGCATGGGAGGGTCCCTAAACGAGAATCTGAGTCTAGGACCAAAAGTGTTGGAGTGATTGCACCCCTCACGATTGAAATCAAGGAACTGAACAGGACCCATCAAATACTAGATCCTCAGCCTAGCGTGCCTAGCCAGCAGAGATCAAAGGGATCCGTCGAATGTGCACAAGGTCCACTAGTGGCCAAGAAGCCTTTGACTTCCCAAGGGGGCAAGGAGCACCACAAGCACAACGTCACTCATAATAGGGCCGATTGCTCAGCAAAGCTAACGATGGAATCCTTCAACGATCACAAGCAAATCATGCAGTCGGTGCTAGGTCTGCCTAAGAGTCCTAGGTCCCCTATGTCCCCTCTTCCCAAACGGACCCCGGAGGCACAACGACAGCTGTCAATGGCAGGGGCTCACTCTCAACCTCTGTCTCCATTAAAGCTTCCAAATGCCCAAGATGGAAAACGTGACACTGGCCGTAGCTCTCGGCCCAAGGATACTCCCACGCGACCCAATGTGACTAGATCAACTCAGGATTGATCCACACAGGTGAGTGTTCAGGGGACAATAAAAGACGCGTCCATGTTCGATCGCCCCAGAGACTCCACACTACTATCCACCAAGAGTAACCAAACCATTGGACTCAATGCCACTACTCCCAACCATGGACCGCAGCAGTCACAGCCCTCAGTTGTGACCACACCCCTTGCAGAACGTGTCCTGGACACTTCATCTGAGAAGGAAGTGCCGCAACCAATATCCTTGACGAATCCCATCCATCCCAAGCACCTAAAGCCTAGGCTCGAGGAGAAACCCCTCAAAAGGGTGGCCAAGGAAATGACGCACCAAACCACTCAACCTAGCAAGGCTATTCAGCAGGCCGCGGCTAGGTTCAGGGCACAGTAGAGAAAGAAACTGAGGCCCAACCAGGCACAACAACGGTTGACCTAGTGCAAGGTCCTGAATCAGTGGGAGACATGTCTTCACTGACCAAGAGAAAGAGGAGAAAACAGCACAAACAACAGCAGCCACAGGTGGTCGTGGACCCCAAGGGCGTTAAAACCAAGAGTACGAGAGAGCTGGGAAATGAAGCATCATGTCCATCCACCAGTGAACTCATTGATGTCTCTCCTAATAGCAGTGAAACCTCCGACACATTCGTGTGCTCTAAAAAGTTAAAGTAGTCGTTGCCATCAACATTTGCTTCCAACACTCAATTCACCGACAATAGAACTTTCAATGACCAATCAAGAGTGGAGATAACGCTGCCACCACAGGGCGACAAATTCATACCAGTCACGTCCAAAGAGAACCATGACGCAATGACGGAGCCTCAAGAGAACCATGGAAATCCCAAGCGCATGAGCACTCTTAGCATTGATCGATCCTGCTCTTCTAGGCCTGAGCCCCCAGCTACACTAAAGCCCAGGCAAACTCCTAGAGCCTTGCGTGAGATGGCAACCGAGCAAGCCCTCGTCGAACATAGAGGTGTCACAAAATGCCTAGCTGAGTTGGATGCCAAGCTCAAGGCGTTCTCACGTGTCTATGTCCTGGCAGACATGCCCATGTTCCCTAAGGAGTAGCTTGGAGACTACTTTCCCTTCCCTTTATCTTGGGAAGAGCAGGAACACCTTGACGAGCAGTATAGCAGGCTCCTACACAAACGCTTGCGACTCATCTCGGGCGAGGAAGCAGACGAACTACACTTAACTGTCACATTCAACGAGGTGCTCTGCCAACCGAATCTCGTAGACATAGAGCAACTAAAGCGATTGTCAGCAAGCTGAAATCGATTTGAGCAGTGTTGGTGTGAAAGCCGCATTGCAATGGCTGAATTAGGGGCTCAGATCATGACAATCTCTGAGGAGCGATTGGCCAAATGGCGATCCCAAAGAGACCCCACCTATGTGGCACCAACCTCCCTTCGAGTGCTGACTGTCATTCGGGGTACAGACTTAGCTGAACCTAACCAAGAGGACTCGTTGTTCGATAAGGTCCTCACTGAGGAGGAGCTACATGTTTCCAGTAGACTCGGACAAGGTTCCATGCTACTCGATGTCACAAAATATTTATCGATATTGAGTAAGCTGCCACAAGTACTGGATGCGTGCGCCACGCTCCAGTACAATCCAGAGTTCTATAGCTGGTTTTTATCCTCATAAAGCAACTTGGATCCATGGATATGTATATAAATAAACAATAACTTTTGTCACCCTGTATAGACACTATCAACACACACAAGCAATAATAGTCAAGCGCAAACAGAAGAGTTGGGGCCAACAGACTAGGCTCATCCAGTCCCCCTCTCACATGACTATTTCCACCTCCGAGCGAAGGATATGCACCCCGCATTGCCACCGTGGAAAACCCTGACCAACATCTCTGATGATGCAAGCAGGGTGCAGTCCCTTCCTATACACCTTTCCCTTTCCAGTCCATCCTTTCGAGGATCTCCCGCTACAACGAGCACAGCACGTCCCACTCCACCTCTTCTAGTCATATGCGTTTCATAACCCACACTATGATTCAGCCCGTGCAAATGGTCTTATTCTGTATCAAGGCCTAACCCTTGGTTTGCATATTGCAGGTCCCCTACAAGAAAAACATGGAAAACCTAGGGCAACTGGCTTGCAAAGACGCTCTCTGCGAATATCGGGAACATGCGGCACATGCCCCTCCACCGGTGCACTATGTGCCCACCCTCAAAAGGTATGCGAAGAAACGGGACCCTAAGTGACACCATCCCAGATGAAGGCTGAAGAATCCTCGGGCCAGGAAAGTCGAAGCTCAAAGAAGCACGCAAGATGTGGCAACACCAGTTGCACAGACCCCCAATGTACGCTCAAGCACCAAATGCTCAAGGGTAGAAAGGGCATCCCGGGGCAGGGAAGAATTCAATGAATTATTTAAAGGCATTTTGGAAATGGTGGCGGCCCGGGACTACACCAATCATGTCCCGACCGACATGTGCCCTTCCCAGCCTCACGGGAGTCCCACACCAGCACCGCCCCAGTCGCCAAACCAACCGGACTCACCCCGCCTAGTACAAATCGACTAAGCCCCTATGATGTACAAGTAGCTTGACAAGTCATCATGCCATAACTTTTTGTTTTTTGATGAGTAAAGGGGCAAGACCCCCACTTGTACAAACCTCCTTTACCCCTCGTTAATGTATGCGACCTTAACAAGCAATAAAATAGGCATCACAATAGACATCATAGCATTCTGAAAAACTATGTCTTAACATGATTGCATTTGTTTGACGTACTTAACGTAAGCAAGCATATACTCTCACGAAGTGACAAGTGGATGCAGGATGAGATAGGTCTTCATGCAAATGTGTTCAACGGCCAAGCCACCACAAGACCACCAACCGCACCAAGAATCGCAATAAAGCCACGCTGCTGAACGTGAAAAATCACCCTTTTGAGTGCCCACCTCGCACGAACCAATGCATAGTCATGGGCTACACTCTCTTCTTGGGCCAAGCGCTACAATGAGCTCACGACGGGTGTCACCGCAATCGCACCAATATCGCAACAACGGCTCCCCTAACAATGAGGCTAGGGCAAAATCATCATGGTCATATCCAATTCCTGAGCCTCCGAGGCTTGATATGTCCCAACCCATTAAAATGATCATAGCCTCCGCATATTGCAAAGGTTGTACTATGGCAAAAAAAAAACACCCACGAACACAGCACCGACCTAGGGGCCCTCAAATTAGGTGCATCCAGTGCCTTGGTCGGCTGGCTCTGCCCCTAGTCCCCTAGCCCCCTAGCACCCCCCACAATAGTTCAGGGCACATCAAGGGCAGGACATACCTAGGGAGCTTGTCTTGCCTATGGTTAAGACCTGTCACCTTGACCCACTCACACACTCCCCTCTTGCACTCTGCCTTAATACCCTTGCAATCAATTGTGGTAAGCCCGGCACGAATGGCCATGAAAAGTCCACCGTCCTCATCACACAATCCCAATGTCCACAAGCTACCGATAATGCAATATCCATGTGTTCTATTATGTTAGGTCGTGCAATCACAATGTACAGGATGTCACATACGTCTCCACGTGTAATTCTTTCCATCCGGGACGACTTTGCTTAATCCCCACGCCGTTAGGCGAAACTCTCCCATAGTCTTCTACCTACGTAATATCTAAGTATGCACGAGCACTCACATAATATCTGCACCACTGTATACACACAGTTTGGGTACTCAAGTACAGGACAATACTCCAGGCTTGCGTCGAGTTCGACCTGTCTCCCAAACTAATCAAAATCTGTCTTGCGCACGATAAGAAGACTAGCACCACCCCTTAGGGAGAGACCACATGAGAGGGTTTCCAATTGCAGGTATTAAAGACTCCAACAATAGCATCGTTAGCTCTACATCAACACTCAACTCTAAACCCTTGTCCTCTACTTCATCATGCAAACCACCAGAGATTCATCACGAGCAGACTCCATCATGAGTATCCCATGAACACCAACCCTCGTGCTAGCTACGAGTGGCCATTCCCAACAAAGATTAGCCCTATCGCCACCTACCATAATCATCTCACCAGCCACTCGCAACAGCAGAGTGCCACCAATGACCTTCATCCACACCAACATCAGAACTCCCCCATGGCAAACCACAATAGCCCCTTCCACCCATGTCTTCGGCACAAGCTCCGCATGCTACCTTCAACGAAGAGTGCCATGGGACTGGCACTTGTCTAGGAGGGGGTAATGTTAGCCCCAACACAAAGAAAGCAAAAGGAAATGAAAAAGACGCAGGGCAAAGGCAGAAAAAAGATAGCCCGACAGAAGAAAGAAGAGGAGAAAAGGCCAAAAGAGCAGGGGCAATCGCAAAAATCCCAAGGCAAATGAAAAAAGGGAAAGGTGCATTTTAAAATACAAAGGCGCACCCTGAAATCTTGTAGAAGAGGGCCAAGCGGTGGAAAATCCAGAAAGCTAAAACAGAAGACAGAGACAAAGGCCAAGGCAAAGAGAAACGAAAGACAAAGGCGCACAAGGAAAAGTGCAAGTCAAAACTTTTGTGGAAGAGTGCAAGCACATCATGGTTTAATTCAAGGAGCGTTGAGCTCTCACCCATGCAATTTGTAAATATAGATGGGTGGTGGAAAGAAAGCTAGGAAGTTAGAAGGATAATGGGAAAAAGGGCCTTAGGCTACGGCCGACCATGTAAAAAAGGGAAAAAAGGGGATGACTGCCCAAAAGGGATTTAGGGTTTTGTATATAAAGTTGAAAAGTGAATGAGAAGCTCATTCTTGTGTGTGGCAAAAAGTGGCTCTCTTCTTCTTCTTCTTCTTCTTCTTCTTCTTCTTGCTTGCTTGATCTTGTGCTTGAGAGAGGGAGTGAGTGTGTGAGGGTGAGGGACCGTGGGGTGGAGAAGCTCTCCATCTTCTCCTCTCTTCTTCTCTTCTCTTCTCTTCTCTTCTCTTGCTTGCGGTGATGGAGCTTGGAGCGTGGAGCTTGAGGATGGAGCTTGTTTGAAGCTTACACTTGGATCGTGGAGCTACCGGAGTGCGCGGGAGAGGAGGTAACTCGAACGGCATGGAGGTAAGCTCACTACACCCGTAGATATGGATGGCGCATCAGCTATGTGAGAGGTAGCCATTAGTGCTCGGCTTGGAACGCTTGAAACAATAAGTGGTCCGTGGGTATTGGCGGTTGAGCGAAAGCTCCCACAGCATGCCAGGATATAGGGAACATGGGTCAAGGTCAATTGAGCACACCATATCTTCACCACTCAAGTGTGTTAGGGGCTCGTGAACACAATCCACCCCACATGGTGAAGGGGGCAACCATCGTGTGAGAGAGGTCATGTGGTGTGTGGGTGATCAAAGGGATAGTGGGGTAGTGAGCTTAAGAAGTAAGTGGCCACAATTAACTAATTATATCAATGTAAGGCCTTAATGACCAAAGTCAGTAATTTATATACCAATAGCCCTTGCATTAAGCCAATAGCCTTGCCATTTGATAAAGGCATAAGTGGCCTTTTTGTTGGGCCAACAGCCTTTCAATCAATTTTATAGGGCCTAAGTTCATCCTCAAAAAATGTCTAAAGTGGCCTTAGTTGAGGCCATTTAACCCTAAAAGACCTAGACAAGGTGAATTGGCCTTATATGGTCTTGTTGGGCCTTGCATGTCCCCTCCCTTTATTTTATTATTTATTTTTTAATTATCATTTTTAATTATTTGAATAAGTTTTATTTATTATGTGTGTGTGTGTATGTGTGTGTGTATGTGTGTGTATGTGTGTGTGTGTGTGTGTGTGTGTGAGAGAGAGAGAGAGAGAGAGAGAGATGAGCCTAACTAGGCCCTCTTTTTCCTTAAGGATCCCCAAGGCTCCATGCACCCATGCTTGCCCACAACTGAATTCACTAATTCTTAGCCTTTAAGGATTAAGGCTCTCTAAATCCTTCAGGTTATGTATGTGTAGCTTATACCCTTTAAGGCTTAGGCAAAGGCCTAATTGCCCAATTGGCTAATGAAGGCCTTATTTGACTGCTAGGCCTTTCTAAGGTTAACAAAAAAACTTCAAAAGATGTGTAGGGTTTCAAAGCCTCAAAACTCACCAATAGCCCATTGTTCATGTTCCCTTATGCTAAAGCCTTTGCATCATTCTCTCTTAGCTCCCAAATGCCTTATGAAAACAAGATTGATAGTGGAGCCTCTAGGAAGGCAAGATCAAGTATGAAGGAGAAGAGAATGAGAACATGCATAATTTGAACAAGTATAGAAAACAAACAACCAATAAAAGCCCATGGGAGCCATACCTACTGTAATGAATGAGGCTGAGATGAGAGGGGAAAATGAGTAGAAGAGAAAGAAAGAGAGGAAGGAGAAGAGAGAGGAAGACTAGAAGAGGAGAGAGAAAGATAAGAAAAAAGGAAGAAAGAGGAAGGAAGCTGTGGAAGCTGAAGGAGAAAGTGAAGAGTCTATTCTTGAAAATGAGCCATACCTACTGTAATGAATGAGGCTGAGACGAGAGGGAAAAATGAGTAGAAGAGAAAGAAAGAGAGGAAGGAGAAGAGAGAGGAAGACTAGAAGAGGAGAGAGAAAGATAAGAAAAGCTAGAGGAGAAAGTGAAGAGTCTATTCTTGATTATATTTGGATGCCCTAAACTGGGTCTCTTACACCTTTTATACCCTTAGTCAGCATGATTGGGTATCTAAACCCTAGTTCCCATGTATCCCACTCGTTACATTCCATCCCGACCCTAAAAGTTTTTGCCCTTAAAAACAAAAGATAGATGGAGGGACTTGACAGAGTGGCTAGGGAGTGGGGGTGTAGAGTACTACTCTGATCTACACTACAATGAGAAGATTTGGTGAAGACCATAGACAACATGCTATCCACCACAGGCCTGCTGAGGTGAATCTATCATAACTTTTTATGGGCTACTCCAAATTGGGCATGCCACATTTGAAACAAAGCTCATGACGAGCATTTTAGGCCATGTAGGAAGCACATTTCTATAATTAATACAAGCACAAAAATGTTCTAAAACAGTGTGCAATCTAGAAGAAGTGTGGTGTCAAATTAAGGCATATATATCTAGTCTTCAACCTGTTGGACCTTTTAGATGTGAGAAAACTCTTCCACGATGGTAACTGGGTGCCAATTAGCTTCTTTTAGGGGTAGGCCTTGCCATTTGATGATGTATTCCTTGATGGATCAAGATCTCAAGTGTTTATCTCATTGCCCAATGATTGCCTCAAGGATACATTGAATGATGCCTTCTTCGTCAATGGGAGGTAGCTCTTCCACATAGTCCACTGAGGTGCTAATGAAGGGCTTCAAGTAGCTAACATGAAACACATTATGAATCTTGGTGGTGGGGAAGCTCTGATTGGTAAGCCAATGATAAAATTCATTTTGTCTACATGTTTATATTCTTAATATTTTATTTTATTATTTACTTTGTTAAAATGTGTTATTAATAAAGGATGTTGAAAATAAAGATGAGGATCTTAATGTGAAAAGTTGTGTAAGATTTTCAAAGTCGTTGTTACATGCTTTAACAAAAAGACTATATTCTAAAGAAACCATACAACAAAACATCAACAACTTAAGCAAAGATAAGGTATATGTTTTATTTTCTGGTAGTTATATGTTTTTAGAATTGATTACTAAGTCTATTTTGAAATATAGGTTCATCCTAACTTGAGTTATGATGTGGGGCTGATTAGTCAGTTCATGCAGAAGCCTCGCAAACCACACTTGGATGCAGTCAGAAGAATTCTGAGATATGTAAAGGGTACCACAGATCATGGGTTGTTTTATGCATATGGGAAAACCCTTGACTTGATGGGGTACACTGATGCTGACTGGGCTGGTTGCACATATGATAGGAGGTCAACCAGTAGCTATGCATTTGGATTGGGTAGTAGCATGATCAGTTGGCAGAGTAAGAAACAGCCTACAGTTGCATTGTCCAGTACAGAAGCAGAGTATCGTGGTGCGGCCTTAGTGGCCTGTGAAGCTAAGTGGTTACAAAAGTTACTGAATGACTTGGGAGTACACTTGGACAGCAAAGTCAAGCTTTTGACAATTTGAGCAGTGTTATGTTAGCAAGCAATCCTGTTTATCATGAAGATCAAAACACATTGAGGTTCACTACCATTTCATCAGGGAAATGGTTTTAGCAGATCAGATTGACTTGGAGCATGTGAAGACTGAAGACCAGGTAGCAGACATCTTTACCAAATCACTTGGTAAAGATAAGTTCATTCACTTTAGACAGCTACTTGGAGTGATGCAGATGATTTGAGTTTTGTTTTTGAGCTTGAGGGGGAGTGTTAGAAATCAAGCTCACCGTCAGTGTGTCTTCATCTATGACCGACATCTATGACAGCTAGTGTGTACAGCTATCTACATGTGACTACATTCAATACTAGAGTGAGTGGAGTAGTTGTATGCAAATTCAACCAAGTGGAGCCACATATCCTAACTATATTGTACATCATGGCAAAAGTGTTGCAGGTAGGTCTTAAGCCATTTATTTACCCTTCTGGTTATCTGACCATCAGTTGAGGATTAAATCTGACCTGCAAGCCCTGCTCAACCATTTGACCAACAGAAACCAGATTCTTGGTGATATTCGGAACATGAAATACATCGGACAGGTATTTCTTTTTCCCATCCTGCATAGACAAAGAAATTTTTCCAATCTGCACAATAGGATGTGCAGTATCATCACCAGTCTTCACAAATCCTGGTTTTTCCATTTTCCTTGCATCCTCCATCCATTCTGCATGACCTGTCATGTGGTTTGATGCACCTGAGTCAACATACCACACATCGTTGCTTTCTTCTGCACTTGTCACAGAATTATTCATGTGCTGCACCATAAACAAATGCTCATTTCTGTCATCACCCTGTCTACTAGAAGATGCATAATTCCCTTGTTGCAGTTTTCCATTCATGATGTCATTCTGCTTTTTATAGCAGTCTTTAGCCATATGACCCATTTTACCACAGTAGTAGCATTCAACATTACTGTTTGCATTTTGGCCTCTTTGCTATCCACCACGACCTCTTTGGCTCCCCCTTCCTCTAGAGTTACCACGTCCTCCTCCATAGGGCTGGTTTTCTTGAGTTTGCTGCATATTCTGATTTCTACCACGGCCTCCAAATCGGCCTCCTCTACCTCTGCCTCTGCCTCTTCTAGCATTTGAGTAGAAGACAGCTTCTTTTGAAGTTCCTCCTGAAGAAGATGCACCACCATTTCTCTGCTCCTCAGAAATTAGAAGAGCAATCAACTCCTCAAAATCAGGAAATATTTCACGGATGAAAATGGATGTTCGGAACTGTGCATAATCCTTTCCTAGACCATTCAAGGTCACAGAAACTAAATCATTATCTTCCACTGGTGACCCAATGGAAGCAAGTGCATCTGCAATCTTCTTCACCTTCATGTGGTCGTCATTGATGCTCATATTTTCTCTTTACACATTGTGCAACTCTTGCTTGAGCTGCATTTTCCTGGCTTGCATATTTGTGCTATACATTTTTGACAAAGTATCCCATGCCTCCTTTGGCGTACTTGCATCCTGAATATGCACAATCATAGAGTCTGAAATACTGATAGACAGCCAGTACACAACTTTCCTGGCTCTCTCATGCCATGCTTTGAATGCCTGCATTTGCTGTTGATTGGGAACATCAGGAAGAACTGGTTCTTCTTCATTTCCTGCAACAAATTCCCAATATCCTTTTCCCATAAGGAAATTCGTCATTCTAAACTTCCATGCTTGGAAGTCGTTCTTGTCAAGCTTTTCAGTTACAATCTGTGAAAGAGAATCAGACGCCATTACAGAATACTGCAAAAAATTCTGTCACTGCAGAGAACACATCTTCAGCCTCACAAGGGCAAATCTGCAAAACTGATGAAAGTGGTATTTAACCACACAGTCACTTCCTAGTGACGATTTTGCATCAACAGGCAACAAGGATGATTCTGTAACTCCCAATGTCTCTGCGCACAGGCATACGATGCAATTTCTACAGTAACTTTTTACCGACTTGTAGAACAGTGGCTACATAGCATAAAACTGGGCCTTTTCCTGAGTACATGCAGAAAACTTCCGCCTCCAAAACAGGCCCCGAAATGGCCTCAAATCAAAAAAACAGGGTCGCCATGGGCTAAAGCCCTCTCCCGCAGCATATATTGCCCTCTTGCTTCACCGTGAAGGGCGTCTCAACCTGAGACAATGCACTCTTGCAATTTTCGGCTATGCTGCCTGCAGAGATCTGCTCCCAAAACAGAAAATGAAAGCAACACTGCTCCTCTTACCAGAACACCGTGAGCTTGGCTTGCTTTCTTGAGCTCCTTACCACGAACAAGGCTCTGATACCATGTCAAGATTGTGGGAGAGAAGGAAGGAGTCTCACTTGTAGCTTTCTTGCTTGCACAATGGGAGAAAACACACAAGGGTGGAGGCTGAAAACAGTTTTCCTCTTCTTAGTTGTGTAAGCCAAAAAGAAGTCTAGTACAAGGAAATAGAAGAACCCTATATATGGGTCTCAAACCAAACTCAACTAACTAAGGTGGCATACTAACTGAGCCACGAACTAGAGTAGATAAGGATAGCTGTCATCTAGCTATTATTCATGAGCGGTGTACCAACCGCATCTCCACAACTGACACGTCGGTGACATAAATGCACAACGGTCACCCTGGCATATCACGAGTGGAGCTCGATATCTCAACAAGTACAATGCTTTATAGGAAAGTAGGAAACTGCAGTAGGCACCACTGTGCATATGGGATAGGTTAGCCTGCATATCCTTGGCCCTGAAGCTCCATACAAAGAGGCTGTCAATGAGTGTGATTGCTGAATTTCAGCACATCAGTGTATCCATGCAACTGTATCTGAACCCCAATCTCATAAAATAGTCCATACTGCAATGTGGACTTCACATACCTGAGTATGCGTCTAGCCGCATCCAAATGTGGTTTCCTTGGAGCCTACATAAACTGACTTACCAATCCAACAGCATAGCTCAAATCTGGCCTGGTAATAGTCATATAAAACAAACTTCCTACTATGCGTCTTTACATAGTAGGGTCTTCCAGAAGCTCACCTGCATCTGCGCTCAACTTCACATTCTGCTCCAAAGGAACTGAAATAGGCTTACAGCCTGTCATCCCATATTTGGACAGCATGTCCAATCCATACTGCCTTTGCAAGAGCCATATCCCACTTGGTGATCTAATCACCTCAATGCCCAAGAAATAACGCAGCTCTCCCAAATCCTTCATCTCAAACTTCTGCTTCAATAGCATTTTCACATGAAGGATATCTTCATCACTATCACCTGTCATAATCAAATCATCAACATAAATAACAAGCAGCATAATACCTTTCTCTGTTTTTCTCACATAAAGTGAGAAATCTACCTTGGAAATCTGAAAGCCAATAGTGACAAGATACTGTCCTATCTTGTCAGACCATGCTCTAGGTGCTTGCTTCAAGCCATACAAGGCTTTCTTCAACCTGCAAACAAACTCAGGATGAACAGCATGCACATAACTTGGTGGCTATTCCATATAGACCTCTTCTTGCAAATCACCATCCAAGAAGGCATTCTTTGCATCCATCTAATGTAAAGACCATCCCTTTGATGCAGCCATAGCAATGACTGCTCTTATGGTTGCCATCCTTGCAACCGGACTGAATGTTTCTTCATAATCAATGCCATATGTTTGTGCATACCCCTTGACTACTTTACAATCTGTGAAAGAGAATCAGACGCCATTACAGAATACTGCAAAAAATTCTGTCACTGCAGAGAATACAGCTTCAGCCTCACAAGGGCAAATCTGCAAAACTGACGAAAGTGGTATTTGACCACACAGTCACTTCCTAGTGACGATTTTGCATCAACAGGCAACAAGGATGATTCTGTAACTCCCAATGTTTCTGCGCACAGGCATACGATGCAATTTCTACAGTAACTTTTCACCGACCTGTAGAACAGTGGTCGCACAGCATAAAACTGGGCCTTTTTCTGAGTGCGTGCAAAAAACTTCCGCCTCCAAAACAGGCCCCGAAATGGCCTCAAATCAAAAAAACATGGCAACCAAGGGCTAAAGCCCTTATCCGCAGCATATACTGCCCTCTTGCTACACTGTAAAGGGCGTCTCAATCTGAGACAATGCACTCTTGTACTTTCCGGCTGTGCTACCTGTGCAGAGACTTGCTCCCAAAACAAAAAAATGGAAGCAACACTGGTCCTCTTACCAGAACACTGCGAACTTGGTTTGCTTTCTTGAGCTCCTTACCGCGAATAAGGCTCTGATACCATGTCAAGATTGTGGGAGAGAAGGAAGGAATCTCACTTGTAGCTTTCTTGCTTGCACAATGGGGGAATACACACAAAGGTGGAGGCTGAAAACAGTTTTTCTCTTCTTAGTTGTGTAAGCCAAAAAGAAATCTCATACAAAGAAATAGAAGAACCCTATATATGGGTCTCAAACCAAACTCAACTAACTAAGGTGGCATACTAACTGAACCATGAACTAGAGTAGATAAGGATAGCTGTCATCTAGCTATTATTCATGGGCGGTGTACCAACCGCATCTGCAACTAACAAGTCGGTGACATAAATGCACAACGGTCACCCTGGCATATCACAAGTGGAGCTCGATATCTCAACAGAGAGTGGGTGAGGTTTTTCCTGTGTGGGACGAGGGTCTCACAGGGGGATTAGTTGCATGGATGATGGAAGAGCTCAAGAGAGGCTCATCCTACTATGGGAGGACTCGCCAATCTCAAATGTGAAAGAAAGAGGGATACCCTTAACTCCAAGAATACCCTGTGGACCATGAAGCAGGTCCAATGGTGGAGGTCATTTCCATGTGGTGGATCTCATGCTAATAAAGGGTGTGGTTGAGCATGTTGTAAGGGTCCATATCTAGCACTTCCTCTTGCATCTTACTATAATAATCTTGTGCCGAGCTAGGTTCCTCCTTCAATGAGGCCTTGGAGTGCCTAATCACCCTCTAGACTTCTTTATGGGCCTTGCCTTTACCTTTTTGTCCTACCATCTAAGTGCAATCTCTCCAAAAGACCCACCATCAGTAAAATGGGTTTAACTTCTAGTAGGAAGCTCCGATCGAGGAGATTTTTTATTCAAATCAAAGGGAATAAAGACCTCTTTGAGATTATCTACAAAGATTTGTGACAAAAAATCATTAGAATTGAATCTTTATGCTTATCTTGAAACACTAGAGTAGTCTACACCCTGTCCACAATGATCTCAATGCAAAAAAATGGCCATATATTTTAGACTATAGCTTCAATTGGGGAGATTTTTTATTCAAATCAAAGGACTTCAATACAAAATTTACTACAAGATTTCTGTGACTATCCTTGAATGATTGCAACTAACACATTGATTATCCTAGTTCAAACATACATTGTATGAGTGGCTCATGGGGGTTGAGGAGCCTAAGCATCATAGTAACCAACATCCTTACCATACTGAGCATGATCCCAAGTATGTTTAGGCATTAGTTTACTATGCCATTACTATATATGAAAGCCTCAATGTCATACATCTCATTGACTGCATACATATTAGTGCCATATATGGGTATCTTGATCAATGATAGTGCCTCGTGTCAAGGGGTATCTCATCGAGAATGGGGTGATCTAGGAGTGTACCTACATGTACATACATGTATCAAACTTAAAATTATCATGAGGTGGAAAAAGTTTCCCTTGGGTTGGGTTGTGCACCCCTTCAGGGTCTTAAGTGGTAAGGGAGGGTCACCTCTGTTTTGGCTTGCCAGCTTGCCTGGCATCGGCCTTTTTCCTTAGTCAAAGTATGCATGGTAGATATTTTTAATTATTAGACTAGCATGAGATGCATTGGAAAGTAAAAATTGGGCCTTTTCATGAGATGTAAGAATTGGACAAGAGCTTGGGTGGGGCTTACCTTGGCAATCTAGTGACTCACTGGCTGCGACTTATCCTTTTACAACGGGTTATTATCCTCTTGGAATCAATTCAAAACACACATGATAGAATAAGTATTAGAGTTAGCAAAATAACCAATGAGGAAGAGTTAACATGATGCATTGGAATGAAAATGGGGAGCAAGTAAGCTACTAATTCAATGTGGGTAACATGCATCCAATGAAGGACTCTACTAATAAGGCAATATGCATCCTTAATCTCTCCAACAAAATGACTAAGCTTAGTAAGTGGATTAAAATGAGAGATTAATATTGAATTAACATACCTCTTCAGTGTTTGAAGTAGATGGATGAAGCATGATCCCACAATGATCTAAGTCCTTCATTAAGTCATCTCGGGGAAGCACTCCAACAGGTACAATCTTCAAGAGTTTGGTGCTTCCTCTAATGATGGGGGCTCTTGTGCTTGATTCTGAGCTTTCTCTTCAAGAATTGAAAGCTTCAAGTGGAGCTTTCATGGCTGTCCATAATAATTATTTGAATGTTGAGCTCCCTGCCTTCAATCTAGGTGAATGAGGCCAAGAATGGCAAAAGGGGCTCCTAAGGGGGGTTGATATTGAAGAGGTTTTAAACTGATTTGAGAGCTAAGGCTAAGCTTCAATGGATACCCAAATGAGGTCACTTTTATACACTAGGGTTCTTCTTGTAGAAGCTCAAATGCTACAAGAAGAAGTTCAAGATCTTGACCAAGTCTCCTAATCAATTGCTAGAAGACCAGGGAACCCAAGGGAGAGGTTTTTCGCAGTTGAGAAGAGGTAGGATGTTGAGATATGGAAGCTCAGTCTACCTATCACTTGCCAACTCTATCTAATAGTAGATTAGATGGATGACATGTGTGTGTAATAAAGTCATTTAGACTTAGCTAGTACAGCTAGACTAAGTCTCTTTACACTACTTGACTTAGGTTGTAGTACATTGTACTTTGTGTTACTCAGTTAGAGAAAGTATCATGAATAATGAAGAAGAAGAACATTGAGAGCTGTCTACTCTCTGTTGCCCCTATCTCTCTCTTGTCTTTCTAACATGGTATCAAAACCATGAATCCCCATGACTCCATGAAGTCTGAGAAGCTTGAGAGCTTGGCATAGACATTATGGGAGTTGGAGCCTAAAGTCAGGAGCTAGAATGAAGAGATCTAAAGTGGTCTACATGAGAAAAGAGAGCTATCCTGAAATGTCCTGCAAAAATGGCAGCACTACTTTGTTCATTTGGTATGTATCTTGTGTCTAAGTTAATGAGTGCCTATTGAGGCTTTCTTTCCACGGGATTTCTTGCCATATGAATGAGCTCATGTTGATGAGTAGCACTAACATCAGAAAGGGCAGCGGGTCAAAAAACCTAAACAAGGTAAAATGCGATTGTTTTTGGGTTGTCACACTTTGGGAGAATGCAGCCATGTTTGACTTGAGTATTCATGAACTATATGCTTGAGGTCATGAAACTTATAGAGCTTAGTTAGAAGTTAATCAAAGCAAGCATTATTAGGAGCACTAATCACAATAGGAGAAGCCCCATTTGAACCTAGAAACCATTGTAAATAGGCTAAAACTATGCATGTATATGCCTGGAATTGCGGGAAGTATTCAGCCTTGAATTGCTTGTGTTGGTGGGCACATACAAGTACATGATATGTTTGGCAATGTATATGCCTTGGATTTTTTATATTGGCATGATTAAAAGGGGTTGAGAATTCAGTTCCACAATGCTTATAGATTCGAAATTGTAGGTTGAAATATGTCATTTAATATATTAGAGCTTACACTTGAAGTTTTGGAGCATCCTAACACCTATTTGGTACTTGTAAATGCTTGGATGTTGGTCTGTGAATGTAAGATGTTTTGTGGATGTAAATGAGTATTAATAATTTGATCTAGATTGAAATATTGCTAGTTATATAATAGTGGACTGGCTATAAATAGCCTCCTCTGGGAAGAATATTTGGCACTACTACTTGCATACAATGCAAGCATTGATGGCTTGTCTGATCATGTATTGAATCCCTAATGTAATGGGACATTTCTATGATTTCTTGAGGATGTTTTGGGCTAAGAATACCTCAATTTGCATGCGGAAATGACTATTGGTCATTAAAAACTGCTTGTCTATCTACTGTTACATAGCTTGGTTGCATACAAGATATGCGGGAGATGAAGTCTACATGAACATGTTATCATGTCTAGATGTTTTACCACTTCCACAGAATGTTTTGAGCTTATTTGAGCTTGGTCTATGATCATTTGACTGTGTTTTTCATTGTTGCTTACTCACAGCCTGTTTTTGAAACAACACAAAAATTGTTCAAAAACTGCAAGAAGACTGTTCCCGAAACTGCATGTAAACTGTTCTTGAAACTACATGAAAACTGCCCTAAAACTACAAGGAGTCTGATCCTAAAACTGCAGAGAGTTTGATCCTAAAACTGCAGGGAGTCTGATCTTGAACTACAAGGAGTCATGCATTTACAGGTTGTATATTGCATTGAATACATAGAGTTGTAGAGATGGAAAATGCTAAAAGAACTAATAACATAACTCAAATAGTGGGTGACAAATTAGACAACAACAACTATGCTATCTGGAAGTTCAAGATGGAGAACTTTCTCATTGGCAAGGGCTACTAGGACTTGGTTACAGGTGTAGAGGCTAAGCCCAAACTCCCTAATAGGAATGCAACTCTTGATCAGCTTAGGGCACATCAAACATGGACTGAGAGAGCTCATAGGGTACTACATTGCCTATCCCTATGTATTTCTGATGCTATGGTTATGCAAATAATGGATTGCAACTCACCAAAGAATACATGGGATATTCTGATTAGATACTATGGAACTACCACTAGTGC
The DNA here is from genome assembly GCF_053477565.2 of Lygodium microphyllum. Classification (NCBI taxonomy): domain Eukaryota; kingdom Viridiplantae; phylum Streptophyta; class Polypodiopsida; order Schizaeales; family Lygodiaceae; genus Lygodium; species Lygodium microphyllum. The sequence goes on from NC_141150.1 coordinate 17,412,138, forward strand.
TTGAAAAATACAGTTGAAGCAGAAGTTTAACACGATGGACAGGAAAGGACAGTCCATTTAGGACTATGTAACTAAGATAAAGACTATTGCGCATCAGTCTCTAGCATTTGTTGGGACTAAGTTAGATGATGAGGATTTGATGACTATGACCCTAAATGGTCTAGGGCTAGAATATAGGTCCTTTGATATGTCAATTTCACTCAGGGCTGAAATGTCAAACTTTAATGAACTTGTATCCTTGCTTACTTGTGAAGAAGTGAAATTGGGGTTGGTTACAATCTCAAGTAGCTCTAAAACAAAGATGTAGCTTTTTACTCTAATCAAAGAGGCCGTGGTTATCATGGCGGAGGTTCTAGGCATTGCAGGGGAACTCATCAACATGGATCTCAACATGCACAAGGTCAGCACAGGGATTTGCTAGTAGAGGTGGTTGATACTCCTGTGTGAGGGGTAGATCTCATTCTAGGGGTAGAGGATCATGGCATACTCAATCTACTCATGAAAATGCTAATAAGGATAAAGATTTCCATTACTATGGCAAGCATGGCTACATTGCAAAAGAGTATTGGAAGAAGCAGGCTAATCAGAAGGGTAGACATCAAGGTCACTATGCATCTTCTAGTCATATAGAGCCTACGACCTGGTGAAAGACTCTTTGCTATGATTCATGTATGCAACAAGGGCAAGCAGTAAGGAGAGTCTGATGATGGCTGATATATAGATTTTGGTATCTCAAACCACATGACATCACATGGCGAGTGGTTTGCTAAGATGAAATCACATGCTAATGGCTATATATATATACTGGAGATGATTCTCAACATGACATAGCACACACAAGGATTGTTCCTTTGGTTATGCCTAATGGCAAGAAAAAGCATTTGCATGATGTATTGCATGTATCGTCGATTACCAAGAATCTATTATCTGCAGGTCAGATGGTTGAGCAAAACCTACAGGTACGATTTAATAGAGATGGTTGCTTCATAGAGAAGTATGGCAAAGGATGTAGATTGGTTGCTAAAGGCCAGAGACATGGCAAGATGTTTACACCAGATGCAAACATAGCTAAGTTGAATGCTGCTATGTTTACTCATGATGAGGCAAGTATCCAAGACATTGATATATGGCATAAACATATTGGATATATAAATGTTCAAATACTGAAAAATATGTAGCATAAGGAGCTTGTTACAGGGCTACCAAGGTTTAACTATGCTGATTTGGGACATGTATGCTCAACATGTCAGTTTGGGAAACAAACCAGGTCTCCATTGTTGCCAGGAATACACAGAATAGCAACAAGCATTTACAGCTTGTACACTCAGATGTTTGGGGACCTGCCCATAATGCATTACTTGGTGGGTCTCGATACTATGTGACTTTTGTGGATGACTATAGCTAGTACACATGGATATACATCTTAAATCATAAAGATGAAGTATTGGGTAGCTTTATGGATTTTAAAGCTCATGCTGAAAAAGAGCTTAACTATTATGTCTCATGCTTATTACGATCTGACGGTGGTGGAGAGTATGTCTCAAAGGAGTTTGATGACAGATACTTAGCAAAGCATGGGATCAGGAGGCAATTGACTTGTAGCTATACTCCACAATAGAACGGAGTTGCTAAAAGAAAGAACAAGGTGATTATGAAGGTAGCCACCCAAGGCCATGTTAAATGAGAAGGATATGCCTTTGCCTTATTGGGCTAAAGCAACACTTATGATTGTTGTCTATGTTATGAATAGAAGACCTACTACAGGAAGGCATGAAAAGGCACCTTATCAGCAACTATATGGCTACAAGCGTGACATACTACATTTGAAAGCATTTGGTAGTATTGCCTATGTTCATGTTCCTGATGACAAATGGAAGAAACTTGACCCTAAAGCAGTGAAGTGTGTTTTCATGGGATACTCACAGGAAAGAAAGGCATATAGTGCATTGTTCCGACTACACAAGAGATATTGCTCAGCCCTAATGTCATATTTGATGAGTTAGCATCTTAGTATGGTGCTAAGTAGGCTGCAGTATATGATGATACTTCACAAGGCACGTATGCTGAAAATGGACAACAATGCACTTCTTCTATCAGAGGAACTATTCAAGATGCATCTAGCAATGTAAGTCCTTGGATTGGAAGGCTACGCAACCATGGTTCTCCATCCATTGACATGGATATGTCAGTGAGGGAAGAGATATAGAAAAAGAGAAGGTTTCTAATGTTGTTACATGTCCATTGACTTCAAGGCATGACTCCAATGAGAATCTTAATAGCAAGTTTGGCATACCTGCAATGGTTACTCCTGGAGTTAAGCAAAGATATGTACCGCTCATGAGAGAGCAGAATCTAGTTCACCTCCATTGCGGAGATTGCAAAGAGAAAGGAAGCCTATGGATAGGCTTACCTACAGTGAATACTCAATGAGACATTATGCATACATGACAGAAGCGTTGAAATACAAAGAGCCTACATCTTTTTCAGAAGCAATTAAGGATGAGAACTGGTGCAAGGCTATGGATGATGAATATGAGGCTTTGCTGGAAAAATAGAACATGGGATTTGGTTGAGTTGCCTAAGGACAAAGTTCTTATTGGATGCAACTAGGTCTATATAGTAAAGTGTAAGTCTAATGGCTCACTAGAGAGGTACAAAGCTAGATTGGTAATGAAAGGATATGCCCAACAGTATGGGATGGATTATGAGGAAACCTTTAGTCCAGTTGCTAATATGGTAACTGTATGGACTATTATAGCATTGGCTACATCCAAAGGCTGGAATGTTTATCAAATGGATGTTAAAAATGCTTTCTTAAATGGTGATTTGGAAGAAGAGTTTATATGGATCATCTAGAGGGCCATGTGCATCATGACTTTTTGTCACATGGATGCATATTGAAGAAAGCATTGTATGGCTTAAAGCAAGCTCTACAAGTGTGGAATGCTAGGATTACTTCCTACTTGTGCAAACACTTGGATTTCAGCTAAGCAAAGCCAATCACAGCCTATTTACTAGGAAAACAAAGATAGGATATGTGATTTTGGTGCTCTATGTAGATGATTTGGTGATCACAAGTGATGACATATAGGGCATTGATGACATAAAAGCTATCTTGCATAAAGAATTTCAAATTACAAACTTGGGAGAACTGTAATTTTTCTTAAGCATTGAAGTTATGCGTACACCTCATGGGATATGGATGATACAAAAACAATATGCACAGAATATGTTGGAGAAGTATGGCATGCTGGAATGCAATCCCATGGACACACCACTGGAGCAAAAGGTAAATCTGGCTATTGATACATGAAATGTGATAGGTGACTGTGTATAGATAGATGGTTGGTAGTTTCATATATCTCACTATCACTAGATCGGACTTGAGTTATGCAGTTGGTTTGATAAGTCAGTTTATGCAACAGCCAAGGAAACCACACCTAGATGCTGTGAGGAGGATTTTGAGATATATAAAGAGTACATTGTCTTATGACTATTCTATGAGCATGGTAAGCCCGTTGAGCTTACATGTTATTATGATGCAAATTGGGCTAGTTGTATGTATACATTCGGTCTTGAAAGCAACATGGTCAATTGGAGTAGTAAAAAACAACCTAATGTGGCTCTCTCAAGTACAGAAGTGGAATACAAGGGTGCAGCATTGGATGCATGTGAGGCTTCATGGCTGGCTAAATTGATGGATGAGTTGATAGTGTGCTTTTGGCAAGCAATCCAGTTTATTATGCTAGGTCAAAATACATAGAGGTACATTACTATTTCATCAAAGAAATGGTGCTTGGAGGTAGGATAGACTTCATACATGTGAAGACTGAAGACCAAGTGGTAGATATCTTTACCAAATCTCTTAGTAGAGATAAGTTCACTCATTTTAGATCACTGCTTGGGATACAAGAAGTGACTTGAGCTTGAGGGGGAGTGTTGAGATATGCAAGCTCAATCTACCTACCACACCTGGCGACTCTCTCCGGCACTAGATTAGTTGGATGATATGTGCGTGTAATAAAGTCAGATAGACTTAGCTGTTGGTACAATTAGACTAAGTCTCTTTACACTACTTGACTTAGGTTGTAGTACATTGTACTTTGTGTTACTCAGTTAGAGAAACTGTAATGAATAATGAATAAGGAAAACATTGAGAGTTGTCTACTCTCTGTTGCCCCTGTCTCTCTCTCGTCTTTCTAACATAGGAGAGGAGTAGGAAAATTAGTGTGATTTACACCAAAAAATGTTGGGGCTATCCTGAAGGCCACACAGACCCAGAGACCAAGCAAAGTGCTACTCAATCTCAAGCTAGGAATGTAAGAAGGGACTAAGTGTAAGTGGTGGTGGCTAATGTCCTGAAGGAGTGGGAGTGAAGATCTTGAGGGTTCTTGGGCTTGGCAGCCATGGCAACTTACAAAGGATGAAGGAGAAAAGGGCTGGAGAAAAAAGTAAATGAGACTTTTTCCCTCCTCTAACTCTTAACTCTCCAACTTTGTCCTAGAACCCCTAAAAGTTGCATAGGAAAGAAAGATGACTTAATAAATTAACCATTTTATCTCCAAATATGTCAAAGGCTCAACCATAGCTCCTGCTTATCTTCAAGAAAACTGTCATTAGTTGTAGTCCTACTTGATGTAGTTATACTTGTTGCCTGAGTAATTAGGATTTTCAAATTTGAAAATGGAACTAGATAGAGAAAAAGGAAAGGGAAAAAGCACCAAAGCCTACAGCTCTAATACCACTTGTAATAAATGAGGCTGAGAGGGAAGGGGGGAATAAGTAAAAGAGAGAAAAAGAGAGAAAGGAGAAGAGAGATGATGACTAAAAGAGGAGAGAGAAAGACAGGAAAGAGGGAACAAAGAGGAAGGAAGCCATGGAAGCTAAAGGAGAAGGTGAAGAGTCAGTTCTTGATTATATCTAGATGTCCTAAAGTGGGTCCCTTACATCTTTTATACCCCGATCAGTGTGACTGGGTATCTAACCCCTAGTTCCTGTATGTCCTGCTTGCTTGTTAAACCTATGAGCTTGCTTGTCTAAGAATAGGATGGAATGAGATCATCCCCTGTCACAATTATGTTCTCTTCTGTCTCATTTCTCTCCTTTGCAACACTCCCAACTCAATCTTTCTTTGATTGTCTTTCCTTGTTCTTATAATCCCACAATTCCACTAGCATATGTGAAATGCACAAAAGCAAAAATCCAAAGGACAAAAAAAACACTTGAAAAGGTAAAAAGAAACATAAATGCCTTACCTCTTCAAAAGCTATGGCTTTGTCTCAAGCCCCTTACTTTCCAAAACCCCTAATGTTGATTTTCTCTATATGTTGACTTATAGAAAACTGAAAACTCTATTTCTAAAGTGATTTTTAAGCCTTAGAATCTTACTATCCTATGCTTTTATATTCTGAACAAAAATCAAACTATGTATGATTCCAAACCACCTTTGTGAATAAACTACAATGAAGAGGTGAATCGGTGAGTTCACTTTAGTATTTGTGAGACTATACAATGGTTATGTGAAAGATAGCTATAACCACATCACTAGAAGTTCTTGGACCAATAAGCATCACATCAAGTCCGACACACTCATTTAGGAGAGGAAAAATGCTAAACTAATTCAAGAACTCATAGAAATAGTAGCTACTAAAAAACCACTTCAAGAGTCCAAAATAGTGAAGGCATCTGTCCAAGGCATTTGGAGTTATTAGAAGCATCACTTTTACAAGCCACCATTAATAGCAATATCTATAAAAGTATTAAGTGACGGTCAATAGCTAGAGCTAAAAGAAGATATCAAGGTGAGGCCTAGAAAAATATCAAACTAGAGATATGTAAGGCCTTGATGCCTCGTAAATTTATATCTCTATTGTAAAATACTTGTAGCACATGGACAATTCTCATCATAAAATCCAAGCACTAAGCTCACTCTCGTGTAAGTTGTATGCATCTATGGATAAAACTAAAATGTCCAACATGCTTGCACATACTAGATTTCCTACATTTTAAATTAGAAAATCTTAGCATGCATTTCAATATTCCATGGGCAAGTTGTGAAGGTGTAGTCTCAAATCTTGGGCTATTGTAAATTAACAAGAGAGGGGACTGTCCAATCCTAATTGAAACCTTGGTGCAAATAATGCATGAAAATTTAATAAAGAGCTCTTGTGTGGGAATACTTTGAGTCTCCTACTTTTCCATCTTCTTGTCTACAAACTCTTATCCTCCATAGCTTGAGAGTGAAGGGAGAGAGATTGAGAGTATGTGAGAAAGTGAGAGACTAGTGAGAGTGAAGCTTTATCTTCACTCCTTGCTTCCATCTCTTCTTTCCCTCTTGCTTTCATAGTTGAAAGTATAAGAGGTTGACTAAGAGGGAGAGAGTATGAAAGAGTGACAAACTAGTTGGTAGGAAGCTCTTCTCCATTTCTTCTCCTTCTAGCTTTTTCTCTTAGCTCGGAGCAATAGCCACTTGTGATTTGAAAAAGGTGGGTGATGGATTGAAGGCATCACTTGGATTATGAGGCCACCAATGAATCCATCTTACTTTTTGGACTACAACATGTAATTTACATAAGGGGATGAGTCTACTACACACTCATGGACTGCTTTGCTCTCTTGCTTACCTAGAGTGTGAGAGAGGAGAGCATAGACTTCAAAGCTAAACTAGAAGCCAAGTATGTGAGAGGTAGCTTGAGCTCTTCATGATTTGAATTCTTAAAAGAATAGAGTTTGTACATATCCCATTGTTGAGCTACACATTGAGACTAGGACTCTCTCTCTCTCTCTCTCTCTCTCTCTCTCTCTCTCTCTCTCTCTCTCTCTCTCTCTCTCTCTCTCTCTCTCTCTCTCTCTCTCTCTCTCTCTTTGGGGACCAACTATGTCTAAAGAGGATACATTATTGATTGGATGGGGGTGAAATTTCCACCAATAGCTAAGACATATGCATACATGTGAACACACACACACACACACAAAAGATAGAGATATACATATAGAGGCTATAGATATACATATCAATCAAACAAAGGCTTATGTTGTTTTTTGGAAAATTTAAATCTAAAGTGGAATCTTGGAAATCTTCAATGCTCAAAATTTTTGGTAAGTTGGTACCATCCATGGGGTAATTCAAAATATGAGTGGCATGTTATTAATTAGAGCCATATTTTGGTTCCAAAGCTGATGGAGGTCTTGGATTGAGGGATTTGTATTCTAAAAATATTCAATTTTGTGCTAAATGGGTGAGTTTGCTAGAATCTCATCAAATTTAGGTTATTATTGTTATGAGATTTATTTCATTATTATATAAATAAGCTATTTCTTATTTATTTTGTTAATTTTCATTATTATTTTCTATTCACCACATATAACAGTGACTTTTTGCATGTATATCTCATGCATGAGGGGAGATTGTACCCATTCTCCTATCATACACTCTTGTCCCTTATTCTTTCTTGTTCTCAAGTATTTTCTCATTTTGTGGTTAATTTTCATTAAAGCATAATGAAGGTGAAAGCATTGTTATCAAAGCATAGGATAGACTGTCAACATCAAGCAAGGCTACATCCCTACTATAAATGTAACCCTTCAACAACATCATCGTTTTCTCTATTGCGAAAAGGCATTAACCATTGGTTTGTGGACATAAAATTTCCTTCCTTCAACAAGACCAATGCTATAGGCATACATATGCAACAAGTCATTATTATGTGTCAAAAAAATCCAAAAAATACAAAAATAAACAAGTAACTTATTATTCTCATTGAAATAAAATAAATACCATCACAAATATTCTTAGAGATTAAATTATTAATGCTCCTATCTCTGGAAAATTTTTAGAGAATGTGCAATAGATTAGCAAATTGCCGGTAACATCTTGGAGACTAGAATCAAAGACTTGTGTATTGTTAACACCATTTATAATATTTGAAAAGTTGTTTTCAATATTTGTAAATGGACATCTTCAACGGTAGCATGCAACTCTTGTCTTGGCATTTCAATTTGGTTAACTCATCTTGTTTATTCCAAAAGGATTTCACTTATTACTCAAAAGCCTAAATTATTATTTAGTTACAACACACTTTAGATTATATAAAAATGGAGTATGCTTTCAAACAAGGAGGTTGACTAGCTAAATTTAGTGTTATCCATATTTGTGGTCCACTTCATTGAGAAATTCAATAAAGTTTGCACTAAAGTTTATTGAAAGTTAAAATATGTCCACAAATAAAATGTAAGCTGAAATCATTTAATAGGTCAAATGTGTGGAAAAATCTATTAAAAAATGGAAGAAGTTTCATCAACTTGTTGCTTCTAAATTCGTGAAGGAAGCTTCTCTTGGTGCCTCGAGGGCTACTTCCTTTTTTAAACATAGCATTTTTCTTTGGAAGTTCGTACAAGATAAAAAGGAGTTCCAAAAAAGGTATATGACTTTCCCTAAACAATGAAGTCAATGGGAAACTTCAATGCAACAAAGAAGGTAGAACAAAAACAACCGCAAATGGAACAAAAGGTCTTGAGTTCAATTTAGATCCATGACACAAGAGCAAACAAAAGAGCAATAAACAACAAGAGGACTCAAAACCTACACGTTCAAAGAAGTTCTTGCCCAATAGAATGATTGTGCAACATGCAAATTTAAAACCATTGTGCCTTCACACTCAAATTCAACACAAGAACAAAGAACAAGCTTGAATTGAAACAACAACACAATAAGACGATCCAAATATAAACACAAGAACAATGGATACCCAATGACAAGAAAGTTCAAAACCCACACATTTGTTGTAGTTCTTGAGATCAATTGATGTGCACTCTATATGTTAGCCCATCTTATGAATCATTTTTTAATTATTGTCCCCTAGGGGGAATGGAGGCTCAAAAGCCTACATGAATATCCACAAAAGTTGCAATAATGAGGAGTCTACTCTTGTGCTGTCACTAGCATCCCACTTGAACAAAGTCGAATAGACTTCTCCATGATTTCACAAGGGCTTGCGCTACTTGTCATCATGAATCACATGGTGGGGAGACTTACTCAAAAGCTGTTATGCTGAACACACACAATACACATAGGGAGAAGCTCACTCAACAACACACAAAGAGAGATGAAGACTAAAACATTTTCTTGCTATTTTATTCTTCTTCTTTCACAAACTTTTCAATGTACATAAAATATAGATAAGATACAACATAAAGGAAAGTGGCCTACTAAGTCAAACATTGTATAATGGACTATACTGATCAACTGGTGCTATAACTATGTGAGCTCTAGATAAGTATAACAAACCCAATATAATAATTGATAAGTTAGTGGCCATATAAGATTCATAATGAGCACTAACGTGCTAATTGTAGATGTGCAGACCCATCTAACCAAGAGGTCCATCATCAATGTCTATAGATGTTACGCTTTTTATCTCAATACTCCCCCTTAAGCTCAACTACATCTTTGCAACTCCAAGTAAGATTCAAAAATTTTGATGCTTCTCTCCACCCAATGCCTTCATGAAGATGTTATCTATCTGATTACGTGTGCTATTAATATATACCAAGTCGAACTCACTTGCAAGTACCTTCTCTCTCACAAAGTAGTAATGCACTTCAATGAGTTTTATCTTAGCATGAAACACAAGGTTTATAGCCAGTTATATGCTACTCATGTTGTCACAATGAATGACAATTGGACCATCTACCTGCCATCCAAATCACTCAGTAACTTCTGCAGCCATACCACCTCATATGCTGCCATAGCATCACCTCTATACTTGATAAAGTAACTATAGGTTATTTTTTGCTATGTCATGTAACTCCTCCACTACTAAGGGAAAACATGAATTCGTTGGTAGATTTTTTATTAGACATGCTACCAACCCAATCTGCATCTATGTATCCAAATATCTATATATCCTTACTTGCCTCATAAAAAAGTCCACAATGCAAAGCAGACTTCACATACCTCAATATGCATCATTGCATCCAAATGATGCTTTCCAGGCATCTACATAAATTGAATGACAAGGCCAATAGAATAGCTTAAATTTGGCCTTATAATAGGCATGTAAATCAAACTCTCAACTATCCTTCTGAACATAGTAGGGTCTTCTATCTCATCTCCAACATCAATGCACAATTTCCCATTTTGATCCAACAACACTTAAAGAGGCTTACATGTTGATATACCAAACTTGGATAACATATGCAAACCATACTACCTTTGGAACAACCATATACCATTATCACATATGATCACCTCAATACTAAGAAAATACCTCACCTCACCCAAATTCTTCATCTCAAACTTCTTCTTCAAAAGGTCCTTGATTTCAACAATCCCACTATCTCACTGTCACCTGTAATAATCAAGTCATCCACATAGATGACTATGGTGGCCAAACTTACATCTCCCTTTCTCACATAAAGTGAGTGATCGGCATCAAAAATATAAAATCCAATATTGACAAGATACTCTTTAATCTTGTTAGACCATGCTCTATGTGCTTGCTTCAACCCATAAAGGACCTTGTTTAACCTATGTACATATGTGGGATGCTCTAAATCTTCATAACCTATTGGGTACTTCATATACACCTCTTCTTGCAATTCACCATGCAAGAAGACATTCTTTACATCCATTTACTGCAAACTCTAACCTTTGGCTACTATCAAAGCAATCACAGTGCACACAGGCTACTAGGTCAAATGTCTCTTCATAACCTATACCATATGTTTGAGCATAGCCTTTTGCAACCAGCATAGCCTTATACCTGCTAATAGAATCATCTGCATTATGCTTAATTTTGTAGATCCACTTATAGCTAATAACTTTCTTGCCCTTAGGCAATAAGTCTTGTTGGCCTCTAATGCAACCATCTTCTCATCCATTACTGCATCCTAATGAGCATAACCAATAGCATTCTCAAAATGAGTGGACTCAACATTCTCAACTACTTTTACCATATAAGCATAATTGTGAGTTGCATAACCTTCAAAACCAAATCTTTTAATAGCATATCTAAAATTGCTAGACCTACATACCATTGGATCACTTAGGGAGCCTTTACATTACTGTGTGCTCTATGTACACCTAGTGTTCTAACTGAAGGAATACCAAGCTCATCATCCTAAGTCTTTGAACCACTGGAATCTCCCTCAAACTCCAAATGACTTGCAGACGCATCATTAACATCTAACACTTTTTTCTTCCTTGTTTTTATCTACAATACTAGTAGATACACTTGAAGATGTGGGAGTGCTCTTTAGTCTCCCAAACCAAGGGTTAAGTGTAGATCTAGTATCAATTGATGTTTCTAGTCCACCAAGGCTCCTGATTTTTGCTTTTCTTTGTGCACATAACTATCATGATCATGATCATCATCCAATACATCACCACTAGAGGCATATCAATTGCTCATCTCATCAAAGATAACATCCTTGCTTACTCTAAACTCATTTGTGATAGGGTTATGATAGTGATACCATTTTTACCCTAAAGACTATCCAATGAAAAAAAAAAAATAGTCTTTGGATCAAGCTTCTCTCATAAGTTATCTTCACATGAACATATGCAATACCTGACGCATATAGCTTTATACAAAAAATATTTTAGCAAATTCTTTTTAGCTATCAATACATGTGTAACTTCTGTAATAAATACCATATTAGAAAATTTGGGAATCTCCCAAGTTCCACTTTCAAATAAAGAGTAAAGATATAACCAAGTGGATAAATCTTAACCCCATATTTGAGAGTGGGACTTGGGGGGATTGCTTATATAGTATCTAGGAAAATTTTCACCATCAAGTAAGGGGATAAGATTTGACCATGTGTCCAAATATTAATCACATTAGGAATTCTCAAACTTTATGAAAATTTCCAAATTCTTGAATATTTTATTAATATGCTTATTTTTCCTTTCTACAATCTCATTCTACTATGGGGTATACCTATAAGTAAACAGTCTCTTTATCCCATGAGACCTGAAGAAGTCAGTGAACTCATTAGAGAGTACTCTCCCTTTCCATTTGACCTCAAGAAGTCAGTGAACTCATTAGAGAGTACTCTCCCTTTCCATTTGACCTCAAGCACTTTACTTTTAAGCATGTTTCTATTTCAATAGCAACCTTGAAAGTGTCAAAGTGCTCAAACACATCACTCTTGTTCTTCATTAAACATAGCCATAGCTTTCTTGAACAATAATCAATAAACATGATAAAATATTTGATGCCACTAAGAGACATGTTCTATGTAGGCCCCTAAACATATGTATGCACAACATCAAGTATATTTTTGCTCATATCTCTATCATGCAACAAAGGTTGTCTTGCATGCTTACCAAACTTGCATGCTTCACATACTTTATGAAATTCTACAACTCTAAAAGTAAGCAACCTTGTAATCAACCCTTTGGATTGCATTTTTAGTCTTTGCACATTTGCATGTCCAATGATTTGTGCCATATTTCAATGTTTGCAACCACTCCTTTGCCTTTAGCATGTGTAGTAGAATTTATAATAGAAATTCTAGAATCTAAAGTAAACATGCGGCTAACTCTACTTTCTTTTTGCAATGACCAACCTCCACTTATCATTAAAATCTTTAACAAAATAGCCTTTTGCATTATATTGAACCTACAACCCTCGCTCTACCATCTAACCAATAGACACTAAATTCTTTGTGATGGATGGTACATGTAATACATTTGATAGAGTCTTTATCTATCCATCATTCAAGGACAACAGAACTTTTCCAATGTGTGAAATTGAGTGGCATGAATCATTACCTGTCAACACATAACTTGGATTTTATAAATCTTGCATTTCTCCAAACCATTCAACATGGCTAGTCATATGATTAGATGCACCTGAATCAACATGCCATACATCATCATGTGGTCCCCTTTTTTGTAACAACATTCATCATATGCTACAATATAACAAACAAACGCTCATTTTTGTCTTCATTTTGTCGTGAAGATGATGCATAGTTTCCTTGTTGTAATTTATCATTGCAAATATTATCCTTCTTAGCATAATATTGGGCTGCAATATGATCTCTTTTGTCACAATAATAAAAAATAATACCGGAATTGCTAGAACCTCTATTCTACTATCCACCTCTTTCTCTAGAGCTCCCCCTACCTCTAAAGTTGCCATATTCTCCTAAAACCTACATATCACCAAATTGCTAATTTAACATGTTTTGCTCATTATCACCAGCACATACAAACACAAAGGAAAGTGGTCTACTTAGTCAAATCGTGCATAATGCGCTATACTAATTGACTAGCACTATAAATATAACAACCATAGATAGATGTAATAAACCAAATATAATAAGTGATGAATCAGTGGGTCATGTAAGAGTCATAATGACCACTGATGTGCTAAGTGTAGATGTGCAAAACCATCTAAACAGGTGGTCCACCATCCATGTATGCATGTGTTGAGCTTGCTATCTCAACAATTATGACTCTTGAAATATGATATTTTGGCATGTTATGATCACATCTGAGACCACTCTAGGATTTTTCTTTATACATTAGGTAGCCATTTTCTTATCAAAGCCTAGCCCTCTACAGCATAGATGTGCACACCCCCAATGGGTGGCCCATACAACTAAAGACTTGACCTCATTACCATGAGCCTATCCACCCATTTACGTGGCTCATATGACCTCAAATAAACCAACTCTATATTTTTGGGGACCACTTTTGAGCTTAATAATGCTAAGAAATATTTCTAGTTATCATTGGTAAATATTTGGGATAAAAAGAATAGGTTCGTAGGCTAGTGACAACCCTTTGATTGCTCCTTGCTATAGTTACCTACTATCAAAATTTATTTATATAGGGTTAGCAATGAGAACACAAACAAGAGGGGCAAATGCCACCCCCTACCTCACAAAAACTTTCTAGCTTTGAGGGAATAGAAACATTTCCATTGATAAATATTGGAAGTAGTGATGTTTGAGAACATAGTTCGAGACATTTTGACAAAGCCTCCACTAAACCCCACTCCTCTAATCACCTTTGTATAAAGGCCATTTGACTCTATCATAGGATTTATCAAAGTCCATGTTTATCATGAAAAATATGAACATTGGCTTGATTCATAATCCATTGAGAAGATCAAATCATTAACCACATCTTGAATCTTTCAAGCATGTATGATTTGCGCAACATTGGGAGGATAATCCTTTCCAATATGACCTTGACCCTATATGTCATTACCTTTGCCATAATCCTATAGACCACATTAACCATTCATTAGGAAAAAAATGAACGCACAAATAGGCCTTTCAGTCCGCCCTCTCTCCTCCTCAAAACAAGGAAAAGAGGAGAGAAGAATAGTAAAATAATCCTCTTCTCTCTCCACTTTTGCAATCTCGTTTTGTCTTTTTTATATTATCTACAAAGATATACTCATATTCCTTCTCTCTCCTCATTCAAGAAGTCTTTTTCAACCAAATGTTATATTAAAAAAGGAGTTAGTTACGAGAGTGTGGTGCTTCATTTTCAATGCAAAATGATTAGTAGATACGAGGTAATTGATTTTTTAATCAAGAACAATGAAAATGAAATTTCAGAAGTTCCTTTTAATTTTGGGGATTTTTTATATTCTAGCTTTTGGTCAAAAAACAAACCAACTGGTCAAATTTCGTATTTTTTGGAGATATTTTTGGAGGTAAAATAGAAATATCTAAAATACGAAAAGTCTTGAACATCCCTACCCTCTAAGTTATTTCCCCCCATATCTATACTCTCTCATTGCTCTATTGTGACCTCTTCTCTGTGTTTATGCAACCTTCATTAACAGAGTGAATTACTTACACCGCCCTTTCCCTTGGCACCTTTGTGTGCCTCTCCGTGCATCTCCACTCTACCTCCTGTGACAACCAAATAGGCTCCCCATTTCTATTAATAGTAAAATGAATATAGGAAAGAATGAGATGTATATTGAGGTAGAGATTGAATATGCCCCATTATTCAAAAGAACCCAGCGTACCAGTGTCAACCCTCAGGTTTTGTAGACTTACATGCAAATAGGATTGAAACATGTGGATTTGTGGGTTGATGGGGGAATCTACCCAATTGACCCCTTAAACAATAGACCTCCAACTTTCTCAGGAATCACAAATTTGCTGAAGTATGTGTGCGAGGGTGAAAATGGGTTACTCGATTATACTAGAGGGCTCAATGATTAGGCATTCAAAGTATTTACAACTTGCCAAGCAACCATAAAAAATTGCCATGATGTGATCACTGCACATCAACTTCATATACAACAACTCATAGGACAAGTGGTACAACTGAATGACACTATAATTCAACAAAACAATCAAATTATTTCAATGCAGGACACTATCCATAACATTGGTATCTCATATGAGGAGGCAAAGGCACAATTGGATGACTTGAGAAAGATCAACAGCAAGCTAACACAGGAGCACAAACGAAAGAAGAAGCCAATCAATGAGCTAATTGTGAATAGTGGCCAGTGGAAGCAACGTATCAAAGCATGTAAGATAGCTCAGAAAGAGAACTTAGGTGAGGGTGAGGTTGGATCGTGTATTAGTAGATTGCTGAAGGCAAGTACATTGGAAAACTCTTTGAGCAATCCTAAGTTTAAGGCTATGAAGGAAAAGATGATTGAGTGCACATTAAAAGATGTGTTAAATGAGTTCTCAGTTGTCGATGCACAATTTATTTCTGATAGGGCCGGTATTAGCACAATGACTTACTCAAAGATATTCAAAGGTGTGAAAGCTGGGTTTGGTCATGTGCTAAAGAGAAATAGAGTCGTGCCTCTTCCTCAACCTTCAAAGTTAATAGAGGCCCGAGTTAATACAAAGGTTTTGGAGCTGATAGGAGATCCCATGCATGTTCAATGCGTGGAAACACCAAAGATTGGGACCAAAAATGCATATGAGGTGAAGTTCACTGAACTCAACAAATACTATTTAGATTTGTACAAGGTGCAGTCGGCAATGGTAATGTACTACAATATGTATGTTGAGGAATGTAATGGTAAATTGTAGTTTGTTATAAAATTAGATGAAAGTGAGGTCGTCAAAGGAGTAAAGCTTGAAAGAGTTAGTGTAACTCTGATGAATAGAGCTTTACAATTCGACAATAATAACCCGGAGAACTTTAGTGTTCAATCTGAGCGCCATGTGTGGTGGCTTGCTGCATTTGAAGTTCCTAAGGAAACATTTGAGGTGCTGTAGCTATTCTTTATGCACACAAGCATTCCAAGCATCATCGATTGTCAGGAACATGGTGAGATGCTCTCAGTTGAAGGATATGGTCAATACGTGGTTGAATGGCATCTTGCAAGAGACTTGAAAACTTTAAAATGCATATATGGAATCTCCAATGGTGCAAATACAAAGAATCCATGCCTATATTGCTTGACAGAGAGGGTGTAAGGAAAGGACGAAAAGAACAACTGGCAAAGGGTGACAAGTGTTGCACCGATGCGCAATAGAGAAGATCCCACTTGGAAGCCCATCTTCAACATTCCATTGGATCGTATTCACATTTTTTCATTGCATGCTTTTGTCAGAATCATGGAGAAACTTGTATATGAATACATTTACTTTGCTCATAGGATGCAACCAAAAAAAGAAGCCATTGCAACGTGTAGGAATGTGGAGTAAGTGCTATCAAAAATTGGGCTACACAAGCATCAAGTGACGATTGAAAAAGATGAGAAGGGATCAGGAAAATTTGGTAACTTGCCAAAAAATCCTTGCTTTGGAGGAGCAAAGGCTAGGAAGTTTCTCTCAGCACCCATCAATGAGGAAGGGAATGTCATGGTTCGTAGGCCGCAGGACTACGATGGTTGGAAAAAGTTACATTTTGCAGTTCTTGATCAAAGTAATGGAGGAAAAACAAGATTGGCCAAACCTAAGGTTTGGATAAGTCTTAACAAATTAGCTCCCATACTTCGCAAGATGGTGTTTAAATGAAGATAATCAAGAATTTATCAATGTTGTGCATAGCTTCTACGAAAACATGGTGGAAGTATGGGGCAAAAGCTCTATCACACATTACATGGTGTGTACTAAGTTAATATTTTAAAGTTGTATGAATTGTATAAACTATTGAGCATAGTTTTACTCATGTGTGATATGTGTCTTTGTAGCATATCCTTGAGGCACATGGGCTATGCTTTGCAGAAAATGGAAGCATCGGAATTTGGTCCACACAAGGGATGGAAAATTTACACTGGATAGCGTGTGGTGCATGCCAAAGAAAAACTGATCATGGTGTAGGAGTGAATGGTAGCAATCCAATGATCCAATTGCTATCTTGGTGGTATAGGATTATAGTAGCGGATGAAGCTAAACTCTCACAAAAGAGAGCAAATGAAAGTGCTGATGAATCGGCTACAGACATGATGGAATCACATTGTGTCACTAAAAGAGTGTGTTATGAAGCCTCAAGTGCCAAAGAAAACCATGCCAAGTGGCTAGAAACAAGGCTTCGACAAGGCAGCAAATGGATTCGAAGAGAGCTAAGATAGTAAGATGAACAATGTGTTCAATGTGAATGCAATTCATAGTTTAAGAGAGAAAGAGAGAGTGTGCATCTGTGTGAATGAGTCTTACAGTTTAGGGTTATATAAAAGAGAGTTTCACTTTCCATCTTATTCATTGAGCTCTCACATCTCTTGTGCAGGAAAGATGGCTAGGTCTAAGGTAGTTGCAAATAAGCTTCCACTCAGAGCCCCATATCGTGTTTAGCCCCTTGGAGCATCTACTATCTCAGATGTACCCCCTTCTCAACCTAACCCATCTTCCTCAAGCCGCCCTCACAAGGGTCCTCCTCAGCATCCCCATAAGAAATGCAAGTGGAAGTCAGGTACAGTGGCCTTGAGAGAAATTAGAAGGTATCAACTCTCTTTTGATCTCATCATTCTAAAGGCGAGCTTCTCGAGACTTGTTCATGAGATTGTGCAAGGCCTCTACCGCACAAAAAGCAAGAGGTGGTTTTTGGCACAAGGTCAAGATAGACCTGATCGCTTCACAAAAGAATGTCTTCATGCTCTACAGTGTGCTGCAAAGGCCTTTTTAGTTGACTTGATGACCGATGCTCAACGTTGTGCAATACATGCGAAGCGTATCAGTGTAACTCCCAAGGACTTCCACTTGTAAGAAATCTTCAAGCAGTGAAGGATGCATTCGTTCCAATGAAATGAACATAGTTTGTAATGTTATCTTTTTTGGCATAGTGTTATCCTCGTGCATTGGACATATGACTATATCCTAGTGCAAAACTATTGTATGTGCCCTTAAAATATGAATTAAAACTTTACACTTGTTCTTCGCTCTCAACTTTGACTGTGCATCTTCGCTATATTTTCAATTTTTACTTATAGTTTTTGTTAGCACTGTCGATCTCAATAGGAATAACATGCAAAAATTTACCATTTCTTATTGCAGATTTTACTCCTGATGCCTTTGTATAGTCTATGTGGTGCGAAGTCTCTAAGGGCCAGTAGTCACGATGTTGATTTCTCAATTATCAATCCATCCATAATTTTGGTGTGGGATAATTTTTAAAATACTAAACTATATCGGAATGCAATGAAACTTCACACGCACACTCGTTAGGTGGCCGAGAACCTTTTTTTTTTGAAAAAAAAATGCCTACAAACCCCTAGTCCGAAGTTTGGCATCTGCAGCCACTTTCTTGCCTGCAAGCCCTTGGTCCAAAGTTTGGCGTCTGGAGCCACTGGCATGGTCCGAAGTTTGGCGTCTGGAGTCACTTTCCTGCGTTTGGAGCCATTAGCAGGAAAGTGGCTCCAGACGCCAGACTTCAGACCAGGGGTATGTAGGTTTTTTTTTCAAAAAAAAAGGGCTCTTGGCCACCTAACGAGTGCGCGTGTGAAGTTTTGTCACATTCGGATACAAGGTTGTGGATTTATGATCACACGATGGACAGTGCGTATGAAGCTATATTAACCCAGTTTTGGGGTTTAAATGGATTAAAAGTTCATTCTTCTTCTCATTTTCACATCTTTCTTTCTTTGCTTCCTCCATTTTCACATCCCCAACCTCTGTCTCTTCTCCGTCTTGCCCTCCTTGAGCTTGCATGGCATGCACCAAGCAAGCATGTCAACATTTTGGCCCTAGGAAGACATCACGCCAAGGCCCGCCACCTAGAGCACAAGGTGGAGCCTCCTCTAATGCAACAATAGGTGCTCCCCATAGAGCACAAGGACCACCACAAAAGAAGAGGAGATAGAAACCGGGCATTGTCACCCTTCGAGAGATAAGGAGAATCCAATGTGGATACGAGCTTCTCATCCCGAAAAGTTCTTTTCATAAGGTCATTCGGGAAGTCATGCAAGACTTGGATGGGAAGATTTTGGGCACAAGTGCGGGATGGCCCACCAGCAGGAAGGTGGACTGCTACAGCTATGGAGGCCCTACAAATAGCTACAGAGGGGTTTCTCATCGACTTGTTCGATGATACACGAATTGCAGCCATCCATCCAAAGCGTATCACAATCACAGATAAAGATATGAACTTTATCATTCGCTTCGACATGGCAAGGGGACTCCGCCATAGTTTACTAGATTAATGATGTAAGGTTTGTAATGTGTTATAGCGCCATAACATGTTGGAAAGCCAAAAAAAATTGTATACTCGGCCACATTGGAATATTTATTTATATATACATAATATCCCATGCGATGTGTACTGAATTCAAATAATTGAGTAAAGTTGTTTTGTTTTGTTTCTTGAAACGCATGACTCTTAATTTTTGTTTAACGTACGAACGCATCGAAAATAGTAATACGTACGGATACAAGTTACGTTATTGCTTATGCACAATCGCAAGTGTAGTACTATGCGTTGAATTATGTTAATATATGTAGATGCATCATTCACGTACCATACATTATCGTCACACTTACACAATCGCAAGTGTAGTACTACGCGTTGAATTATGTTAACGTATGCGAATGAGTCATTCACGTACCACACATTATCGTCACACTTATATGAACCATACATTTATTTACTAAAAATTTATTTGTAGGGACAAAGTAAAGTATCTTATATTCATCAAGAAAAATGCATGTGATGGCTGCTAATGATGGTAGATACAAAAACCCGATAGCCAACAAGAACTCTCAATTGTTCCTTGGCTTTTTCATCGGTGGAGAGGAGGGGCCAGCTTCCGATGAAAATATAAGTTTCTTCTTTGCTTCAAAAATGATGTGCTCCCCCTTTAGTTCTTTCTCCAGGAGAAGAAGATCTAACACTTTAGCAAGGTCACCTAATGTAGCAAGCACACACATTGCTCCACCACGTGTTTAGTTTAACAAGTAAAGAAGCTTTGACCACTTGATTAGCATCACCTTCTCTAAGCTAGATGTCACAGGTATCGCTCGAAAAGGTCCAAACTTGGTCAAAGCTTGAATTTTCATGATTATTTCTTGCCCTCCTGGTGAGCACTTCTTATGGAAGACCACCAAATTTGCAACAAGGTTACCAATATACTCCTTCAGAGTTGAATCCTGCCGTCGATCCACATGTCGAGCTCCTCCTTGCCTTGATGCAAACTCATCTATATACATTATGTCCTGAATGAAAAAGTTAAATCAAAAAATATATTTAACAACTAACCTAGAGTTATCAGAAAGCAATGAAACTTGACGGTAGGGTGCGTCGGGTCCCTCGGAGTCCCAGAAAGTGGCCCCAGATGCCAGACTTTGGGCAGCTGTAGGCATCATTTTTTGCCAAGATTTCATTGAAGGACTTCAGGAGACCCGATGCACCCTACCATCAAGTTTCATCACATAAAAATATATGGTAGTTAGAAATATAACCTTCTCCAAATCATCTTGTATCTTCATTTCCTCGTGTGTCAGGGAGGCACCTCTTTGGGCAGAGGGATCTACAAACTCCTTGTAGGAAGCTAGGGCCTTGGTCTGAACAAATCATGCTGTAGTGCTTCAAATTCAGCATCTGGCACAAGGTAATCTTCTTCAACTGAGGTAATATGCTCTTGTGTTGCTATGATGGCACTCACAGTATCTAAGCTTGTGCCATCATATCTTCCAATCTCTACCATCATCGGATGCACATCCATGTAATCATAATCGATCAGGTCTTCCATCGAATCCCTGACTAGGATGAAAAACAACTCTTTTTCCTCATTTCCAAGTATTGCAGTACATCTGATAGAAGCAAGTATTGTACACCATCTACTTCAATGGGCGTTAAGGAGGCAAGGTTGGGTTTGTCGACTTGTGGCTGTTCTAAAGAAGATGGCACCATGAGAGCCAACCCTTGCTCTGCCACCACCACCCGATGTTCCTCTTCAACATTTATGAGCTCTTCAATCCGTTCTTCTCCCGTGTATGTGATAGAAACAACCTGTGGAGTTGTATCTTCATCGCTCTCCTCCTCTAGGGGTGTATCCAATGCAAGGAGGTAAATTGCCAATGCACAATCACACTCCACAAGATCCGAAGGTGATGTACCTAGTGCACTTCCCATGGGAACAATACATACTTTGTGTGAAGGATCCACATGGGCCAGACACCTATTCACTACTTTTAGGTGATTCTTCCTTGCCTGAAATACCATGAGCTGTTCGAGAGGCACCCAAGTCATGTCGGATCCCTTGATGGAGTATGTGCAAGTAGTAATGTGCTCATAAAGTCTTCCAAAATCTGAAGGGGGGATCCAGTGATGAGGGCACGCTTTCAAGGTTGAAGTTCTTAGAGAAAACGTAGAATATCTCGTCACCCTGGTAACTTGGCAAAGATAGTCTCATGGATCAAAGTGTGCGCGAGCATCCATCGTAGGAGGTAGAAGGGATGTGGTGGATATAAAGAGATGAAAAGGGAAAGTGTGAAATGAAACAATGAAACAAGAACTAAACTAGTTCTACCTAAAAAACCTTATGTTTTGAACCATTAAGGGTCATTCGCATACGATATTTAGTTATGGCTTTACTTACGTCTTTGTAAAGTTTACATGCATATGTAAATGTGTTGATGTGGAAAGTGTATAGTGTGTATGATTTTGCATAAATACCATAATTTTTAAATATTACAAGTTTGTAAGTGACAATATTATATTGGCCAAAAAAATCCAAAAATTTATAGGTGTTGGATATTACAACTTGTGGTGTTGGAAATTTTAGGGAGACTCTACAATTTCTAAAATATGTGGAGCCACACACTTTCCGCTGGTAACAGTATCCTCAGCTCGGCTTCAAATTTTCCTACCATCTAGTTTAAAATATAGGCTAACAGGTGGATTCTACATTAACATTGTAATTTCCTGATGCATTATACTCAAGGGCCAATCATCCTCCATTTGCAACACTTGAGCATCCTCCATCTACGATACTTGAACACTAGGCATAAAGTTTGTCGTGCGACAAAGTACATGTAATTGAAAAGGAAAGTTAGCCAATCCATCCCAAAGTAAGATAATAATCAACTAAGAGAGAAAAAATTTACCTGAAAGCCATGTCCCTTGTTGTGACTCGACATTCCGCTGTGTCAGGATTGTGAGTTATTTTTTATATCCAAGTTTTGCCTAGAATCCTTGTTACATAATCCTTTGATGCATTTTTTATGACGTACATGCTTTTAGTACGTCTCAAACCCTTACATTCATTGAACATGTGTGCAAAAATTGCAATCGATATGAACCAGCTTAGATGCACATTCTTTGAGCGGGTGCTTGGCTTTATAGAATTCAATATGTCTGCTGAAATTTTTGTGCTACACATGTGCAAAATGTCGCTACTACACAATGGCCATTCTATGCTATTGAGATTCGATATGTGCATAGACTCAAGGGTTCCATATTCTCGACTCCCCTTGGGCAATATGTACTTGGAGTCATAGAAAAAAACAAGGTCCTCTATGAGTTGCTTAGTTGTACGCCCCTCAAAGAGCAATCTACCAATTTCAAGGTGGTAACACTTAAAAGAACCAGTGAAACTCTCAACATTTTGCCACTCATAACAATCCGAAGGGATACTTCTGTAAATACGAGACAAGTTGTTACATAGGTATCATGAAATTTCTCATTCTCAATGAGTTGCAAATACTTACTGTTTGCAATGTTTCATTGAAAGGACACAGTGGACGCAATATGTATTTGTTTTTGTATGAATACATGTTGTACAAATGCCTCTATTACAAGGTGAGAATCAACATTCCTTTGTCTGAGAGCTAAAATTTTACCCTTCCAATGCTTTGATACATCTA
Organism: Lygodium microphyllum; assembly: GCF_053477565.2. Taxonomy (NCBI): domain Eukaryota; kingdom Viridiplantae; phylum Streptophyta; class Polypodiopsida; order Schizaeales; family Lygodiaceae; genus Lygodium; species Lygodium microphyllum. The sequence continues at coordinate 17,435,388 of NC_141150.1, forward strand.
CAATTGCAGGTGCTTTCACCCTGAAAGCTCCCTTCATACTTGGACGCATATGTACCCAAGACGAGCAATGATACGTATCAGTGATCCAATTCCCTTCTTCATCTTTTCTGTTATGTACTTCTATCAAGAGAATGCTTGTTCTTCTCTCAGGCATTATAACCTATGCATTAGATGTAAAGAAGTATGTATTAACCCCTAAATAATAAGCATTTTAAGTCTGTCCAGTAATCACCAATATGCCATACAAATCAACATTGCATTAAGAGATGTTTACACTTTTGCAAACTGATATAAACATCGATATCGAAACGCATGTGGATATATACATCAACACAAAGTATACATTCAATTTCAAGGCATCACTTTAATCATACAATTTACATGAAATATAATGAAAAGAATAGCCCAAGAATACTCAGAGAATTTCACCAAAATAAATTTTATTATAATGAAGAGGAGTCTAATTTGACTCAATATATTGTATGAAATGTGGGTATTATAGAGTAGTTGTTACAAGGATAGCAGCCACATGGCATGCAAATCTTAATAGGCACATTGGATTGAAACCTGAGATATTCTAAGACTCAACACATTGTGTGTTATATTGATGATATGATATAAGAGTTTCATGGATCATTGCCAATTGACACAGAGATCCAAATGGACACATAGGATCAATAAAGTGGAGGATTTTTGAACCATCGACTTCCAACAGATATCATCATGCACAAAGGAATCACCCACCACATCAAAATAGTTGATCGAGAATTATATGCTTCACTTAAACCTTGTACAATACCTACATGTACCAAAAAACACCTACATGAATCCCTTTTAACAAAAATACTTGCATGAATCTCTTTTAGCAAAAAATATCTAGATAATTGCATGAATAGAAGCAATACAAAACATGGCCAATTTACCTATAAGCTGATCTGCTGAAGATAAGATTGAATCATTGCTAATTAAAACCCATTGCAAATGATGGACATAAGAAAATATCAATCCCATCAAACATAAAAGTCACTAATTAAATGAATAAATTTTGGCACCACAAAATGTGGTAGATTTACCTGTAAATTGAGCTACAAAATCTCTGCTCTACTTTGTGTTAAGTGCTGCAACAACAATTGATCCTTAAGTTAGAACTAGCATCAAACCCTATTGTAAAGATAGTCGAAAAGGGATAATGCAGAGAGGAAGAAAGAGAGTGTGTCTGAGTACGTGGGAGAGAAAGAAATGAGCACCTATCCAATCTTACCCAAATTGATCTCTACAAAAGACAATAGCAAGAGTTAGTATTTACATGAAGGTATACTGAAAAAATAGTAGAAAAGAGGAAACATAAAGAGAGAAAGAGAGAGGGAGAGAGAGATGAGCACTTATACAATGTCACCCAAGATGATCTTTGCAATAAAACAACAACAAGGGTTAGAACTAACATTTATGTTGTATTGAAAAGATATCAGCAAAAAAAAAAACCAAACAGAGAGAGAGAGAGAGATTAACACATTTTCCTCTCGCTCCAAATAAACTCTACAAGAAAACAACAATTAGAACCAACATCAAATTCTATTGAAAACACAACATAAAAGAGAAACAACACACAGAGAGAGGGGGAAAAGAAAGGAGAGAGAGAGAGAGAGAGAGAGAGATGAGCACCTCTATCTCCTGCCCCAAACAACCTTTGTAATAAAACAACAATAACAGTAAGAAATGACATCAAACCCTATTGAAAAAATAGCAAACAAGAGAAAATGCAAAAGAGAGATGGGCACTTGTGTTTTGCCCAAAATCTAGAGCTGCATGGAGAAGAAAGTGCAGAGGTAAGCAGAACACTCAAAACCCTAATGACTCTCAAGAAGAAGCTTCAATGGAGACAAAAATTCACGAGTATAGAGAAGAGAGAGAAAGTGGTATGTTGCTCAACTTTTGGGTCAAACTGATTTCATGAGAGGGAAAATTTTTGAAATTGAAAATTCTCCAAAAAAATGGGGGAAATATGAGGTGAGAGAAACTCAAATTTTTTGTTTCTCCCTTTTTTTAATTTCCCACTACCCCTTTTTTTAATAGAAAACCTAAGATTTAGAGAAAGAAGATTCACCCTCCATGGATGTCAACATCTAGCCTTCCTACTAGAAAATCCAAGAGGCCCATATCTTAAACTATATTATTTTTAAGGGCCCATTTGTGAGTTCATTTTTTTCCTAATGAATAGTGGCCTCCATTGAGAAGGCTTTCTTCTATTTTAATGAATTATAAATTAACTCTATCAACCCTTGATTAATTTCTTGTTAGGAGTTAAAGGCCTCGTGTGCCTAGTTGCCTACATTTACTTATACTTATTGTATGCACGCTTGTACACTATAGGTGGTTTCCACCCATCACTATCACTATTTATTCTTTGTGACAATAGAATAAAGGAAGGCAAGTCACACATTTTGCACATATCATCTTGCACTCTCATACTTGAGCCTCCATAGCTCTTGCTTCTCTCTTGCTCCCACTTGTGCTTCCACTCTTGTTTCACTTTTGAATTGGTATCAAAGTGGACATTCAAGGAGCTTCATCGACATTCACTTTATCTCGAGAGGAAGAGAGCTTCACTCATAGTTTCTATGGTAGCCACTCAATGAGGTATGCATTGGTCATGTTGCTTCCTCGATACCTTCCACCCTTTCCAACATTGCTCAAGACCTTTCCAATATTGATTTGAGCTCCAACAAGCAATCATTGAGGGTAATGGTAGTAGCAGAAGCCTCAAAGATACCAAACATGATTTGTGTCAACTGCCTAGCTATCCACACTTAATCTTCCTCGGTCATTTCCAAATTTCTCTAGCTCTAGACTTGTAACGTGTCCCCTTATCCCTAGTAGGACATGTCTTAGCAGCCCATCGAGAAGAGAGTCTAGAAAGTGTCACCCAACACTCACAAGGAATGTCACGGGGTTTGCGATCAAGGACTTCCCGAGTCTGCCACGAAGCGGAAGCATCTGGCCATTCCCACTTAGGACCGACCTGAATCAGGGTTTTCCTAATGGTCAAGTTCCTAAAAGGTAGCTAGCGTCGAGCCCCAGACGAACCACTTTGCGCAGAAACATCAGGGTGGAAGCGGATTTATACTACACTTGGTTCAAGGAGAATGGGAAATGAGAGGGATGCGAAGCTCGACCTCTCCGCCCGTAAGGCATAGTCCCATTCCCTTCCCCTAAAACAGCATAAATCGGGACTCTAGCTCTATAGATTCTAGGTCATTGATACCTCACTATCAATTTCCTTTGAGAAAAGTTCTCGGCCAACCGGGACCACCCTTCCGTAGGAGGGACCCAGAGTCACGTCTGTCACACTTTCCTTGGGTTGCTTAGTTATCTAATTACCTACCACATTTAGTTTGACAAGCAAAAACAGCTTTCTTAATTAACCAAATTAATCACTGGTTCCTTCACGTAACTTAAGCACTGACGCAGAAAAACAATGTCAAGCAAGTTCCTTTTTCAACATTTGATCTTTTATCATGGTCTTTGGAATACATCAAATAACCTGTCCAAAGGCTATCCTAGCAATCCTCAGGGATCGCTATTCCAAGTTCCGCCCGTTGACTAGTATGTGGACCTCGAGATCCCATCTTGAGTCACGTCCGCCTCTTGTGCAAGATCCAAAGACAAGGGATTTACGGCCAGAGCCTCCACTGGCACCCAAGCTTCCTCCTGCTCCAAGTAGCACCCACAAAGAGACCTCTCGCAGCGGGTTCGATTCACGTACCCAACGCGGCTAACAACCCCCTTAGATAGGATCAGGCAGACAATTGGAGGTAACTAATACTGCCTCTCCCTCCAGGCTTTTAACCTGAAGCATTAGTTGTTTTTCTTGAATTAGTTCCTTGAGCAAAGAAGTACAAACAATGCACCTAAGTGTACAATCACGAGCATTCCAATGGTCGTTTGTACGGCCAACTGCTAAGGTGTGATTCCTTCTCTCCGAATACTCCTAGCATTTGATCATGGATCAATCGCGACTTGGCAAGATCCCAAGGGTTTCGTAAGCTGAGTTGCTTGTTTACCCTTTTTCCTTGGGTTAGGGTTTATGCCCTGTTGACCCAAATTGTCACTACTTTAGGTTTCCTTATATTATGGTCAATAAATCCTGGACAACCTCGTCGCCCTAACTTGGTTTGTCAATTGCTTTCTTGGAAATTCATAATTACCCTAGCTTGATAAATCAATCCCAAGGAAGAGTGTTGTAGCAGGATGACTACTCAATTTCTAGAAAATAAGACTTGTAATTAGAACTCGTAAAACTCGATCTAAGGTGTAGCAGTACCATTTTGTGATTTAGACACAGGGGCATATGACATTGTGCTTGTAGCACGAGATAGGTGTCGATATCTAACTTGTGGGTTTATATCTCTCATCGTACGGTATTTCTTAATCAAGAATTCCTTTGATCAAGATAAGGGCTTGGGAGTCCTATTGACCCAATCCAAAACCCTAACCCTACTAGGCCGATAAACGTTTTGGCCCTAGGGTCCCTAAATTCCTTGCGGAGGTCTAGCATTTGGTCATCTGATCCTTAGGGTGAGAACCCTAGATCATTCTTGCACGGGTGATTAGATCATCCTAACATTTCGAGAATGTGGATAGGACCTTTAAGATCAGAAATATTAAATCGGCATCCTAAGTGCGATACTAGGCAGAATTTTAACATAACTTAACCCTACCTAGCACATTGAGGTGTTTGTCGTATGCTAACTAATCATACCTTTATGATTTTCATGTAGACTACTCAATTACACGTGAATTACTTAGTTGATCTAAGCAACCCACGATTAAAGATGATCTTCCCTTAAAAGATGCAAATACTTTCTTCTAAATTTGCAAGTGCTTTCCCTAAAAGATGTTAGTAACCGCAAGATGAGTAAGATGTATCATTCCATGCAATTTCAAGAACATAGACCTTTTGGCCTTTATGCAACTATAGGATCTATAGTGATCTTTCTTTTCCTTGCCTATACCATAATGATTGACATTGAGAGCTAACTCTTATAAACACTACGTTTTATGCATCGAATTCAAGCTTTAGTATTTTAATGAAGATGCATCATTTCCCAAATTCAAACTTTGATAAGAGAGCTCCATGCATGGGAGTATCATTTTTTCATGATCAGATGCCATGAATCCATCATTGATTTAATCCTCCCTTTATCACTTAACCCAACCTAGAATGTAACAATCATCGCATGCAGTTTGCAAAGTTCATAAATCTTTTCCATACATTGCAACTATTCAGACATCATTTAATGACCGTCTACGATTATCTTATACATGAGTCACAACCAGGAAATTATTACATAAGTGCATTATGTGTTATATGCCCTATCCTTTGCGTGATGCAACAAGGATGCCTTTGTGCAAGTCCATCTTTTAACTTATGCATCATACATTCAAAAATGCAACTACTCTTGACCATGGAAGTGCAAGCAAATGCGAGTACTCGTCATGCAACTAAACTTTGTAAATCGAACAAGTATATAAATTTTCCAACGCATTTAAGTTTCCTATGTGAATTAAAACATGCTTTATGTAACCTTTCCATGCGGGAATATTATTCGAAACTTGGGCATTCAATATCGAGGCATTGTCTACTCTCGTACTTTGGGTGGAAGCTCCCGTGTGTGCTCCTCTCGCCTTTTGCTTAGGAGCCATTGACGCAATAGATTTCGACTTAGTGAACTCCCCCTTGGCACCCCTTACAAGTTTCGGAGTTGCTATTGCCCGAGACCTCCTTCCCTTTGTAGGAAATAGGCCTTGTAAGACACGGTCTAGAAAACCCGAGAGATGCGAGTGAACTTGGCCTAGAGAAGCTTCTCAAGCTTCTAGAAGAAACAGGGAGATGACGTGTGTTGGTGAGGATGATGAAGATGACGACGAGGGTGGTGATGATGATGATGATTATGACGATGATGATGATGATGATGATGACGATGACGATGGGGGCGGCAGCAGCCAGGCGGCATGGGTAGTGTGGTGGCGGCAGCAGGACGACGGCGGACAGCTCCATGATGCCCCTCCCAAGCTTGGGAGAGGGGGTTTATATGGGGTGAAGGGGAGGGTGGCCACACAAGTGGCAGGTTGCATGCCCTCCTCCCCATGCCCCTCCACACTCCAACACATACTCCCTCTCTCTCTCCCCGCCATGCAATGGGTGAAGGAGAGGGAGTTATTTAAAAAAATTACAAATAATTCATTATCCTTTTTCCCATGAAGGGGTGTTCCCGCGGTGGACTACGATTTTGAGCCATGGTTTCCTATGCACAACACGGGGGGTGGGTGTTTGTTAGTACACGAGGATGGAGCACTTAGCCCAAAGTTTTTCTGTTGTAGAAGATTACTTTGAATCACTTTTGTGCGAGATCTGGGGTCTTTAATATTTCATTGAAGAAATATTACACTCTCTCCCTCTTAGAGGAATCGAGTTGTCCTCATCTCGAGAAAATCTGGGCGTATTGTTGGTTGAGAGTACTTTTATCCATCCAAGTGGCATCCTCTTCGAGGTAATCTTTCCACTGGATGAGGTATTCTCTCAAGGTCCTGGATCTCAAATGCCTCTCCCTAACATCTAGGATTCTGTCAGGTCATGGCTCGAGGACTCCTTGGCTTGGCATTACAATTTGTTGATCATCAAGCACGTGACTAGGGTTAGGCACATACTTTTTCAATAGGCTGATATGGAATACATTATGAACTTTTAGGTTTTCAGGGAGTTGAAGTCTGTAAGCATTAGGCCCTAGGCACTTGAGAATCTTGTAGGGTCCACAATACCTTGGACTTAGCTTTTTGCATTCACCCAAGGATAGGGAACTCTTCTTTGGACGTATGCGAATGAAGACCATATCACCTTCAATGAAGGATCTGTCTTGTCGTTTCAAGTCTGCGTAAGCCTTCTATCTGTCCTTGGCGGCTTGGATGTCCTGGCTTATTGATTTGATTTGGTCATCCATGTCTTCCATCATCTATTTTGAAGCTTCAACCCTCAAGGTTGGATCCAAAAATCTTAAAGGAGTATGACAATCGTGCCCATACAATGCTTGAAAAGGGGTCGTCTGAATGCTTTGTTGGTAAGAAGCATTGTAGGCAAACTCAACCAGTGGCAAATATTGAATCCACTTTTTGGGTTCGCGATAGCAGTGTGCCCTAAGCATATCTTCTATGACTTGCTTGACTCGTTCTGTTTGACCATCGGTTTGGGGATAATAAGCTGTACTGAAATAGAGTTGAGTCCCAATGGCCTCAAAGATAGCCCTCCAGAAGTGTGAGGTGAAAAGAGAGTCACAATCACTAATGATTCTTCTGGGTAACCCATGCACTTTGAATATTTCCTTGATGAGTAACATTACGATGTTAGAGGCTTTTTAGTTTGTCTTAACAGGGATAAGATGTGCAACCTTGGTGAGCATATATACCATGACTATAATGGAGTTGTATCCTCTCTAAACTTGGGGCAGGCCAACAACAAAGTCCATACTAATGAATTCCCATTTCATTTGGGGAATGTCAAGTGGTTGCAATTTCCCTAGCATTTTGACATATTCGGCCTTAATGTGTTGACAAGACAAACATTCCGTGACATATTTGAGAACATCACCTTTGAGCCTATCCCAATAATAGCTCTTCCTGGCCGCATTAAGGGTCTTGGCATAGCCAGGATGTCCTGAGAAAGGGGAGTCATGGGCTTCCCAAAGTATCTTCTGCTTGAGTGACTAGCTTGCTGGGATACATAATCTTGTCCTATAGTAGACAAGTCCACTATTGATAGAGAATTCTTGATACTTTATTTGTAGCTTCGGGTCTTGATCTTTGATGGGGATCTCCCTTAGCAATTTCTAATAGGTTGGGTCATGACATGCCTCCTCTCTAGCTAGCTCAAGAATTGGGTTGGTTGGCATGGAGACCTTTGTGGCTAGAGATCTTGTTGTTGATGGATCTTACAAAATCAGAGAATTTAGAAATGCCTTGCGACTGAGTGCATCGGCAACTACATTCTCCTTTCCAGGCCGGTATTTGATTTTAAAGTCATATTCTTCCAGTACATCAATTCATCGACTTTGCCTCATATTGAGCTCATTCTGGGTGAAAATCCATTTAAGGCTTTTGTGGTTCATCACTAGGGAAATTTTGTTACCCAGCAAGTAGTGTCTCCAAAGTTTGAGAGCATGGATGACGGCCAACAGCTCCAGATCGTGGGAGCATTAATTCCTTTCATGGCTCTTCAATTTCCTTGAAGAGTATGCTACGGGATGACCTTCTTGCATGAGCACACATCCTAAGGCAAGTGCGCTAGCATCAGTTATCACTTCAAACTTCTTACTAAGATTAGGAAGTTTTAGGATAGGTGCTAATACCAAGCTTTGCTTTAGTTTGTCAAAGCTGGTCTATTCAGCAGATGACCATACAATTGATACTTGCTTCTTTAGTAGATCAGTCAGGGGTGCTATAATCAAAGCATAGTTTTTTATAAAGACCCTATACCATCCTGTCAATCCAAGAAAACTACATATTTCTTTGACAGACGTTGGTGTTGGCCACTCCAGAACGTCTTTGACCTTGGCCGCATCCACTGAAATTCCTTCCGCTGATACAATGAATCCTAGATATTCAAACTATCGCTTGAAAAATGTGCACTTCTTCTTCTTGGCATAAAGCTTGTGTGCCCTTATTGTTTCAAGGACAATACAAAGCTAGGGTTCATGATCTTTTTCCTACTTGGAGTAGACTAGGGTATCGTCAAAGAAGACGAGTACGAAGTCATCAAGATACGGCCTAAAGATATTCTGCATTAACCTATTAAAGGTAGCAGGAGCATTTGTCAGCCCAAATGACATGACTAGGAATTCAAAGTGTCCATACCTTGTGCTGAATGCAGTCTTCGGGATATCTTCTTCCTTGATCCTTATCTGATAATATCCAAACCTGAGATCTATCTTAGAGAAGATCTTCGCACCTTGAAGACGGTCAAGAAGTTCATCTATTCTTAGAATGGGTTTTTAATGGTTGATTGATTCAACCCTTTGTAGTCAATGCATAGCCGAAGTGTTCCATCTTTCTTCTTCTGGAACAGCACTGGAGCTCCCCATTGCAAGCCACTAGGATGGATGTAGCCTTGGTCTAATAGTTGCTTGAGTTGCTCCTTCAGCTCAATCGCTTTCGGGATGGACATCCTATATGGTCTCTTTGCAATTGGTGTAGCTCCTGGTGCTAGCTTGATTTCGTGATCGACTTCCCTTTGAGGATAAAGTTTTGTTAGCTCTTCAGGAAATACGTCTGCGTATTCCTTTAACCAAGAAGGTTCTTCCCTAGATTCCTGATTCTGATCTAGCTTATTTAGTTTAATCAAATAGACAGGTAGGCCCTTCCTAACTCCTTTTATTATCTGTGTTGCTTTTGCCAGCTGAATCTTCGACTTACCAGCCGCTCCTTGAGTTGTAACTAGTTTCCCTTCAGAATTTCGAAAGGAGACTTGGCCCTTTCCACAGTGAATGTGGGCATCATTGGGTATTAGCCAATCCATTCCAAGCAAACATTCGTGGACACCTAGGTTCATTACCCTGAATCTGACCGAAGTCGACTAGTAGGAATTTCACCTTAGCAGTTTGCCTGGTACAAGAGGCCTCACGACCATTTGCTAATTCCACAAGTAAGGTAGGTGCATCTTTTGTGGCTATCCCTAATCTCTTTTGCACAGACGGGTGAGATGAAGGAACGTGTACTACCGCAATCAATCAAGGTTTTGAAGCTTTTACCTTGACACCAAAAATTGGCAATTCGGGCCTTTCTTGTGAAGAGCAGCATGAATCGTTGCCCTCTCAAAGTCAACTTCCATGGATGGTTCTTCTTCATCACCCAGCTCCTTGTTGGCAACACTGGAGGTTCTTCCTCTATCCACGACGGTGGCTCCTTGGCCATGGACGGCTCCTTGGGATAGCCCTCGACGTTGTCCTTTGCTAAGCTTGGGACACTACCTTTTAAAGTGACCAGGTTCGTTGCAATGGAAGCAATGGAGATTGCGACCATTACCTTGTGTAGGAACAAAGTTGTTGACATTGTTGGCCCTAGCTTTCTTCCTTTGTCCCTGGTTTTGGCCCTGTGCTCTCTTAGCTTGTGACCTATACGTTCCCTTGTTCAGATCCTTGTAAGACCAAGTCCTGTTATTCCTTGGCTTGGTCTGCACTTCCTATATTATCGGTGCAGCTCGAATGAGTGTGTCCTGTAGATCCGTTGGACGCATTGATTCCAAATGGGTGTTTATGGGTGGATTTAACTCGGCACAAAATTTTGACACCTGTTGCGTCATATCCATTTGTGGCGCGTACTTTAAGAGAGAGACGAACTTTGAATAATATGCATCCAGGGATAGTCCAAGCTGCTTTAATTCATAGAATTCGTTCATCTTCTGTGTGCGGTAGATAGGTGGCAAATATCTCCCTCGCACAACTTTTTTAAGCTTCTCCCAAGTAACTGACCCTTCCGAGATCCCTTGGTCTCTACACCATTGTTTCCACCAAAGTCTTGCTTCACCGGTAAGCTTCAGTTTGGTGAGCATAGCTTGGTTAGCGGGTGCAGTTCCTGCTGCCTCAAAATAATCTTCCATGGATTCGATCCAGACCTCAGCGTCAGTTTGGATGGTCCTTCCCTTACCATCGAATTCAAGTGGCTTGATTTGGAACTTCTTCTCTTGAATTACAGCCGTACTTAGTGCAGGGGTCGGACTAGGAATCTGTACTTGGGGTTGCGCTTGGGCAATAAGATTCTTTACGTTAAAAACTTACTAAATGTTTCTCGCATTACATTAATATGCCCACTTTAGCTTTTAGCCAAGTGACCTAATCACTTAACTCCTTTACCAACACTTACAGCCATGACAGACAGTGATTAAAAAAAATATTATTCATTCATATGAGCATAGCCCTTTTTAGTACATTTAATTTGGGAAGATAGAACAAGCTGATACATCAGTCTGGGGAAAATAGGATTGTGTTACATTCGGCTACGGGGACTGAGTAATAATATGGAGTGGGGTCATGGATTTTCAGGAATCGATAGGTCATAGGAAGCTTGGGATATCCCTTCCTTTGATACCCGTTCTTCTCATAACGTCCCAGCACCTTGATTCCGTCGGTAGGGATTACCCGAGTCACTTCTTCATACACATACTTGTTCTGCTTGACTTTCCGACTGTCAACATGCAGGGTTGCATTTGCGTGAGCCTCAACAAAGATGAACAGCTTCAAGATCTTTAAATCCTCCATCCACTTGATTCTCTTCAAGTTGGTCTGAAGGTACGCAAGTCGGTGGGCCGCTATGTAATATATTCTTGATTCACCCGTCCATCTCCGTTCCATGTACAGGGGTGAAGGATTGTAGATACGGTCTAGAATATTCATCATGCCTAGTCTCCATCGATAATCCGAAGCACGCATTGCAGTCATAAACATAACCTGGAACACCAAGAATTTGTTCCATACTTCACGACTGTGTAGCCCAACATCCATAAGTAAGTAAGGAAATGTTCTTAGCGGCAACATTGCTCTATTTCCGCTCGTTAAGTTCCCTTGTAAATATTAGATCCCCTTGGTTGGCTCTGATACCAACTGTAACGTGTCCCCCTGTCCCTAGTAGGACACGTCTTAGCAGCCCATCTAGAAGAGAGTCTAGAAAGCGTCACCCCGCACTCACAAGGAATGTCACGGGATTTGCGATCAAGGTCTTCCCGAGTCTGCCACCCGAAGCGGAAGCATCTGCCCCTTCCCCTTTAGGACCGACCTGAATCAGGGTTTTCCTAATGGTCAAGTTCCTAGGAGGTAGCTAGCATCCAGCCCCAGACGAACCACTTTGCACAGAAACATCATGCTTGAAGCGGATTTATACTACACTTGGTTCAAGGAGAATGGAAAATGAGAGGGATGCGAAGCTCGACCTCTCTGCTCGTAAGGCATAGTCCCATTCTGTTCCCCTAAAACAGCATAAATCGGGACTCTGGCTCTATAGATTCTAGGTCATTGATACCTCGCTGTCAATCTCCTTTGAGAAAAGTTACCGACCAACCGGGACCACCCTTCCGTAGGACGGACCCAGTCTATCGCACTTTCCTCGGGTTGTGTAGTTATCTAATTACCTACCACATTTAGTTTGACAAGAAAAAATAGCTTCCTTAATTAACCAAATTAATCACTGGTTCCTTCACGTAACTTAAGCATTGACACAGAAAAACAATGTCAAGCAAGTTCCTTTTTCAACATTTGATCTTTATTTATCATAGTCTTTGGAATACATCAAATAACATGTCCAAAGGCTATCCCAGCAATTCTCAGGGATCTCTGTTCCAAGTTCCGCCCATTGACTAGTATGTGGGCCTCGAGATTCCATCTCGAGTCACGTCGGCCTCTTGTGCAGGATCCGGAGGCAAGGAATTTACGGCTAGAGCCTCCACTGGCACCCAAGCGTTCTCCTGCTCCAAGTAGCACCCACGAAGAGATCTCTCGCGACGGGTTCGGTCCACGTACCCAGCGCGGCTAACAACCCCCAGGCAGACAGTCGGAGGTAACTAATACTGCCTCTCCCTCCAGGTTTTTAACCTGAAGCATTAGTTGTTTTTCTTGAATTAGTTCCTTGAGCAAAGAAATACAAACAATGCACCTAAGTGTACAATCACGAGCATTCCAGTGGTCGTTTGTATGGCCAACTGCTAAGGTGTGATTCCTTCTCTCCGAATACTCCCAGCATTCGATCCTGGATCAATCACGACTTGGCAAGATCCCAAGGGTTTCGTAAGCTGAGTTGCTTATTTACCCTTTTTCCTTGGGTTAGGGTTTATGCCCTGTTGACCCAAATTGTCACTACTTTAGGTTTCCTTATATTATGGGTTTATATCTCTCATCGTACAATATTTCTTGATCAAGAATACCTTTGATCAAGATAAGGGCTTGGGAGTCCTATTGACCCAATCCAAAACCCTAACCCTACTAGGCCGATAAACGTTTTGGCCCTAGGGTCCCTAAATTCCTTGCAGAGGTCTAGCATTTGGTCATTTGATCCTTAGGGTGAGAACCCTAGATCATTCTTGCATGGGTGATTAGATCATCCTAACATTTCGAGAATGTGGAAGGACCTTTAAGATCGAAAATATTAAATCGGCACCCTGAGTGCGATACTAGGCAGAATTTTAACATAACTTAACCCTACCTAGCACATTGAGGTGTTTGTCATATGCTAACTAATCATACCTTTATGATTTTCATGTAGGCTACTCAATTATACTCGAATTACTTAGTTGATCTAACCAACCCATGATTAAAGATGATCTTCCCTTAAAAGATGCAAATACTTTCTTCTAAATTTGCAAGTGTTTTCCCTAAAAGATGTAAGTAATTGCAAGATGAGTGAGATGTATCATTCCATGCAATTTCAAGAACATAGACCTTTTTGCCTTTATGCAACTATAGGATCTATAGTGATCTTTCTTTTCCTTGCCTATACCATAATGATTGACATTGAGAGCTAACTCTTATAAACACTACGTTTTATGCATTGAATTCAAACTTTAGTATTTTAATGAAGATGCATCCTTCCCCAAATTCAAACTTTGATAAGAGAACTCCATGCATGGGAGTATCATTTTTTCATGATCAGATGCCATAAATCCATCATTGATTTAATCCTCCCTTTATCACTTAACCCAACCTAGAATGTAACTATCATCGCATGCAGTTTGCAAAGTTCATAAATCTTTTCCATACATTGCAACTATTCAGACATCATTTAATGACCGTCTACGATTATCTTATACACGAGTCACAACTAGAAAATTATTATATAAGTGCATTATGTGTTATATGCCCTGCCCTTTGCATGATGCAACAAGGATGCCTTTGCGCAAATCCATTTTTTAACTTATAGATCATTTGTTCAAAAATGCAACTACTCTTGACCATGGAAGTGCAAGCAAATGCGAGTACTCGTCATGCAACTAAACTTTGTAAATTGAACGAGTATATAAATTTTCCAATGCATTTAAGTTTCCTATGTGAATTAAAATATGCTTTATGCTACCTTTCCATGCGGGAATATTATTCGGAACCTGGGCATTCAATATCGGGGCGTTGTCTACTCTCGTACTTTGGGTGGAGGCTCCCGTGTGTGCTCCTCTCGCCTTTTGCTTAGGAGCCATTGACGCAGTAGATTTCGACTTAGTGAACTCCCCCTTGGCACCTCTTACGAGTTTCGGAGTTGCTATTGCCCAAGACCTCCTTCCCTTCGCAGGAAACAGGCCTTGTAAGACACGGTCTAGAAAACCCGAGAGACGCGGGTGAACTTAGCCTAGAGAAGCTTCAATAGAAGCTTCTCAAGCTTCTGGATGAAACAGGGAGATGACGTGTGTGTTGGTGAGGATGATGAAGATGACGACGATGGTGATGATGATGATGACGATGATGATGATGATGATGATGATGATGATGATGATGATGATGACGATGACGATGGGGGCGGCAGCAGCCAGGCGGCGTGGGCAGTGTGGCGGCGGCAGCAGGACGACGGCGGGCAGCTCCACGATGCCCCTCCCAAGCTTGGGAGGGGGGGTTTATATGGGGTGAAAGGGGGGGGGGGGTGGCCACACAAGTGGCATGTTGCATGCCCTCCTCCCCATGCCCCTCCACACTCCAACACATACTCCCTCTCTCTCTCCCCGCCATGCAACAGGTGAAGGAGAGGGAGTTATTAAAAAAAATTGCAAATAATTCATTATCATTTTTCTCGTGAAGGGGTGTTCCTGCAGTGGACTATGGTTTTGAGCCATGGTTTCCTATGCACAATGCGGGGGGTGGATGTTTGTTAGTACACGAGGATGGAGCACTTAGCCCAAAGTTTTTCTGTTGCGGAAGATTACTTTGAATTGCTTTTGCGCGAGATCTGGGGTCTTTAATATTTCGTTGTAGAATTATTACAAGACTTGCTCAAGCATTGATCATTTGCTTGGCATCCTTCCCAATAGTTGTGGCTTTGATCTTGAGAATTTCTTTAAGGGTTTGAGGTCAGTCATTAACCCACAATTCAGGAAAGGCTTGTTATTCACTATTCGGATAGCAAGTATTTGCTTATTTTATACTCTAGTTGATACTTATGGGGCCCATTTGTCATGTTCGGATGATGTAATGATGCTCGAAAAGGCATACACATGAAGGATGTCACTCCTGTGTCCACTCATGAATGAGTTCCACTTCATTTTAAACTAGCTTATCTCATAGGGCATTCACTTTGCAAATAATATGAAGTTTTTGTTCTTGCTTGTCATACTACTTGAGAGTTGGGATACCTTTCGTACTATAATGAGTGCTAATCCTTTTAAAGATAGCTTTAAATGCTATGATGTAGAGAGTGTTTTACTTACAGAAGAAGTAAACATGAAGAACATTGATGCAATGCGTACATCTCATGCACTTACAATTAGAGGCAAACATGATGATAGAGAGAATAATATTAGTGGTAGAGACTTGCAACCCAATAGGGATAAGTCTAAGCCTCATGAATAATCAAGTGGTAAGTCATGTAGTCATAAGTCCTCTCTTACTTATCATTATTGCAGGCAAGAAATTCACGTAAGGCCACAATGTCATAAGATGCATAATGATAGGCATGAGAAAGGCAATGGGAAAGTGCAGGATAATGCCAAGTCTTTTGATGATCACAACATTGTTTCCAAGTCTAATGTTAAGTTAGAAGAGATAAATTCCTTGGAGTACAACTCAGATTATTATATACTTGCTACTTCTTCACATGATGTCACTCAGTTGCTTGATGTTTAGCTTGCTTTTCCTTAGCATTGGCCTTTTGATTTAGGGACTTCCTTCCATGTTACCTCACATCATCATTGGTTTTACACCTACCACACTATTACAAGTTCAGTCAAATAGGGTGATGATCATGTATTTGACATTGTTGGCATAGGTGATGTGAGATTATAGCTTGGTATTGGTGCTCCATTATCTCAATTGGATAGCTAGATGATGATAGGTATCATGTATCTTTTGGTGATTTTGCATGGAAGATTACATGTGGCAATCTCATTTTTGCTAGAGGTGCCAAGGTTGGTAGCTTGTATTCCTTGGTTGTATCTAAATTTGTTGATCATGTTTTGGAGGTGATAATTATTTGTATAAGGTTTAGGTCTATCTCATAAAGCAGAAATCAAAAGTTTTGCTTATATTTCAACACTTTCTTGCTATGGTTGGGAACTAATTTGTGCATTATTAGGCTAAAATACCTACAATTTGACAATGGGGGTGAATATGTCTCTAAGGCATTTGATTCGTTTTGTGATGAGAGGAATATTAAGTGTTAGTTGACCACCTATATACCCCATCCCAGAATGGTGTTACAGAGTGCACAAATAGGACTATTTAGGAAAGATTCTGTAGTGTGCTTAGTCAAGTAGGCTTATCATAGTACTTTGGAGTGAGGCAGTTATTACTACAATTCATCGAACTAATAGATCCCCATGTATTGCTCCTGGTGGTAGAGTTGTAAGGGAGGTATGGTCTAGTAGACTCCCTCATATTTGCACTTGTGAGTCTTTGGATGTAAGGCTTTTTGCCATATTCCCAAAGACAAACGCAACAAGTTGGATTCAAAGTCTATCAAATGCATCTTTTTTGGATATGGTGATGTGGGTGAGATGGACTATCACCTTTGGGATCCATAGGCTCGAAAGGTTATCTGTCATAGCTATGATGTTGTATTTTCTGAGAAAAAGATGCATATGAGACCAAAGCAGATAGTTAAGGTACATAGGGTGATCTTTCAAGAGGAGCCTTCTGTCATAGTATAACCAGCCCCAGTTAGATAGCCTACAGCAATTGATGATATAGTGGCTCAGGATCTACTTGTTGTGTAGGATCATGATGCTAAAAAGACAGGACAAGTAGTACATGTCCCACAACCAGCTTTGAGATGCTCTACTAGAGCCTCGCATCCTCTTGATCATTTTTAGCCCTCTATGCATGAGGATATCTATATGTAGTAGCCTAAGGGCTTTGAGGGACAAGGCATGGAACACCTAATGTGCGAGTTGAGAAAAAACCTCTATGGACTTAAGAAAGCACCTACATAATGGTAGCATAAGTTTGGCACCTTTATGTATTCACAATATTATTCCCATTGTAATATGGATCCGTGTCTTTATATGGAGAAGGCTCGTGATGGTAGCCTTATCATTTTGGTGCTATATGTTAATGACATGCTTATTGTTAGAAGTGCTCATGATGAGCTAGATGCTTTGAAGACTTAGCTCAAGAAGAGCTTTGAGATGAAGGACATGGAGTATGCCTCTCACATATTTGGTATGCACATTACGTGCAATCGCTCTTTGGGACTCCTCTACTTGTCATAGAAGGAGTACATTTATAAAGTCCTTGTGTAGTTTGATATGTAGGGTGCTAAGCCTATTGGTTGCACATTAACTTTTCATGTGAGGTAAGTCAAGTAGATTGTCCACAGTTGCTCACAAGAAAAAAGTGCATTTTTAGCTTCTTTCTTGCTCATCACCATGCCTATATGTTGGTTTTTGTTCATATCATAAGGAAAGATCCCCTCTAGTGCCTATCATAAATAGGAGGTGCTTTGTAGTTATGTTTATTACTTTTGCTTTGTCTTTGTGCACCACTCCTTGGTTATCTTGGATTGTGGTGATTCTCTCTCTTTTCTTCTTTGCCTTAAGAACATTAAGGAAATAGAGGTGCTTGATGTGTCTCCCATCATGTACCACTTGCTCTTCAATTTTACATTCATAGCTTCAATTTGAAATCCTTAACCTCCTCAAGAAATGATAGCAAAACCATATTAATATCAGCAAGATTAAAAAGCAAGGTGTTTCTAATTCTTGCACTTCCAACTTTTCAGCCTTTTGCACTTTCCAGCTTGAGCTTTAACATGTTGCTTAGTAACCTTAATAATTGCTAGTAATTGCCTTTGAGCATTTGCAGTGATTTCATATTGGGTATCTCCTTCTATCTTGCTTCCTTCCACTTACTCTTTAGCTTAATAACAAATGATATGTATGATAAATAGGGCACATTCATTGAAGTTTTCTCCAGCTATGATCTTGCAAATACACAATCCAAGAGCATGGTCTGATGATGAAATATCATTGAGAACCTTAACTTTACAATCAAATTTGATCTAACATCCATCTTGATTAAAATATATATGACGTGAGTGGGTTGCTTGCCAAATAATCCTAGTGTGTTTATTATGCCATGTAAAGGTTGGGGGGGGGAGGTTTATTTCCACAATTAAAGACCACTATGGATCCATTGTACAACACTCTCCCTATAGTCATCACCAAAGATGGAACCTCACCATCCAACCATATAGGAAGTCTAGGGAATGTGACCACACATGGCATTCATGGATTGGAACCTCTTTAGGTGCAGAGTAAACCAAGTTGCCCTTGTAGCTCGTAACAAAATTGACAATCCAATCCATCTTAACGTAGGATGCTAGCATCACAAGAAAGAACTCCCTTTCGAAAACTCTAGGAGTGCTGCTTTCGATCCAAATGTGTACCATCACCATTTAGGGAACTCGTTCTCCATTGGAGGCTAACCCAACCCATAAAATACATGTAAAGGCTGCACATTGCAAAACCTACATGCCCTTGTTTGACCTTAGGTAGGTAGAAGGCGATTTGGGATCGCATCACACGCTTCCCTTGCTTTATGGCCACCTTCTTCTTCTCATTAAACTTCTTATGATTTTGCTTCATTTGCTTCTCGAGGTCCACCATCTGGATAGAAGGGTGTTAGCATAGGTGAGCTCCATTCCATCTCCTTGCTTCCTTTGCTTCGCACCATAGCTTCCTTCTCCCCATTCGCCTTATGGAGGCTGCTTTAGATTACTATGCATGCATAAAGGGTGGGAAAGTTGGTGCCATATGCGAGGTAATGATTGTTTAATGCTCCACTTCCCATATCATACTTTGCTGCCATGTCTCTCTAGTGGAGGTTCAATTATCTCTAAGTTATTTATCCCCATCATTCGGGTCATATCAAAATCTATTGCTACCTCAAAGCTATCCAACCCTCAAAAGTCTTTAGAGAACCTCTCCATCGTATCTATTCAGTAAATGCAATTCTCGCACTTTAGAAAAAAGCTTGGATAATTTTTAAAGCTTGAACAAACAGGGGAAAGGAGGACTACCCAAGGTGGCAGGTGAGGTAGGGATTTTGGCCATACACGTGGATATCAAGCTGATGTGGAAGAGGAGGACAGAAGACATGGATAATGATCTCTTACTCTCTCCCACCCTCTCACCAAAACAAAACCCAAAAAGAATTGAAAGGAAGTGTCAGCTTGATCCTTTAGTGACCCTCTGCTCTGCCTGCGTGCTTCATTCGACCAACATCAAATTTGCTGCACAACTGCATCTCTCCTGTAATGGGTTAGGCCTCGATCGGGCCTAACGCTGCCGCAGGCCTTTTATGAATTGCCCATGGCCATGCTCTCCACCTCCCCTGTTTCCTCCCATCAGCAGTTCCCTTCCAATGCAGCAGCACTCCACCATTGCAGGTTCGCCCCCCCTCGCAGCGGTGGCAGTAGTGCCTGCGATCACGAGCGCCTCCACCGCCTCGCAAAGTCTTGGATAGAAGGCAGCCTCCCCCTGAGGCTAGGGAAAGAGAATTTGAACCTGGGCTGGGATCACAGACATGGCTGCGGTTCGACTTGCAAATGGCGCGCCAGCCTGGATTGGATGGACTGTCTTCATGGTGTCATGCTTGGTGTTGGGGTCGGGCTTCCCTGCACGGTGATGGAATGTGGAGATGTGGTCTATCGGAGCACTTTGCCGCGCTCCAATACCCTCAACATTACCCCCCCTGGTGTTTTGCTTGCCCTTACTGTGGCGTCTTACCTTTGGGCTACCCCTGGTGTGGCTCCTGGCTTCTGGGATATGTTCCTTTTGGCACCATTGGAGCAGTTGATTCGACCTACTTACAAAAAGGCACGAATATTTCACTTGATCATTTCCATGTCTTTATTCTGAATTTGCATAGGAGTTCAGTCTGAACCTCAAATTTCTTCCACTTAGAGGCCATAGATATCCACAAGATGAATTGTGCGTGCGCTCAAAGTTCGAATGCATGCACAATTGAAAGTGCACTTCGATCTCTGAAGACTAGTTTGAAAACAAAATACAGTGGATTCCGACATGCTACGCATGCCAACTGGCATTGAAGGATACAGGGATAATGCAGACTAATCAGCAGGATTGATAGTCTCCTGTTGCTAAAGAAAAGGTAGTTGTCTAAGGTTAGTGCCCTGGAATCACACACTTAGTGTTACAAATATGTATGCCTGTTTGCACCATCCAATGATTACACATGCCTGGATATAGGATTGAAGCTTGAAAATCTCGAAGGACAGAGGATAAACAATTGACTAGTGTTATACAGAATAGGTTTATTCACCTAGTCATTCAATTTTTGATGTTCCTAAGGTGTTAATGTTTGGATTCACTCAAGAAATTTGACTTTTTTTTGGTGTGGTCAACTTGGAAGCTGTACATCCAAGCTTCCACTGTGACTTGTTGCTTAATAATTGTAGCCTGCCAAATCATTGCATAGAATTGTTGCGAGGAGGGATTACTTAGATATGCATATGCCTGTGGGAACTCTGGAAGTAAGGCTTAGGACTGTTTTTGAATTTCAAAACTCGAGGGGCTAACACTGATGCTGGATTATAAGTGCTATCACATCATGCAGTTTGCCATCTAGCAGGAGATTATACTTGTATGCACCTCCATAACTCACAGTTCCTTAATCAGGTACTATCACATGAAGGCATTATTATAGACAGTGTATACCTGCACATGTTTGATGGGCTTAGTCCTATTTTGGTTGTAAATTTCTGCTTTGAAACAGTACACAATGCTTGAACCAGGCTTCCAGTATAATTTCCAGAAAGCGGAAAGTGATGTAATGATTGTTTCATTTGTGTTTTGAGCTTTCGGTTACTGGTTTGAAACGTTTAAATTGCTTAATGCTCAGGGATCCTTTGCATGCTTGTTTGATTACTAATGCAGTAGGGAATCAGACTGTGGTACTTCAGAGTATATTATCCATGTTTACGTGAACTTTCATTTTTCAGGAAGACTTTATCTTAGGAAGAAAGCTTGGGGAAGGAGCATTTGGCACTGTTTACAAGGCCACTTTCTCCAAAAAACAGGCCGGGAAGGTGGGTTTCCTTCTTCCAAGAATTGATTGGAGTTTTAGACTAGAAGTAAACCTGCAGAAAGCAACAACTAACATTTGCGTGGGGTGTGACAATGTTTGTTGAGTTTGGCATTTGTTTGACCACCTTTTTCTAAAAACCAGTGCAGACTAGTGATTTGGTAGTAAAGAAAGCAAATGAGTATGGAGCTGTTGAAGTATGGATGAATGAAAGGGTGCGCAGAGCCTGTCCCAAGGCTTGTGCAGATTACATATACGGATTTGTCGAGGTAGAATCTGATGCAAACGTTTCGTATTTGTGGTACTTTTCAAGTCTGTTTTCTTATTCCACTCTCCTCGAACATAGCAGAAAACCAGTAGGAGTAAAGAGGAAGAACATTGGCTCATTTGGAGATATGAAGGTGATGCAACATTGTTCGACCTTATGCTCAACAAAGATTTCCCTTACAATGTGAGACTTTCATACAGCTGTGTCTTCCTCTTGTCTAGTTTGCATATTATCACCTAAAGCACATTCATGTTTCTTGGATAACTTGGCATGGAGTTGCTGCAAACTCCAGCTATCATTTGTCCTGTTATCATGCATCATTGCTTTTATATTAGTCAATGCATATTTCTGATGATTTGAGGAATGCTATGAAATTCTACTACTCTAAAAGCAAGTAACCCTATAACCAACCATTTGGACTGCATTAATTTTAGTCTTTGCATGTTTGCATGTCCAATATGTTTGTACCATATTTCAATGTTTGCAACCACTCCTTTGTCTTTAGCATACATAGCAACATTCATAGTAGGAATTTCAATATCTAAAGTGAACATGCAGGCAACTCTACTTCCTTTTGTGACCAACCTGCAGTTATCATTTAAGTCTTCTGTGGCAGAGATGTTTTTGTTAATTGAACTTGCTTGTTTCCCGAATTGATTACTTGGTCATGTCCATATGTG
This sequence comes from Lygodium microphyllum, assembly GCF_053477565.2. Classification (NCBI taxonomy): domain Eukaryota; kingdom Viridiplantae; phylum Streptophyta; class Polypodiopsida; order Schizaeales; family Lygodiaceae; genus Lygodium; species Lygodium microphyllum. The sequence goes on from NC_141150.1 coordinate 17,457,608, forward strand.
ACCCACATGATCGTCCACTAGGTCTTTTCATGCATCAAGTAGAGCCAAAGATGTTAATGCTGACGTGATCCTTATGCACTTGCTATCAATATGGAGGTGACAATAAAATCTATCTTTCATTTAATGTTACTTATTATGTGCCATAAACTGATCAGACACAATATATACCTGTTAGTTGAATGCATGCCTGCTGGAACAGCTTCATTTGTGGTAAGTCTGTCCGATCACTTATATGCAGGTAGAGGAATTGATTCTTGACAAAGAAGTTGAGGGTCCAAGGAGTTTGGAAAGGGAAAGCAAGATCATCCAGACCATCTTGAAGCAGATTTTGTCATCACTGCAGGGCTTGCATTCAACTGGCATTGTGCATCGGGACATTAAACCTCAAAACATCATATTTTCTCAAGGTTTCATTTGTGATTTATCCCATCTGTTTTCTAGTTGTGATAACTAGAGTTGCTCAAGAGTCAGAATGATAGTAGTTTGTAGTACCATAAGAGTTGGAATGCCTGTGCAGAATCAAGAACCTTCAAAATAATTGATCTTGGGGCTGCAGCAGATTTGAGGGTGGGAATTAACTACATTCCAAAAGAGTTTCTTTTGGATCCCAGGTTGGCAGAACTCTCTTTCAGGAACTCCCAACTCATTGTGTGCTGATTTGACTTATTGGGCATCATTACATTGAGTTATCTTTAAGAAAAAAAGAGAAAATAAAAGTTCTATTAATAACACCTCAGAGAAAATCCCCCAAGGTAAAATACAAAGTACAAAGATCCTTGTAAAGAGTAGCTGAGTACATCACAAGTAGAATGGTTGTGTGAACAACCAACCTGGTGAGCTATAATGCCAGACCATATGAGGGGTTAGGTGAAAGAAGGTGTTGGAATCCCAAGTCCACAAGGAGGCATTTCTCCTCCTCATTCTGTTGTGGCCACCCAACAGCCTCTCCTAATCTGTATGGATAATCCCTGTCTAGATCCTCCAGAGAGTCTCTGCAGTTACAGTGGGTTATCTTATTTGATATTAGTAGGAAAGGTCTTTGATCCCTATGTTAGATTATACAGTACTAGTATTTGATATTTATGCTGTTTAGAGCTCTGTGTTACATTATCAAATCAAGCAGTATGTGGATTGATGAGAGCAGACAGCATTTATTATGTAGATGTTTTGGGATTTCCCTGTAATTCCACTTTCTATTTGGCTGAATAGTTTCGATGGTTCATCTTGTGCTCTTATTAAAGTTGGCATTCCTGTTTGTTAGTCCTAGTCATGGCATATGGGCTCTACTGGAATATTGCTGAGACTAAGATTATCAAATGCTCTTTTAGGTTCTTTTCTTTGGATCGTTACTGAAATGGTTGGCACTAAATTTGACTATGGTCCCTACCTTTGTTTGAACTGTATTTTGCATTTCATGTAGTGACTTGTATCTTGATATGTACAGGCAACCTTTCGATAACCTTGATACTTGATATGCTCAGGTATGCAGCTCCTGAGCAGTACATAATGAGCACACAAACTCCATCAGCACCACCTGCTCCTGTTGCAGCAGCACTTTCACCTGTGCTATGGCAGGTATGCATAGTGTGCTCAACTTTTACCTGTTTCATGGTTTCAAAATTTTTGCATTGTTAACAAGATGGTGTAATGGAAAGGAAATGAGACAGTTGATGTTGTTGCTTGTGGTAGATGAATTCTCCAGACAGATTTGACATCTACGGTGCAGGCCTTATTTTTCTGCAGATGGTAATGTAATGCTGAGGAAAAGTGAGACATATTTCATTATTGTGAAACATTTTTAATCAAACCTTAGTCTTCGGCTTGCAGGCTTTTCCTAATCTTCGTACAGATAGTGCACTCATTCAGTTCAATCGCCAATTAAAACGTTGTGGTTATGACATGGTTGCATGGAGAAATCTTGTTGAACCACGAGCAAATGCAGATGTTCGCCATGGTTTGGACCTCCTTGATTTGGATGGGGGTGTTGGATGGGAGCTGCTCCTAGCAATGGTTCGGTATAAAGGACGGCAGCGAATCAGTTCAAGAGATGCACTGTCACACCCATACTTTGATCGAGAGGGTCTTATGGGTCTGACCTTTATGCAAAAGATGAAATTAAACCTGATTCGAGTTGCGCAGCGAGATCCAAATGAAGCTGTCCAGTGGATATATAATCTTCTTGCTAAGTCTGGAACAACCACTGTTGGTGGCTTTACAGAAGCTCAGCTCCAGGAACTCAGGGTGACATTTCATAGACCTAATTGTCACCATGTTTTGAAGTCTGTAGTTTAATTTTTACTGATTCAGAAGCTTGTGTTTCTTCAGTGTTGAGTAGTTCTAACTTCTGGGTTTTCATACTTCTTTCCAAGTTTATGCAAATCGAACTTTATTGTCAAAGTTCTTTGTCACTAAGATTTTTCATTTAGTGGCTGTCCAAACAAGACATAGATGAAAGGACAGCACATATGCAGTACACAATGGTTGGGTTCCAGATTATGTCATATGTACCATAGAGGAGACTCATAAGTGATGCAAGAATGTAAGATTGTGGTTCTGGCTAAAGCTTGATTAGTGATCCCAATCTCCACAACGGACTTGGTTATAGCTAGGTTCACAACTCTTCACTGTAATGTGAATAGTAACTCAAACAAAATGAGCCAATGTAGATGTGAGACCAAAAGTTACGTGACATGCTGGAAAATGAAAAGAGAAAGTACACATAAAGTGTGGCAGGAAAAGGTAGAACAAGGGGTTACCAGAAAAGGATGTTTAATACTATCCTTCAGCTGATATCAGATAAACCCCTTCATAGGTCTGCCTATCTCTAGCAATGATCTCTCGGATCATCGTATGCGGCTTGGATTCAGATATCACCCGTATGCCTCTCATTTGGAAACCAAGCAGCATGGTCCACTCTATTGTGACTCCTTTCATAGCGGTCATGGAAACCATTGGGACCTAGGAGTGAAAAGTATGCTATGATGTCCCTCTAAAGTAGTCTATCAGGTCACAAGCATCTTTGCTAGGGTAATCGTGAAACATGTTTCACTGGCCCTGAAAGGTGAAATGCTTGAAACATTTCCCTAAAAGATGAAATGCCTTGAGCGAGATGGTTGAGTGAAACATGATTATGAATCCAATTTTTTGTTTTTTCTTGCTTTTTTAAGGCTTTTTTAACACATATTGTCTATATGATACCATGCTAATTCATCTTATCTAGACTTGGAACCTTTGAGATAACTAAATGTTAAAAGCCCAACCTTACCCTAGTAGAAAATCATAAGATATAAAAATCCTCTTAAATGTGGACTTTAAGAACCTTATTTGCTAATGCTTGATGCCTATCACCTAGTCTCTACTTTATAAAAATCCTCTTAAATGTGAACTTTAAGAACCTTATTTGCTAATGCATGTGCACACATGGCACCCAACAAAAGACATCATTGTTGATGCAAAGGATTTGCATGTTATAATATATTTGAGTTATTTATACGTCATATCTTTATTAAAAAATGTCTTCCTATGTATTATTTAACTCTCTCACCCAGTGTTTCACTTGGGACTTGCCTAGAGGTGAAACATTTTAGGGTGAAATGCAACATTTCAAGGGTGTGACATTTCATGGTTACCCTGATTGTTGCATTGTTTCTTTGGTGGCTAACTCCCTTCTCCTTACTAATGACTCTATGTTTTCAAATCTTACGTAGGAAAAGGTGCCCAAGCTTCTTTGGTACATGTAGGCCCATCAGCCTAGAAAGAGGCCAAAACCCTTGTGGAGGGAACTCCACAATGATCATACACATATATAGTGATCCTCCATCTTGGGCTCCATGTACCATAGTGGGTGCGTGTGTGCACATGCGCGCGCACACACGCGCACACACACACACAGAGTCCAAAGCATACTGGTGGGGTTCCTCTTTAAGATGTCAAGAAACACATAGTGGCTTTTTGATGAATTGCCTTGCATATGACACACGCTTGGAGCAGCACACTTGGGCAGATGTTGGGAAAAAGCTTTGATTTAGGAGATGGGATTTCTCACGGCAATACATGGATTTATGCCTCTTGGTGGCACGTCCTGAGTTCTAAAAAAAATAAAAACTACATCCTAGTCAGTTTCCTTATATCACACTTAATTTCTTCTTGGCAAGACCTCTTTGTTTTATTCATTGGTGCATATCAGAGTCTAGACAAAATGCCAATTCTTTATGAATTGAATTGCTGGCTATCTTTAGATTGCTCCATTGGCCAGATAAATCCTTGTCCATGAAGACACTCAATAAACAAGGTTAGATCTAAAGGTTGTGGGAGATATAGCTATTGATTTTTGCCAGTCAATACTTTTTCTTTTTTTTGTCTGTCATAATTCTTCTATTTACCCAGAAATGATAGGTTGGTGTGGTTTAGGTTGGAAGAGAGAATTGGGCAACATATTCCATTTCCTAATTTCGAGAACTCTCTGCCTTGGCAAGATTGGGGTTTCAACCATCCTAATGTTTTTGGAAGCTTTTGGAAAATGCCATTTTTCATGAGATGGTAAGAGAATAAAATATGTATCATGGAGAAGAGAAGCTAATAAGGTATGGTTGTGTAGAGATGGCAGTACAAAATGGCAGAATATACATTGCTATAGTTATGGAAGTCAAACCTCCCATATGAGGGCAAGGTTTTTGTTTGGAGAGTTGTTATAGAGGGCCTCCCTATTGGAAACATGGTGCAACAATGAAAGATCACTAATGGTCATTCTGTCTTTTATACTACATGTGCGGAGACCACATCTCATCTTTTTGTCTCCTGCTTGATTGTTAGAAAGATTTGTGATGTTATTCAAGGGTTTTGAATGTCTATGACATTGCAAAGAACTACTAACTAAGCATGGATCTTGGGAAGATTGCCCTAGATTAACACATTGCAGCCATATCATTCTCACTTGTCATTCTTGCATTAGGTTGGGCTTTGGCACATTTGACATACTAATAATTCTTTTCTCTTCAACTCTGTCCCTGGACTTCATGGTCGTAATGGTGGCATTAGAGGTTTATAATTGTGGTAGGTGGTTTCTATGATACTGGCTGGGGTTATCTGTGGTGTGGCTGCTCTGGGGTTAGAGATTGTTTACACAAATCCAATGACTATTCATGCATGTGGGTGTAGGACACCCTTATTGATCATGGCCAACAAGTTTCAATTTCCTGCTACTAGAATTCTGTTTTTTTGGGTTTTCTAGTGGTGAATATGGCTTTTGCATATTGGCCAAACAGTTCTTGTACATCTGATTACTGTTTAAATTAGAAACCTTTATTTGGGGGGTAGAGAGAGAGAGAGAGAGAGAGAGAGAGAGTTGTGTGACGCCCCTTTAGGTAAGGTACATGCACTGTGTCATTAAAGGCAAGGTCATAGGTGCCCTGCTTGTTGGAGGTTTTGCCACTGCTTCTTGCACAAGTGATAGGTAGGTGTGGGATGAAGGGGCAAGATGGTGGAATTACAAGGGGTGGTTTGATGGCAATCATCATGGTGGAGATGATGGGATCATGATCCATGCCTCAGTATGTGTGCTTATGATGGTTCTGCTGCAAGTGTGTAGAGGTCTTGGTGTACATTAAGAAGACGATAATTGCATCAAGTATTTAACATTTATGAATTAAAAGTGTGCTTCAGCAGTCACGTTGCTGGCATACATGAGAAGAACCATGTTCTTGCTGCTCATCCATTTCTGGTATATGCCTTCAGACATCATTTCTTCCTTCCTTATCTAAACACTTTTGTTGCCATTAGGGTTCTGCCTGTCTTCATGAGAGTGTGCACATTATTGTCTTTTGGTTTTATCTTGTAACAACTGGGATGCTTGGGGTGTTTTGTTTCTCATTGGTGCTTCTTGCTGCATGCCATTGTACAACTTATTCATGGTCCTACCTCTGGGGAACCTAGCTCTTGAAAGTTGTATGTGCCAATGGCCTAATTTTGATAAAAGGGGGAGTCAATAGCTGCTGTGCAAATTGCCTTTATCTATGAACACTCTCAGAAACATCCTTCCATGATATTCAGACTCTTCATCCCAGGTAGATCAAGAAGGTAGAGCCATAGCAGTAGATTAGAGGTACATACTAGAAGAGGACATTGTTCAGCAAACACAGTTCCAGTCCAAGTTTGCAAGCACCTTGTACACTTAAGGCATCCAAAATAATTAGTATGGATGAACCCTGTTACTTCAGCAGTTGACTTGGAATCCAGCTCAGGGACACTTTAACTTTTATGCTCGTGATGAACAGAATAGTTGGGAGGACAAGGAGGCAGAACCTTTGTTATATGATGAACACTTTCCACATAAACAACATTTGCAGTTGACAGATCACAGTTAATAGATATTCAAGCACAAAGCCATTAAGTGGATGGATTGGAGAGTGAAGATGAAGATGGAGTTGTCGTTTCTGCATTCAGTGCCTTCAAGCTGTGACTAGACTAGTTTGTGGTGGATAGTACATGAATCGTGACAGTACATGCCTGCTTCTTTGACATTAATTGCAGTGCCTGGTTTCACTCTTGTATTACTTCTGGATGTAGCTTGAAGATTTCTATCAGCTCTTCCTATTTTTGAGTAGTTCTTTTGTTTCTCATCCTATAGAGACCGCCCCATTTGCTCTAGCATTGCCCCTACTCTCTTGTGCTTCGTGATTAATTTTGAACCCCTTATGAGCCCGTTTCTGTCAACCAACTTCTTGGGACATACTTACAGTTATTTGGTCAGCTGTCCTTCTGATCGTTGAGTAGACTTGGTCCTTTGCCTGTACTCAGATGTCATGTGTAGGGTTGTGTGCATGTATGTTTTTAAGTGAAGATGTGACAGTTAAACTTTTACTTGGTATCATGCTCAAGTATGTCTCAGTTGCTTATTGTGTAAATGATGTAGGACATTCAACCAAAGTCTAAAGCTACTTTCCAGCGGAATGCATTGGCATCAGTTCTGAGACTACAAAGAAAAGTTGTAAAGACAATTGATGAAACCATGGATGAAATCAGCACCCCTAAAAAGGAAGTCTGGTGGAGCCAGTGGATACCAAGAGACAACTAGGACAGAATTTTCTCAAGACAAGTCAGACAAGTGTAAAATATGCATCTATGCCCCACACCCTTCCGAAGACTGTTGTGCATGATACAGTAAGGGACCTGTAATGTCCTGGAATGCTGTTGTATATTAAGAATCATTTTGCATGTTCATTTGCATTTATACTTGTAAGGCCCAGAATACTGTTGTACATTACGAATCATCTTGGATACTCTATCGGCATGTATTATTTCATTTTATACATGTTATGTAAAGATAATCAGGTTTGAGTTGTTGATGAGGTACAGATGAGCTGTAAGACATTTACTGATTTGAGATCTCATAATTTACTCAGGGAGATCAAAGTGCAAGTTATGTTGTAAATGAGGCATAGTGTTAAAGTTTTTTTCTCAGAGTAACATACCTGGTTGTATTGACTGTGTGGTCTAACTACGTAAGTGCTATGTACTTGATGGCATTGCCGAACTGTGCATAAATGGTGCAAATAGAAATGAACCTATTATGATGATGCAATGATTTGTGTTGGTATTATGAGTCTTCATGGCATAATTTTAGCAGAAGTTGTCACTTACTGTTTGATCTTGTCCTGCATCAGCTGTGTATTATACAGACTTGATCAAAGGGAGTCAACAGGGTCACTGTATCAGAAGGCCATCTGTGACAAAGGCAAAACAGGGACCAGGAACAGCAACTTGTGTTTCATCTTAGCTGTCCTTCCAATCTGAATTTTTTTCTAATGTTCAATGTACCGGTTTTACAACTTTATGGATGTTATTGGAACTGAATTATGCAAGATCCCTCTTATTATTTGGCTTGGTCCTCCTCTACCCCTTAGAGATTGAATGTCCAGGGTATTATATCTTTCATTGTAAATGTTGAGCCCATTAGCATCGCTTCACATGGTTTTCTTCTTCCCGAGAGAGACCCATACATGTGACTCAAAACAGGGAGTGCCATCCTTTCCAAACATAGGTGGTAGGTTGGTTGTCAAGGGCACATGATGAGATGCTGGCCAGGGCACAATTCAGCAGGACCATTGCATTGGAGTATCACTATGGGCAAGAGGCACAAGATTGGTAGGCAACACATGATGTTTGTAGTGTAGTGAGTAGGGCTGAAGCTTGCTTCATGGGGGAAGCCTCCTGCCTCACAACACATTTGTGAAGGCTGATCCAGCCAGACTGATGTAGTTAATAGTCTCCACACTCTCTTTACCAAGAACATGATCCTTATCTAGAAATTTGCTATGCTGTATAAAAAGCAGTAGTTTCCAATGTCATCTGGTTTTGCATCAAGCATGGCCACTCATGCAGTTTGAAAATGATCTAGTTTAATATGGTTTATCAATGGCCAGTAAGACATATGCAATTAAGCAGAGCATATGACAATTTGTAGGTGAGAAGCATGATGTGTTGTTCTGTGGGACAATGCAGGGATTGGGTACCTTGTTTTTAATGATCTTATTCGTGAATGGTTTACATGCTACATGAACTGAAGGTTGTGTGGTCGATAGAGATTGCAGTAAGAGTAGCATAGAATAAGCTTCATTTTTAAAATACTATTTCAAGTTCCTTTTTTCCTTTTCAGAAAAGGTCTTGTTTATGGGTTGCTGGATGTCCATGCAAGCTATTTGTTGGATTTGTGCTAAAGGATTATCACTTGGTTTATTGACTAGCTTGGTGCACCTTCTTTGATGGAAACAATCGAAGTTATTCTCGAACGGTTGATAGGTTTCAATGTCTATCCTCATCTCTTGATAGACGTTTTGTGTTGTTCTATTCTTCTTTTAATGTTAGTAGTGTGACCTATATAGGTAGTGTTTGACCTTGGGTCCTTGTGTTGTCATTGTGGTATTGGATCTTAAATTTTGTTTAGAGTTGTTGCTGGTTGATGAAGTTGTATTTGGGAGGTGGCAGTATTTGTTCAAGAGTTGCAATTATTGGGATCAATCATGATGCATCCTCCTCTATTTGTACTTTTGTAAACAATATTATTGTTGACAAAGGGCTTTTCTTAAAACAAAAAACCATACTGATGTTTATTAGAGAGTAAGTGTACATATGTGTATTAGAGGCTTGCCTCGCTCTAGAATAGAGATACTAGGATTCATCATTTGTGTTGTGTTGTGTTGTGTTGGAGGCTTACACATATGTTGGAGACTTACATTGACACTGCAATAGTAAGTCAAAGTGTGTGTTAGAGATTGGCTTACACTTCAAAAACGATTTTAGAATATGATACTTGTAGTTACGTATAGTGTTAGAGGCTTGTACTTACAATACAAACGATAGACTTATTATTGTTGTTGTCGGTAGTGTTAATACTAATTTTAATCACCACACCTGAAGCACTCATTTCAATCACCATACCTTGGTAGCTCGACAACTATCCTAGTTATACCAAGCATTTGAATGAGAGACTTACCACACACTATAGGACAAATTTAGGATTTAGGGTTTTGTTCTTGCAATGTGTTTGATCATACTTAAAATCAAATACAAATTGTTTTTATTTTTTAAATCTTATTTAATTAAAAGGGAAATTTTATTGCAATATGCTCATATTGGGATTATCATTTTTTTCTTAGATTATGGTTGACGTCGAATTTATTGTGGCACCTAACGTGTAACCTGTTGATCTAGATCATAACGAAGCACAACAAATCCTTAATGAAGAGCAAACAAGATGGAAAAAATAAGATCTTTTGAACATAGCACATATTAGGGAGGAGGAGGACGTAGAAGGAGAGCCAGTCCTCCTAAAGGAGGATGTAAAGCTTTGCTCAAACTAATTTGTGCTCCACACATTATTTTGCACATCAGGCAGGACAAGAGTGATCACTTCAAAACTTTCAATTTTGCAACATATGGGATTGGCTAGAGTTTTAGCCAAGTTTGTTCAACATCAAAGAAGTTTCTCAAATAATAAATATATAGCCATTGGAATGACAAGTCGCTAAATGCAAGAGTGGGCGAAGGATGCATAACTTAAGATATAAGCACAAAGATGAAATGCCCCACAACCATTTAGAAAGAGATGTGGTACTACTTCGCGAACAACACTAATAGATTTTTGGGATGGCAATGCAAGGAGCGAGATTAGAGTCACAAGAATAAACTATCAAGGAGCTATTGGTACATAACAAAGCATTAGAGTAGGAAAATGTCTAACTTTGATGACTTGATGATGATTCCATTGAAGTTAGGCTCGAGCAATAGCTCGTTTGACGAATTCAACCTCATTGATTTTGAGTAAATATAATGCTATGTAACAATGCAATGATATCATACATAAAACATTGTAATACTATCATCGAAAAGTATTTCTATTGTGTTTGTTGTATATAATGCGCTATGAGTACAACATATCACGTGTTCAAACTTCAATGCTTTGTGCGTATCAAATATAGCTTATGTGATAATCTTTGTTGATGGTTTATGCAGAGTATCTATTATTTGTGCCCCTTACAAAGATGTATACAAATATGTAAGCATTACCTTTGTCAGGTCTACAACTTCTTTCATATATTTTTATATTGCAAGTGCATACAAGTAGGAAAGTAATATTGGATTATGATTTAACCCTTGAGATTAAATTATATTCTCTCTTCTCTTCTCTTCTCTGTCTCTCTCTGTCTCTGTCTCTGTCTCTGTCTCTGTCTCTCTCTCTCTCTCTCTCTCTCTCTCTCTCTCTCTCTCTCCCTCTCTCTGTGTCTCTATCTTTCTCTACTTGATCTCTCCTTTCTCTTTACTTTCTCTCTCCTCTCTATACTATTTTCTCTAGTTCTTTCTCCTTTCTCTTTTTACTCTCTACTATTCTAAAGTGTGAGATACCCTCCAACAATAGATTAATTAAAAAAATCTAAATTTTCTATGAGCTTATCTTGAAGTGTGGAAAAATCTTTAACACGACAAAATAACTGCTTTTATTATTATAACGGATGAATTATCATAATCATTTTAAAGTGTGAGAATTTCTCAAACATAATAGTATGATTAACCTTTTATGTGTGTGTGTGTGTATAGCAATAAAATATTAATTTTCTAACTAATTAATTATTTAACCAAATTACTATCTCAACTAATTTAACTTTTAATTGTTATTATATTTATTTATCTAAAAAAATTAAGTTAAAATTAACTTCTAAATTATTTAACTAATTAATTACTTTATTTTACTTAAATAGATCATTATTTTAATTATTCTAATTAACTTTATTATTTTATAGTATTAAAGCCTCTAAAAAAGACAAAAAGGATAAAAAATAATTTAATTTTTCAATTTGCAAGCTTCATGCTAATTCATGCTAAAACCTTAAATACAAGCACTTGTAGAATAAAAAAACATGATAGACTTTTATCATGTAAGAACATGAGAGATTTTTATAATATAAAAGAAAACACTTCTATCAAAATATTTTCGACATAAAAGCTTTCAATAGAAAATCTTTGGATTGAAAAGCCTTTGATTGAAGTGCAAGCATTCTTCAACCATTTTCTTAAAACCTAACATGCCATTGAATAATAGGATGAAAATTTTAGGGCTAGCATAAAACTATACCATTATTCGTAGAAAAAATGAATTCCAAATAACGTGAAATGCAACTTAGGATATGATTGTGAGCATGAGATGCACAACGTATTGACAAAAGCAGTCATAGGAGTCACAAGAGGGCACTTCGGCAGAGACTCCATGCTCATAAGATATTGCATTCTTAGTTATCGTGGCCCATGCTCTTGTGTGATGCTATCAAAATTGTGAAACATTGTGATGAATGTTAGCACACCAAGATACCACTGTGAAAGGATAAAATGGAACTTACGCCAGTGATAGCTTGCCAACCTTTTGAGAAGTAGAGAATCAATTTCGTAGGGTTTACAAGTCATGCACCCTAGTACTTATAGGCTAAGTATATCATTGTGGCCATTGATTATTTAACAAAGTGGCATGAAGCAAGGGCCACTTGTGAAAAAAACATAAGATTAATAGCAAAGTTCTTGTGGAAGTTGGTAATCTCTAAATTTGGCTATCTCCTCGAGCTTGTGAGTGACCACAATATGCACTTTATCAACCAAGTGATTGTTAATCTATTGTCCACATTCATTGTCATTTACAAAAAAGCATCATTTTACTATCCTAGGAAAATGACCAAGTAGAAGCAATGAATAAAATCTTGATTAATATGCTAATGAAAATTTTTGTCTCTGGAAGTGACTAAGACAATGTCAAAAACGATGGGTGGTCAAAAAGCTTGGATCAAACGATTGACTAAACTCGAACGTCTATTCGAGACATGACTATTGGTGACACATGCCTTGATGTGTGAAAAGGCATAATGGAAGGCTTGGTTTGACAAACATATCAAGCAAAGAGACTTCGAAAAGGGTCACCTAGCACTGCTCTATTCGGCCATAAACAAAAGATGAGATTGAGACATCTTAGTCCTTTTTATATATTCCAAATTAGCAAAACTAGCAACCTTGAACTTGAGACTCTTGGGGGACAGGGCATTGACTTTTTCAATGGTGACTGCATTAAAAAGTATTATCCTCTTAGACATATATTGCGTGAACCACCAATGATGCTATCATCAATTGCTATTTGTGCTGTGAAAATTACAGAACTTGATCTAGAAGATAATGACCCTATACTAGCAGTCTATCTTAAAATCAAGCCCACACAAACAAAAATCCATACAATCAATACCCTATTTGGCAAGGGAGCCAACTACAATGTCTTGGCATATGATGATTGGACTAGTATGAGGCAACCTCAACTCATTCCAACTATTGCAAAGACCAATTTTTATGGAGGCAATCCTTACACCTTATTGGAAAAATGCCAAGTGTTGTTAATTGTTGAGACTGAAAGCCTCCCCACTGTCTTCTATGTATTGCCTAACATTGAAGAAGTTGAAAAAGAGACACATTTAGGATGACGGGCTAAGTGTGTAGTTGATTATGATGTGTACGCATATACATAAAGCATCCTAACATAAAAATCATTATAGTTATCAGCACCTACATTTGTTGCTTCAAAGCAGGTGATGCCATTAACAGACTCAAGGAGAGGGGTAAAATTCTACTCAATCAACTACTCCAACCATAAGCAGACTACAATTAGGAAATAAATAAACTAAAAGAGGGACATTTAAGCCTCTCTCTACTACTTAAAATAAGGAAAAATGGAGAGAAGAATAGTAAATTTATTGTCTTCCTCCACTTTTGCAATCCCATTTCGCATTTTTTATATTACCCACAAAGGATTTCTCAAATTTCTTCTCCCTCCTCATTCAAGAACCCATTTTCAACCAAATTTTATATTAATAAAGAAGCTAGTTATGCGAGTGTGGTGCTTGGTTTTCAATGCAAAATGATTAGTAGATATGGAGTAATTCACTTTTAAATCAAAAGTTTAAAAAATTTTAGAGCTCCTTTAAAAAAAATTTGGGAATCGTTTATATTTTGGCTTTCAATTAAAAAAAACAAGCATGTTGGTCAAAATTTCCATATTTGGAAGTGTTTTTGGACATAAAATTGAACACTTTGAAATCCAAAAATCTTAGACATCCCTTCTCTTTCAACTATTTTCCTTTATTTTACTACTCTCTTAGCTCTACCACAACTTTTTCTTTGTGTCTAAGCAGCCTACTTTGATAGAATGCACTTCCTCAACCTCTTTTGCTTACAATAAATCATCAATACCCATTGTATTTAATCTATCTATGTCTGTGCACTTTGCATTTACACTCAATTATTCCCTTTCCATTGACATCTTTGTATATCTATCCATCCTACCTTCATACACTAAGCTACCTACTTTCCTTTGCCATCTCTATGTCATATATATGTATCTCTCCAGTCTACCTCCTTAGACATCTGATCCCTATTTCCATCAATATCTCATATCTATCTCTACCTCTCCAATCTACTTCCATAAAATCAAGTATCCTAAAAATTTGCATACTCTTTTACTGCAATTTTATGGATAGAAATATTGTAACTCTATTTTGAGTCACTTTGTTGAGAGCGAACACTTGGTTTGAGCACTTTAATGCATTCATTTTGTGGATAACCATACATTGTATTACATCTTGCCTCTCTTGCATTCAGTTTTGGACTTGTTTTGGGGCTAATCTATTGTTATTATATTAGCCCATTCTCTCTTTGGTTTGCAGTCATAATGGCATCTTCTTCAAGTGTTTTTTGGGATAGTATCATTTTTAATATAGACAAGTTTGATGGCAATAGCAACTATCGAAAAACCCAACTGTGACAAGTTTTGGTTCAAAAGTAGCAACATAGACCATTGGAGACTAAAGTAATAAAGCCCAAAGAGTATGATGTAGAGGCTTGGGCTGATCTTGATGAGGTATGCAAGTCCACTGTCATTTTGTCTTTGTCAAAGCAGATTTACTTTAATGTCATTGAGATTGAGCATAGTGCTTGGAAGTTATGGGAGAAGATATGTAATCTTTATGCTAATAAGCAAAGCCCTACTTTGCAATTGTATTGGCTTAAGAAACTCATGGATCTTTGTATGAAGTGAGGCATTGATATCCCTTCTCATTTGAATGAGTTTCATTCCATGCAATATCCAACTTACTTCATAGGGGATAACCTTTGAGGAAAATGTCAGGGCTATGTTCTTGTTTGTTGTCACTCTCCTCCTCGAGTCTTGGGATACTTTCTACACTACCATAAGTACTAATGATCCTGTAGATGGTTTTAAGATTAAAGATGCAGAGGGTGTTTTGCTTACTAAGAAAGTAAATAGAAAGAATATTGATGTAGCTCATGCCTCTCATGTACTCACTATTAGAGGCCATAATAATGGTCATTATTGTAATGATTGCCTTGGTAAAGATGCATAATAGTGCAAGTCAAAGTCTAGATCTGGAGGGTAGGGTCATAGTAAATCTTATGGGCCCAAATCATCTCTTAAAAGGCATTATTGCAAACAGCAAGGTTGTATTTGGATGTAGTATCATAAAAGGTGCCAAGATAGGCAAGATAAAGGCAAGGAATAAGTGTAGGATAATGCTAAGACTTCGGATGATCGTAGCATCACAATGTCTACTGTTAAGATTTAGGAGATAAGTGTAATGGAGTATACTTTTGATGGGTATATTTTGGATGCTTCTTCACCTAATGTTCATTTGACTAATACTCAATCTTCTTTATCCTAGTATTAGTTGCTTGATTTGGGGGACTTCCTTTCATGTGGCTCCGCATTGTGCTTGGTTGTATACCAATCATCTTATGACAAGTTCCATGAGATTGCGAGATGATCACGTTTGTGATATTGTTGGAATCGATGATGCTTGTTTGCAGTTTTTGTGCAGATAATGGAGTGGACTAAATAGCAAAGTGTGCTAGAGTGATGAGTACCAAAGGCAAAAGAGTTACGGATGTGACTATTCAGATTTGTTGATTGGTAGTGCAAATGTGTCCACTTATATTTGGCATTCTCTAATGTATTCTCTATTTAGTTGTATGCCTGAGAGTGAGGATTATAATGCGACAGAACTATTCATCTTTATGTACTCTAATCATGGATTATATACTTTGATGTTCCATTGATTCTTGTTTACCATATCATTTCTTATTCTTGTTCAGTGTGATATGAGTCTTTGCTATGTTTACGCATCTCTATATTGAGTTTGGATGTGATGTGTGCTAGGATTTGGTGTTCATGTTCATACCCAATTACACTTGCTGACCACAATGATCATTCCTACATGTGTGAGTTTCCATGGCACGCTTTCTCAAGGTTTGCAAATGCCTCCTTCGGTGGCTCCTATGGCTACTGTGAGTGACAATTTTGGTGTGACCAGTAGCGACACTGTGTGACTACTCCAGAGGTTCCTTCATTTTTTAGTGATGACAAGCTCAAGGAGGTCCCTTCTTTGAGATCTTGACCAACACCATCTCATTTGGTCCCTCCAACTCCTTGCGGTGCACCTTTGTCCCTACCCATCACCCCAAAAACTCCATTAAAGCTTGCCGGCCAATGGTTTGCTTCATCCATTCTGGTTGTGGTCCTACCTATCCCACCACATGGTGTTCTTGTTACTACTTGAATGGTGGCACCCCATTTCTAGTATCTTTGGTCATGCTTAACATGGAATAAGTTGGAAAGGATTATTGTCTTTTGCTTAGACGGCCTTGGTTGTGGCAAGTGCGGGTCAATCACAACTTGGACCATGATTGGCTAATAATTCATCGAGGTCACAATAAGGTTAGATTTTCCTTAACAAAGATTCCACCTCTTCCATCGATGTTTTGACTGATGGTTGTAGAGATGGTCAACATGGTAGAAGGCTTGGAGGATGATGAGGAGGTGGCCTTCTTAGCAACAATTTCAAATCTAGAACCCTTTTTCTTTGGTAGATGTTCTCCGAATTAGTTAGGAATACCTTTTGGAATCCCGAGACTCCTAGATGTAAAGAGAGGCTCCATAATGATGTGGAGCCTAGGTCTAAATTGAAAAGTCTGGAGTTCAAATTGGATGAGGTAGAAATAGTGGCATTAGCCAAATCCGATGTGGTTGAAGTTCTCCTACAAGAAATGAATTTTGAAGCATAGATGCAAAAGGTGACCAAAGTGACCGAAGTTGAGTTTTCCATAGCAAAGCTTGGTCCTTAGATAAAGCCGAACCAATAAAGATCAGTGCCAACTTAAATCCAAAATTTTAGGAGTAGCTGATTGCATTGCCCCATGAATTGAAAGATGTGTTTGCCTAAGATTACTTAGACATGAAGGATTTGGACCCCCGTTTCTATCAACATCGCATTCCACTTAAGCTAGATGTTGTTCCAGTGCAGATGGAACGATATAGAATGAATGCACATATGACTAAATTGATCAAAGAAGAGCTAGATCATCTACTTTGAGTGGGGTTTATTGCTCAAATGGATAGGACAAAATGGATTTTTCCAATTGTTATTATGCCAAAGAAGAATAAGAAGTTGTGAGTCTGTGTAGACTATTAAAAACTCAATGGGGAAACTATTTCGAATCCATTTCCTTTACCCTATTTAGAAAACATTTTGGATGAGGTTGCTAGCCACAAGATCTATCCTTTCTCAATGGCTTGAGTGGATATAATTAGGTCTAGTTGGCATAGCAAGATCACTCTACATTATCCTTATTTGATGGAATTCATGTGGGTCTTTTTGGATGACTTTAGCATGTTCAACACAGTGCTATTTCATATGTATCATCTCTAATTGTGTAAATAGATGTGTTTGACGCGTTGTTTGGAGGTCAGAACCCAATGAAAAGTGTATCATAATAAAAGATGGAATTTTGTTAAGACATGTGATCTCAGGTGATGGCTTTGTTGTGGATCCCTGAAAACTGGCCATAGTTATATAAGCAGAAATCATGTTGTCTCCCTCCGTAGTTCTCACATTCTTTAGTAAGGTCTAGTGGCATGGCCACCATCTTTGATTATTGGCTCATGTCTTCATCCCATCAAATAAATTAGCTCATGCCACAAGGATGGGGTAGCATATTTTGCATTTTGACACATTTGGTTGATGTTGTCCAAAACACCCATTCTGAATCCTCCATATTGGAACAAACCTTTTCATGTGTTTGTGGATGCATCAGATTGTGCCATTGGTAGTGTGTTGATACAGGACTCAAAGGGTTGGTTTTTCCCTATTTACTATGCAAGCAGGTGCTTATCCAAAGCAGAAAAGAATGATTCTGTCTAAGCGAGAATGCATTGGCATAATTTAATATGTCAAGAAATTTAGGCACTATTCTTTAGGGCATCCCGAATACAGAGCTCTTATTTATTGTCAAAATTGCAATTTCAGCAAAAGCACTCTAGACAGATCGTCTTTGTGAGAAGTGGCTTTTTGAGGAAGGCCAAGTGATGCTAGTCTTCAAGACCTAGATGGGGAAGCTCTCGAGCAAAGTGAAATTCCAATGGAGCAGCCTGTTCTAGATGTTCCAAGGAAGCATATGTAATGCTTTTTATCTTATAGATTTGCAAGCCAATCTTCTTTCCCATATGGTGAATGGTTTTAGATTGTGGCATAACCATACAGAAGGGTTGGTGTTCTCATTCTCAATTAAGCTAGAGTCCTCTTTCAATCTATTAGTGGTAGTTCATCTAGCATGTAATTCCTAGTCTGATTCTGCTATGCCAATGGTTGTGGGAGTTCAACATTAATTCCAGATTTAACTAGTCATGTAGATGTGTCCCTTCTTAAATACTTCTACTCATGTTTTGGGTAAATGGCTCACATTGATGGTGTTATGAGTGTATCGAGATGCAAGCGGCACTCGTGGGTAATTATGGGAAAAATTGCTAATGTGGCACACATCCATTGGTGGCATTCAAATCTATTTGGCTTGATGGATGAACGGCCATCAAAAGCCACTTTCTTTCTTTCTCCCCATCACTTATGAGTTCTCTTCTTGCATTGTCAATGATGTTCATTGCCCTTGGCTATCCTCAAGCTCTCTTTACCCTCTCTATTACAACCTTACCATCATCTTGCTTTTGTGCACCTTGTGCACCATGGTTCCTTGTTACTTGATCTTTAATACAGTGTTGCCATTACTCCTTGATCGCAAGGCTACCATAGTGTGTGATTGGGGGTAGACTCTACACATGGATGGTTTCCTTGCTCTACCCTGGGAGAGCACCCTTATGCACCTAGAGGCTGAGTCTATTGTAGTGTAGCTACATCAAGGCTCTCAAGTGGAGCTGGGAGGGCATTGTTATATATGCTGATGAGACCGTCGGTTCTTTCAGTGAGAGAAGAATTTTTATATATTACGCACAATATATGGTTCCATCTAAAGAGGGTACATATGGACATATCGAGGATTTGCCATTGCCAAGTCTCTCCTCTCTTATTTGGGAGGTTCCTGATAAGGCAACAATGTATAGTTTTAAATTCAAAATATGTCAAGATATTCAAAAGTCCATGACAACTGGAAGGATCTCAAGAAGAATACACCTGTCATGGTTTATCCCCTTACATATCTTTGTGGGTTGCTTCAAAATAGCAAACTTACAGATAACAAAAGTATCTTGGCTAAGTAGAAATTTTGCAAGCGCATAACTAGATAACATTATAGGGAAGCTTTGGAAATCTAGAGATGTTGACCATAAGGGCGACACCATGAGGTGTATTGTATGCTCCCAATCCTTGTCTCTATGTTATAATATAGCATGACAAACTCTTGCTTTGGGTTTTGATTATAGGAGATACAAACTTAAATTAGGCATGTGGATTCCCTTGGATTCAGATACAGATTGCATGCCCTTCAATCTTAAGGTGCAAGTTATAGAAAAGGAGGTAAATATAATTTCCAATTGGAATCTTAAAGATGTAAGGGATACCTTGGAGATGCTAGATTGTACATCCCCAAAATATAAGTTCAAAGTAAGCGGTAAAGTAGTAGGAAAAAGAGCTGAACACTTTTTCTCTTGTATGAGTTGCTTGCCTCCTTCAATTGTAAGCTTCGAGCCATAAAATTGAAAACATTACATTGGACAAAAAGCTTTTCATTGAATGAAGAGTTACAAAATTGAAGTGTGGATATACAAAGATCTTGCCATTTGTATCTATTTGTCTTCTTTCATCATTGTAACTTCTTCATCACTTTTTGAAAAGATAGATATTGTAGTTGCAGTGACTTTTTTTTTGGTTGGTTGAAGAATTTAACTTGGACAGGGGCCCTCTTCTCTTGAGGGGGTAGATGAGAAGATGGATGAGAAAGTGTTGGCATTTCTGTCTTTATGGAGCTTACCTTACTTGTCTTTCCAGATGACTTGCCTTTTGCCTTACTCTTAGTTAAGGATTTAAGTGGAAGAGAGTCAGGGTTGACTGGCGTGATTGCCCTGTCCAAAATTAAATCAATACATCTCTCTCTTATCCACCATGTGTATGAATCGGGGTAACCTTGGCACTGCAAGGAAAATTGTAATAAGCTGTTAGTGAGTGATAGTTCGTACTTGTAGGGAGTAAAAACAAAGAAATGGAATGATTATAAAATTTGATAATAATGTTATTGGTCAAAATCTAATAACGTTGCTCAAAACAGAATGTGAAAGATACTTACATTAACCCCATCTATCTTGATAATCTTTGAATCTATTGTCCTACAAACATTTGAAATTACTCTCCATCCACAAGAATACACATCATTTTGTAAGGACACTTCTTGTATAAGAGAAAACTATATGGTTTTTGAGGATCAGAAATATCCTCATATGTAGTGTCCAAAAAGGTTACCACCAACCTCCCAACACTGTAAATGGAAACATGTTATAAAAAAAGGACAATAAATAAAATAAACAATAAACCAAAAAGTGAGGATTTGTATTCAACGCACATTTTTGCTTGACTGTGGATACCCCTAAGAGAGTTCATAAGGATAATTTCTTGAGTGAGAATATCAATATATATTAAGCTCCAATGTCCTCTGCAAAGTAAAATGCTAGTAAGAAATACATACTATAAAGAAGTATATATTAAACCCTTTGCAAAATTACATACCTTTCAACATAAGGAAAAAAAATATGGTAGTTTGTAATTGGATCGAACTATCTGAAAAATAATTCTATGTTTGAACGAGATTTTGAAAACAATTCCACTGATAACAGTGGATCAACGATAAATATAGTTTTAGAGATTTCTTGGCTAAGAGAAGAAATCAACGCCCTAAAACCAAAAGAAAAACCAAATGGATGTCAATTGCAATGAACAAAACAACACTATCATTCCATTAAAAAAATTTAAGCCAAAAATCCTTACCTTATGCAACAAAAGACTACTGAATCTGACAATTGAATATCTTTCTTAACAAACATTCCTTTGTCCTCAGGGGAAATACTAAGATAGTCTTCTAAAGAAGTGCAAGAGACATTCACAACCATTTGCCCGTATACCTCACCCATTCTCTTCAGATTGACATGACCAAGGACATCGATTTTTCTCTTGCAAAATTCATCATCTGACTCTATAGTCTCTTATGGTCATTCTTGAGGGGCGACTTCTTTAGGTTCTTGATAGGCAGACACTTGTTCGGAGGTAGTCTTTGTAGGGTGTAAATGTGTCACGTCCTCAATCACTGGCCATTTCTCTCTCCTAGACAATTTTGGAGGAACCTTAAGGATCTCAAATGCTTTTTAATTAGTAGTGGGCAAGGGCCTCAATACCCTGATTCTTCTAACCATACTAAAGTCTTTGTTCATCAAAGTCATTCTATGAGCGTGGGTAGCAACAATGTAAGCATCGTTCATAAAATCAATAACGAAGTCTTCAGCAGCTTCCTGAAGGCAAAGAATGGCTGTAAGCTGCCATTTTTTTTGCATGCCAACTTCAGTGGATACCCTTGATAATCTAAAAGAAATATATTTGACAACCCTAATAAATGTTGTCTTTGGAATCACATGTTCTGTAGCTCTTTGTGCCTTCCTTATCTCACCAAAACATTTTTGAACATAAAAAAATCTAGACTTTCTCTTTCTCTTCGGCTTGGAAGGGTCTTCTTCTCCATGGGCATAAGAGGGTCCATGTTTCTCTGTCTATTGAATAGCGGCTCTAAGGGAGGTTGGAAACTTAGCAGTTGTTGTAGGGGAGGACTGTACATGATGAAGCTTACTATGGGCAGGAGAAGACATTGTCTCTGCACTAGATTGTTTAGATTCCATGGCAGGAGACTGAGGGCAAACAGGGGTAGGTGGGATCTCATATGGGATCTCAAGATGGAAAGATTGAGAAGTTGAAAGCCTTGTCTCCTCCTCACTCTCTTTGCTGTCTATATACATCTTCCTTGCAGTCTGCTTTGTCCAAGCCATGAACCTGCAGAAAAATGAGACTTATTAGAACATTTAAAAACCATGAGTAAAAAATGAGACTAGTTAGAATATTAAAAAACCATAAGTAACCCAAACAGAAATAACAAATACGGCGCGATAGGAGAAAAAGCCCGGGTTTGAAGTGAAGCTCCTCATGCCGCATTTGCGGATGAACGATACGGCGTGATAGGAAAAAACCGCGGTCTAAAATGTAACTCCTCGCGTCATATTTGCAATAGGCTAAAGCACGGTTTAACTTCTCGAGCCATAGACTGATATGACGCAAATAAAGTGAAGCGAAGTTTTAAAAAGCGGGTCTAAAATGTAACTCCTCGCGTCGTATTTGCAATAGGCTAAAGCACGGTTTAACTTCTCGAGCCATAGACTGATATGACACAAATACAGTGAAGCGAAGTTTTAAAAAGCAACCTCTCGCATCGTATTTGTGGAGAACGATATGACTTGAAAACAGTGAAGCTCGGATTTGTAGTGTTCGATACGGCACGAAAACAATGAAGCGGATGTTTAAAAAGTACATGCTCGCGCCATATTTACGGTGACTGATACGGCGCGAATATGTGTAAGCGCAAGTTAAAAAAACAACTCCTCGCGTTGTAATTGCGGTGAACAATATAGGGCGAAGTTGATCTCGGCGTGGCTGTGTATTCGTGCTCTAGATTTGAAAAGTGAGCCACATAAGCTACCATTGATCTTTTATAACTACGGGGTATGTGACACATGGCAGTGTTTAATTGGCTAGGTTTTGCGCGAGCCATCCACGTGGCTGTCTACATAGCTTCGCACGTGGCAAATATTTTTCACTCTATATAAACACGGTGATCAGGCATTTATGACTTTTTTTGCAAATTTACAAGCTTCTTTAGACTTGAGGTCCATTTTCAGTGTTTCTTATGTGAATTTGCGCGATTTTGTTTACCCCGATACGACGCGAGGAGATATTGTTCTTGAGGTCGCTTGGCCAGTTTCGCGTCGTATCGTAGATTAGCAAATATGAAGCGAGAAGGCATCACTCGTGAAGTGGGTGCACACTTTTGCGCGGTATTGTACTTTCACTCATGTCTGAACCTAAGGATGTTGCAGGCTCCTAAGAGCAGGTAACCCCTTCTAAAAAAAGAAGAAGATTTTCATCAGGGTCAACAAGAGCTTTTGGTTGTGTTGCCTTCTCCCTTGAAATTTCCATAGCTTCCTCCCCTTGTTCAGTAGCAAGTGTGAGAATGCCTAAGAAGTCTCCAATCAAAGGCAAGTCACCATTGAGGGTTTCTGGATTGTCTTAGATCACAGAGGTTTCTCCATCTGAAAGGCTCCTAGACTTTCTTCTTCAGAATGACATGGAGTTATCTTATTATGGAACTGCAAAGGATATTTTCAACCCTGACTGGGATATTGACCATGTATTGAACTCATGTAAGAAGTTTTTCCTGGAGGAGTTTGCTGAGTTTGAAAGTCTTGCATTTCCAGTAGTTGAAAAGGATGCAAAGGAATATGTTCACATACCTATTGGGAGCTTACCTTCAAAGAAGGCTTTGTTTTCAAGAAAGTGTACATCTCATTCTCTTGAACGGTTTTGTACCTCAAATTTGTTTTGTTCTACTCATTCTAGGAAATGCAAGCTTATGTCCAAAACAGCTGCATTCATTACGTTTTCTCTTGTTAAATATCCTGTGAAGTTTGATGAAAAACAAATAGAAGGTCCAAAATGTTCCAGCTTTTGCCTTTTGGACGAGGTAGCAAATGACAAGGATACATAGGAATGCTGGCAAACTAGATGTTACCCAATTCAAAGCTGAGACCATTATTGAAGAAAACCATGTAAATGTGGATCTTGTTTGTGACTCTTCTTTTTATACAGTTGCTTCACTTCCAACTTTCCCTATCAAGGACAAGGAATACATACTACTAGCAGACATTCAAAGGCTCTTCAATCTTAGGGAGGATTATTGTTTAGCCATCATTGCAGAGGCTTTTGATGCTGCAAATGGCATTGTTGACGTCGAAAATGAATCAAAAAAAGAGTTACTTAAACTTGACACTGAAATTACGGGCGACAAGTTTATTGAAGCAGGGGATGCCCTTTCTCTTTGTTTTCGTAAGGCAAAGAGCTAAGGAAGAGTATAGGATTACTGAAGAGAAATTCCATGGCCTTCAAGACCAACTTGGAATTTTCCATTTTGGAAGAGAAGAGTCACAATATGTTAAAGAATTGGAAGATACCAATGATGCATAATCATCAATTAACATATGGAATCCAACTAAGCTAGAAAATGATGAAAATCAATTGGTACTATTATCTCAAATTTTGTAAGATGTATATACATTAATATGTTTGATTTCAACATTCATTTGACATTTATCTTTTTTTACAATTGGAGATTGAAGATTTTGATAACTTCTTGGGACGGGGTAAAGGGACAAGAGTTGGTATTAGTTCACATAAAGATGTTGCACTTGGCCATTACTTAGCAAGGATTGATCCACATGTTTTCTTGGTATTTCATAACATCTTCGTAGAGGAAGCAACATGGCCTATACTATGTATCAAGGCACTTACAAGGCTACTTGGTTTCTCTAGGTTACAATACAATGCACACAAGCTGATGCTTTTGGAGAAGACTGCGGCAATTAGGATTTTTGGTTATGGTCCTGGTTTCTCTGCTTCTAGAGTAGGATACTTTCTGGCCCTCTCATCTTATGCTTTGGCAGCAAATCAAACTGATATAAAATCAATAGTTGGCTACAAGAGAAGAAAATTTATGCATTATAGAGGAAATATCCCGGAAAGGGAGGATGATGTAAAGGCTCCTGAGAACTAGCTTTGTACTTTCCTTTCTTGAATTCTCAAGTTGAAGTATTCATTCTTTGAAGTTGTCATCAAAAAATACTATGAATTCTTAAGTTGAAGTATTCATTCTTTGAAGCTGTAGTCGAAAAAACCAATTGAATAGCTCCTCAAGAGCATTGCTTTTTCTAACTCCACCTCCATGTCTTGTGCTTCAAAAAAAACTTGTACGTTCTTGATAGTGAGATTTTTACATGCCTTGGCCACTATAAGTTGCGAGGGGGCCTTGCTCCTCCACAAAGTAAGGCCCATGGATATGAAGGATATGCTGCAAATTCATAAGAGTAACAATCAATTTTTGCCAATGGAAATTTTATCAAAGAAATCTTGGATTAAATATTCTCTCTTACCAAATAAAAAGTGATATCTTTTTCTCCCCATGCCTCCTTTATTGCTTGAACAAGATTTGTAATCAAACATTTGAACTCTTCTGGATACGTGTACGTTTTTGTTTGTTGCTTGAGGAGCTTTAGGAAGACATCAACATGTCTCCAAACCTCCATCCTTAGAAATGCAAGTCGTGGTGTGGTTGCAGAGTTTGTCATTATCCCATATAGCTCTCTCCAATGCTCCTAAGTAATGCTCACCTATTTTCCTGTATGGTTACCTAAAAAACGTCTAGCTTTTGAGCCTCCCATTGAGACATCAGCCAATACATCTCTTGTTTTCCCTAAAAGTGTCGGATCTTTTCTTAAATGAACTTGACCTCCATGAAAACCCATTTTGGAAAGTAATGCCTCACATTTGTCAATACACTCATTCGATAAAGACAAAGGCTTAATTGAGTATGCATAGTCAAGATGCAACCTAAGAAGTTTATCAATAATTCTAATCTCTGGATGCAAAGTACATATATGAACATTAGTAAGAGGAATTGAAAGAATTGGATCCCATATATCTTTCTTGTTTTTTTTAAAAAACTTAGATCTATAGAGTCTCTAGTTGGGGCTCTTCTTACAGGGCGCAAGTTGCTCCAATTTTTAGACCCAACACTTTCCATGCAATAAATACAAGGATATTTTGCATTTGCCCCATTACATATTCCAAGCATACATTTGATAGTTTTCAAGTCAGCGCTCATGTGCCATTCCACATTAAAATTACCAACCCCATCAACAACCAACGTTTCTCCTTCACTTTGAGACTTAATAATGTTTGGAATACCTATATGAGTAAACAACCATTTCAGTGTTTCATGATTCTCAATTGGTACATTAGCTGCACCAACCCACCAAATCTCCATCTCAGATTGGAACTTATGCACTGGTGCTTGATCCCCACCATTGTTGTATTCCAATGCCCTGTTCATGATGCAAATGCTGACTCTTTCCATCTTTTGTCCTTTTTGAATATGTGCTTCATCTAACTTCAAGGCAAACTTTAAAACACCGTGACATTTCTCTAACGTGAGTCTATACATGTGAACCATTGCAATCTACACTCTTCTTAGATCAACCCATAGATTGTTAAATACATTGTATTCAAAACTAGATTTTCTTTTTGTCTTTTTATATGGCATAGATGCTTCAATATGAATGCATTCCCCGAAAACTTGTGGAATCTTACGATTCATGGTAGTCCTTGCAATCGATACTCCTAGGGCTCGAGGTAACCCAAATGCAGTTATTCTATTACATTTTAGATTTTTAAACCATAATCTTGAGATAGCCCGATAACCTTTTCAACTAATGCCCAGAGTATCACATGTCTCTATAATTTTGTTTGGTTTTATTGTGTCCTTTAAGTCCTTCACTAATTCTTTGAGAGTTGGGCCTCTCAAATCCATATTTTGAGGTTACCTAAGAATCCTCAAAATATCATTCTTATTCATGGTCTCTTTTAAGAAAGTGATTCTCTCCTCACTCTCTCGAATATTTATACCCGACATGTTGGAGACATATTTTTTTACAAGATTCAATTTTCTTTTCTTTGCTCTCACACACAAGCTAGTTATATTTTTTAATGGTCTCTTTCTCTCTCTTAATCCTATTGGAGTTTTCTTTAAATGTGCTAACTTGTCTTATAATGACTTATTAGCATTTTCCAAAACGTCAATCTTATTTGTAAGCTCAGAAATGCTTGTTTGTGCAATAAATAATGATTTTCTCATTTCATTCATCTGAGCCATGTATATGTAAGATGCAGAGTATAAGGTTTTACAATACCCAAGCATCCCATTATAACCTTCCCCAACATATCTCACGTAGTCATGAATATTAAAAAAATTAGGAGGTTTACCTGTTGAAGGATCCTTTGGATAAATATTTCCATCTACCCACAAATCTATATGTTTCTTTCCTCGAGTTCGCAATCTGTTGGCCTTCATCTCAGTTGTTAGTACTCGACGATGTATACTTCTCCAATATGAATAAATTGGATCTAGTTGGATGGTAAGTTTGTATTTGCATGTGCTCGCATTTGTATCACTTGCAGAGGTGTTGCTAAACATTTTAGTAGATCAACAATCACAGTGTTAAGAAAGTGAGCACAAAGAAGAGAATGGCGAAAGAGAATGGAGAAAGAGCGTGTGAAAAGAAGACACGGGAGTAGACAAATTGCGATATAGGTGGACATTTCTCGAAAATACAAATTCTCCCAAGTTCCAAGATAAAAAACAGTCGAAAAGGTGACACTGACATAAATTAAATTTGAGGGACAATTAATGGCTTAGCTCTTTGATTAATTCAATATTCTCTCATTAATCACATCTGAGCAACCAAATTTGGCGTTTTCATTCTTCCAAAATCTCAACTAATTAGCAGCTTCATCATTTACTTACAAGTGCCTTTTTTGAAGCGTTTTTGGCCCTAATGAATACTAAGAATCCTCTCGGGTCATTTGTTGTTGTTGTTTCTGTAGGGGCAAGTTCTTCTCATTAGGGTGGTGTTGAGAAAGCTCAACCTTCTCAACAAGCTATTGAGGAAGTACTTGCTGCAATGGAGCATGAAACTAAATAAGTAGAGAAAGCTAGAGGGGAGCCTAAACTTTCTAGTGAAGCTAAAGAATATGGTATCATACTAGACTAGGCAACCTCTTCCAGAGCAACCTTGGCCTTTGAGTGCTCCTATAGACCAGCAATCTCTTCCAAAAAGCAGCCTCGGTCTATGAGCACTCCTATAGGATTTGATTCTTATGGTAGCAAGATGGACTTTAAAGCTAGACTTGCTATGCTAAAGAAGTCCTCCTATGACCTAAAACACAACTAGGAGGAGATTTTGATGGTGATGGATAGCTAGATTGCTAGGACTATCTATGGCTCAAAACCTAGTGTCTGGTTGACTCTGCTTGTTTTTGTTGTTAGCAATCATGTTTGTCATGTCTTTTCATCTCCTCCTTATATGAGCCTCAATCTAAGTTAGACTAGGACTTTAGGAGCTCTAACCTATCTGTCACTTGTTTTGGTGGAGGAGGTAGCTCATTGTTGAGCACTTAGCTTATTTCCTTTCAGTGCATTTTCTCCTTAGTTGGGATTTTGTATGCATTTCCCGGACAATTATTGCTTTTGACAATCTGCCTACACTTGTGGACATTGACCACCCTTTTAGGGATTTTTAAAAAGGATTTCTAGCATTTTTACCACATGTTGGTCGGCCATATTTTTGACCCTAGATTTTAGGTCGACCAGATATGGGGATATTTGGCTATTTATAGCCTCCCCCACTCAATTGGCACATTCATTCGTTCATCTTCCTCCTTCCTTCCTATCAAGTGTACAATCTAACTCCATCATCTTCCTCCATCTTTGATGTTGTACCGATGTCATCATCAGCCAGATCTCATACCCTCACTAACATTGTGGGTTGTGTGTAGAGACTAATCAATGTGCTACTTTCTAGTTTGTATCAGCATTCTTTCTTGTTCAATGCAGATTCCATTATTCTTTTCTTACAACCTCTCTATTCCTTTGTCTCTATGTTTCCGTTCCTTTTGGTTGTGCACTCTCACATGGTATTAAAGCATAGTATCATTGCCTAAGAGAGACACACAGAGTTGATTTCTCACATAGAAGACCACCCTAGACTGCCAAGCGGCCTTGCCATATTAGCATTTTGCTAAAAATGTAGCTTTCTTCTTGAAGGTGACAGGTTATTTGTGCATGTGATAGTATATTTCCCCTAAGCAGACTCTCTACATCAACTTTCTTGTGATCATGTAGCCGTTTTCTCCTATTTTGGGGTTGTCTACCACCAAAATGTAAATTTCTTGTGGATGTCTCGCACAATTTTGAAGATGTCTTACCACTACTTTTGAGGCTTTCTGATAGAGATGAGGAGCATTCCTAACACTCCTCTAAATGGCGGCTAGATTATCGCATAGATCATGAAGAAGAGAGGTCAATTAGCTTGTTTGTTTGGGAACCCCCTCCTCCCCATTCTCTCTGTGTCTCACAGAAGGCTTGTTCTATTTGCCTTCATATGCCATCCATTGCACCATTTTTTAAGGTGCCTTCATCAATGGATCGTGCAGCCTTATGGGATCAACTCAACTCTAGATCTTGATCTTTTCTCTTTATGGGCCTACTAGATTTTGTCCTAGTGCACATGTGCAAGTTGTGAAAAGCTTCAAAAGTGTAGACAAAGCTTGCTTCTTTGTACCATCAGAAGAATTTTTCCCATGAGATTACTCTTGAGAAGAAATTACGGATACTCGTTGATGATTCTCCTTCCATGGAGGATCATATTAACATGTTGGAGGATATGAGGGATGAGCTTATGTCCCTTGACAGGATGATCTCTTCAGAGGATATGGCTATGATTGTTTTGAATAAGCTACCATTTCCTCAATTTGATGTATTTTACACTAGCCTTCTGACATCGAAGACCCACAAAGAGCTTATATGGGAGGAGCTTGACTCGCTTGTTTTGGATCATGACGAGCACACCAAAGAGGTTGCTAATGGATCCACCTCCACTAAGGTGTTTGTTGTGTGCATTTTCCAAGCAAGCATTGCTTTTTACAGTTTGCCTACACTTGTTGGACATTGTTCACCCTTTTTTGAAAAAAAAATTGGAGCATTTTCTGCATTTTTACCAAATTCTGGTCATCCATATTTTTTGCCCTAGATTTTAGGTTGGCTAGATTTAGGGATATTTGGCTATTTATAGGCTCCCCCACTTAGTTGGCATATTCATTCATTCATCTTCCTCCTTCCTTGGCAAGTGCACACTTTGATTCTATCATCTACCTTCGTCTTCAGTCCTGCCACCACCATCATCAGCCAAATCTTGTGCCTTCACTGATGTTGTGGGCTGCGTGCAAGGATTGATTAGTCTCCCTCCCCTTCCCGTTTTTATCAACATTCTTTCTTATTCAATGAAATTTTCATTCTTATTTCTTGCAATATTTCTTTGTTCCTTTGTCTCTTTGTTTTTTTTTCATTTTTGTTACACACTCTCACATCTGCTTCCCACATGTACTTCTCAAAAGTAGCTCAATCCACAAGTGGTGTAGTATTGCCTAGCTTACATGGCACAAGATTGGGCTGATGGTAGTAGGTCTAGCAGGAGAGTTGAATGCACTCCACATAGAAGTGGCATATGTTGGATAGGAGAATGCTACCACATGGGAAAAGGTACAACAACAACATGCCAAGTTTCGGGAGCAACAATAGTGGCTTTTGGCTTACAAAGTAGCTTAGATGGATTTCATTGACTCCATTTGAGACTAACTATAGTAAGTGGAAACGGAGGCCTATTCTTGTGAGATTGAGTGGCAAGAACTAGGGCTATGGAAGATGTAGAAGGTACAATCCCTATTTCTCTAGATACTCTACATGAGCTATAGGAGTCCTTCCGAGATGAGATAAGGAAGGAGTGAAATGTAGTTATGGGAATTTTTACGCTGCCATGGTTGATCCTTGCTCATAGTTGTTGGCCCTTCCCTCCTTCCTTATGATGATTTGGAGACTCATGCTTAGTCATAGCCTTGGACTCTCTTGCGGTTGGCTCCATCTTCTTAGTAAGTATCCACTTTAGCACAAATTCTCCCTTTGTTTTGGCCCCTTCCACCTCTCCTTCTGCAATTAGCTCTATAGCCATGCTTTGGGTGGAGGAGTTCGAGTGTACTTAGGATTGTGCCTTCTTCAACACCGAAGGATAGAGGCTCGAGGCATGCTAATACCAAAGTCGACTAGTAAAGGCAAGCTAGTCTTCAAGGATGAGCCCATCTCACTTAGCGATGACAAGTCCTCTTTTAAGACCCTTGGATTGGATTTTTTTGATTTCTTGGTTGGTAGCAATTTTGTGGACCCAAAGTGGCTGCTACTAGCGGAGATTTGCAAAATTGTCAAGGAGCAGCAGGATGAGGCCTTAGAGAGAGTTGATGTGCTATAGACAGCAAGTCTTAGCTAATTGGAAAGCTGATGTGTTGTTTCTTTGCAAACACATTCTACATATAGTTCAGGCAAAGTTGGAAAGCAAGAGGCAACGTGTGGGTCTTCCCCATGTGGTTCAAGACTCTTCTAACCTCACTCCATTGCCTTATGTATTTAAAGGTCCTCGAACTCATAGTGGTAAGGCTTCAGGAAAGGATGCACCCAGTATGAAAGGGGTGAAATCTAATGGCAAGTTGTAACTCTCCAAGCCAAAGGAGCAAAAGCCAGTTGAGAAGTAGAAGGCAGAGTTCGACATCAAATTGTGATCATAGGTTGTGCAACTTTGAGCGCGATTTCCATGAGAAGAGGTGCTCTCCTCCAAGTTCATGTTGTAGATCTACAGGCTTGAGGATATAGCAACACATGGGGACACAATGCAACTTAGGCTCAACTTTTGTTACATGCAAATGTGTAGTTAGATATCTTTGAGAGGTGAGACTAGGTGCCAACATTGAAGCAAAAATAAAACCATTTGCAATAAAAATGAAGACGTGATTGAGTTTTTAGGAAAAAAAGGGTGGCCTAGAACACATTGGGATTGCGTGTTTGTCAATTGGAGTTCCTTAGATGGCCCATTTAAAGAGGCACAACTTCAGCATTTCAAAGCAGCTACCTAATCGAGGAGGTCAAGATAGTAGAGCTGATAGTACCCACACATCTGTACACCAAAGGTAGTGGGTGCCCATCACTCTTACTTCATCCTTTATTTTTTCACTAACATTTGAATAAAGGGAAGGCCGGTCACATAGAAAATGACACTAAGAATGCACTGTGTTTTTAGATCTCGAATCCGAGCTCATTTGCCCCTTCGATTTTAACAAAACCACTTGGCAACAGTGTGAACACATGAGGGAGTGGACTAAATATTTGTTAATAAGTGATTAAGGGAGCTTGAAACTCCAAACTTTAGCGCGATTGGGGGAGTACATTGTTTTGCATGTCTCCTGATTTGCATGACATCATGAATCTGCACTGTTGAAATCATAAAAAATGCTCTCCACCATGAATTCTGGAATTTCTTCACTCTCCATCATCGCAGAAATCACGCAAAATGATGCATTCAATCAAAATATCATTTTTTAGTATTTCTCTCTCACCATAATGGTTGTTCATACATGCTAAGAGTGGTAGAGGGGAAAAGGGTACTAGATCAAGATACAATGTGAGAAATGGAGCAAAGGAGCATGAAGGTGGCTAGGCTGTGTGGAGCATCAATGGGCTGCCTAACCGGTCCTGAAATTATAAAAAATAAAGTAGTTTTATGGAATATTCTACTATAAGTCTAATTTAATTTGAGACTGGTAAAAAATCAATGGTGTATATGCATATAAAGTGGTGCTCTTTTTGAGAAAAATTTGAAAAGTTTTGTTTCTAAATGCTTGATCAACATGCTTTCTATAATAATAATTGGGTTTTATGAGGTGATCATATGTGTAAAATTAAGAAAAGATGCAAAAAATGGGATTTTGAGAGCAATAGAATGATTAGAAGAATCTTGATATCGTGGAATAATAAATATATATTTGTGCAATATTTGTATAAGCTCCATTGCATGGAGATTGCTTCAACGTGGCCTCACATTGTGTGTTAAGGTGCATTCCTATTTGGTTTTTCTCATTTAACTATATACCTAAGAATATGACAACACTGGCAAAATCTATCGATAGGGGATGGTGAAAAGGGAAAAATGAGATTAAATGTGCTACTTTTTAAAATCTTTTTCATATGCATATAGGTTGGGATTTTTGGTATAAGAAAGATAGTAGCAAAGGTTTTCTCAATGCTATATTCCACATTGTCACAATACGTATCGTGAAGAGTATAAAAAGATATGATTATACACATGGAACATGATGCTATTTTTCTTTTGTTTGTGTACTTTAGAGCATTCCATCTTGCATGGAAAGAACATAAAAGCATGGTATTGGAATAAACCTCCTGGAGGCATATCAATTGCTTGAAAAAGCTAGTTGATCCACATGGACTGGAAGAGGGTCCCTAATTGTATGTTAGCGCATTTATTCTTGGGGAAAAGACTATGTGAGATTATAAAAATTCTCTTGGAACAATAAATATCAAGAGAGGAGTTCGCTACAATGTTTTATATGTTTCAAATAGTGCATCATGGGGCCAATTCCTAGGGTGTAGCAGAGTTGTAGGAACCATAGTAGTTGTCTAGGGTTTGCTCTTTATGTATGTGATTCGACATGAGATAGTCACATACATGTGGGAAACTCATTTCCTTGGAATCAGGAAGGATAATAAGCTAGACTAAAATCCAAAATTGCATCCACAAGTGTAGCAGTTAGAAGAATAATTTATAGTATCTAGAGGGTCTTTGGCCACTGCAAGGCCATTAGGGTCATTTGGCATGTTTAGGAGCCCAACTAGAGCTATCAAAGCTTGTTTTAGGTCCTAACAGGCGGTGCATTTCTTGGAGTCTTTAGGATTCACATAAGGGCCTAAGAGTCACTTCTCGAGTATATAACTCTTCACTCAAAAGTGGAGAAAGAGCTATTAAGGCATGAACATGAGCACAGCCTAGAGATCTCTCGAATTCAATGAAAGCAACGTGAAGAACAACTAAGGAAACATGCAAAAAGTTTTTGCAAATACTCCTTGGACTGCAGTAATCCAGTGTCCCTTAAAGTTAGGGAGCTTATAGCCTCTCATAGTAAGAGCAGTCCTAGTATACATAAAAGTGGTAGTTTTTCCCTTAACACCTAAAGCAGGGCGGTCAACTACTTCTCATGGACTAGAGTACCATATTAGAGAATTTGGGAATCTCCCAAGTTCCACTTTCAAAAAAGGAGTAACGATTTGACCAAGTGGCTAAATCTTAACCCCATATTTGAGAGTGGGACTTGGGGGATTGCTTATATAGTATTTAGGGAAAATTTCACCTTCAAATAAGGGGATAAGATTTAACCATGTGTCCAAATATTAATCACATTAGAAATTCCCAAACTTTATGAAAATTCTCAAATTCCTAAATATGTGGTTCTAGCCAAAGTGGTGGATCAACACCACCATATAGGGGTGCCATTAGCAACCCCATGGTTATCCCTCCTAAGTCTATTTCTATACTTATAGGGATGGCATAACCACCTTCAATACCTCCTCAAGTGATAGAATCCCAATAGCCATGCCATCTCCACTAGCTTTAGAGCATCCATTGCCTATCTTTAGTGCAAGTCCAAATGGAGATGCAAACCTACATATCAAAGACTTCCAAAAACTTATGTTTAACTATCAGGTCAATGAGGATGCACAAGGGAAATGCAGCCCAGTGATACCATTGACTTGTGGCATATTCGATTGCCACTATGTACATGTTCTACACTGCGTTTTGTAGAAAGTCCTTCCTTGAGAAGGGGAGCCAATATTGGTTTGTATCCTAAATGAGACTCAATAAGAATTCAATGAGTGTAAAATTGTATGTTCAAAAGCTATCCAAAGTCTTTTGATGTTTGGGTAATACCATCCAATTACCCCATGCCATTGTGTTGCAATTTCTCTTAAGGAGCTCTTAAGAGGGTTGGATTTCATGATCCAACCACATTTGAGCAACATGGCACTAAACAATCTAGATATGTCTATAACATCAACAAAGAGAGTTGAGTCAAGAATATCTCCACCACCCAATAATATCATGGGTCAAAGTCTAAAGACTTTAAATCAATGGCTGCCTCAATTACCCACACCTATAGGGCCACCAATCGAGACCCACAATGTCTATGAACAATGGGCAAAGTCCCATCATAAACCAAGGGTTTGTGTAGTTATTAACCCCTTTATAGTTTGTAAAACCTAATGTGCAGTTGGCTCCTGATACCACTGGTTATGAATCCTCTGCATCAAATATTGTTAAGGAAGTGAAGGACATGATGAAACATTACAACAATATGATTACTGAACAATATCGATAGATTATTGTGGATGTCAATTTCCTAAAGCATCAACAAAATCTAATAGACACTAGGAAGCCTAATGACGTGGGTCCATCAATATTTAGATGTAAGTGGTGTGGTGGTGGTCAACACTTCCCTTGAAATTTCCCCAATGTTAAATGTGACATATGTGAGAATTCTAGCCACATAGCCAACACATGCTGGAGCAAGATTAGTTTCCTTCAAGGAAGTAGACAATCAGATCCTATTAATCACCAAGGCTAAGGAAACAATCTTCACCAAGATGAGGTACTGAAGTAGATTTCATACAGAGGAAAGGCTATTATGGACCCAATGGAATACATTTAGGCTATCAGCCTTTCATTTGGACTGAGAAATGTCGAGATCCAAAGGCTATGAAAAATGAATATTACAAGGATGATTGTGTTACTAGCTTCAATGCTAGAGGAACAATTGTTGAGATGGAGACATACACTTGAGATTTTGCAAACCTCTTTGTAACATGTGAGATATTGGTACAATTGAGGTAGCAGCTGCAGTGAGCCAAATGTAGAGCTTAACCAAGAAAGAGAGAATAGCCAATGACTATGCTTTGGGCCATGCTCAAATGCAATGTGGGCTTTCTACAAGGGTGATTTTCTCTTCTAGCAGTAGGGCTTCCATCATGGCTCTTTGTTCTTGGTATTTCTGTTGCTTTTTCTGTAATGGCTCTTTGTGGGGTTGGTGGTCTTGTGGTAACTTGGACATTGAACACTTTCGTACAGAGACATGTGTCATCCTGCATCCACTTGACAACTTGTGAGAGTACATGCAAGTTATATGTTTCAACTATAATGAACAGGTGCAGCTCAAAGAGACATCACTTATCTAAATCCCATGGTGTTGACTTTGATGCATATCACCTATGCTTGATTATCATTGCTTGTGTGTCTGTTGGCTTCTTCTTTTTTGGTATTATCTATACACAATCACAAAACTCATTGTTTATTTATGTACACATTCATAAGTCACTTCATGACAATAAAACCAATTGTAGAACTCAAGATTATACTAGAGTGTGGCGCACGCATCTAGTACTCGTGGTAGCCTACTCAATAACAACAAATATTTTGCAACATTGAGTAGCATCGTACCTTGTTCGAGTCTACTTGCAACATGTAGCTCCTCCTCGTCAATGAGAATTTTATCAATCATAGAGTTTTCTTGGCTAGTTCCTCCTAAGTGCATACCTTGAACAGCAATCAGTACTCAAAAGGAAGTTGGAGCTACATAGGTTGGGACTCTTTGAGACTGCCATTTGGCTAGTCACTTCTCTGAGACTTTGGCTCCAAGTTCGGCCATTGTAGCACAGTTTTCAAACCAACATTTTTCAAATTGACTTTGACTCTCTGATTGTTGCCTTAGTTTCTCTATCTCTAAGAGATTTGGTTGGCAAAGCACATCAGTGAATGTCACAATTAAGCGTATTTTGTCGGCCTCCTCATCAAAGATGAGTTGCATGTGTTCATGTAAGAGCTTGTCATAGTGCTCCTCGTTAAGATATTCTTGCTCTTTCCAGGATAGCAGATATGGCAAGTATTCCTCAAGCTGCTCCCTAGGGAATGTGCCCATGTCTGCAAGGACGTAGATATGTGTGAATAATGCTGGGGGCTCATGAGCAAGATTGGTCAATGCTAGGGTTGCTTATGTCCTCGGGGTTTTCATGTTTCTCTTGAGGCTTTGTTGTTATTGTGTCATAGTTCTCCTCGGATGTGACTAGTATAGTTTTGTCAGCCTGTCGTGACAGTGTTGTATCCACTCTCGATTGGTGAATGCAAGTTCTGTTGTCAGTGGATTGAGTGTAGCAAGAAACTGTTGATGGTAATGGTTGCTTTGGCCTATCAGAACACATGGATGTGTCTGAGGTTTCACTGCTGTTAGGAGAGATGGAAATGGGTTGATTCGTTGGTGGACTTGATTGATGCTTTATTCCTTAGCTCTGAGTGAGGCAAAAGACATATGCACTAACATCAAGAACCATGCTCCCTACTCCTAGCCTGCTAGCCACGTGTAGATATTCTTCTAGAAGCAATTTATCTTACAAGGGATGCTTTTGGACAGTGGTAGAAAGCTGGACCTCATGGACCATTGCCAACACTCTTGATGAGGTCAGGGCAATGTACATGGGATCATATCTTGATGTCCAAAGGGCTTTCCTTTGCTCAGTGAGCGTCATTAGTTGGTAGCCAATTTTGGCTACCGAACTCTAGTTGGAGTACCATTTATGCACAAAATTGCCTTATCCTTTCCCTTTTTGTTTGATTACTTCGAGCTTTTCCTTGTTTGTCTCACATTGAGCAGTATAGAGTGAGGGTATCAAGCGCAATTCTCTAGTTGTGGCCTTTGGGATGTCCTTTATGACTTTTTCAGCAACAGCTATATAGCAGGAGCAAACATATTGTTGCTCATCCCAAGTTAGGGGTTTGGCTATGAGCTTCATGTGCTCTGGTGTTGGCCTTTCCATGTCCACATGGACATACACATGTGTGATGGCTGTCAACTTGTGATCAAGCTTCATCATGCACTTCTTCTTTGGTTCATTGGTCAGATGTTCCATCTCCTTGGCCAAATCTTTGAGAGATTTCTCCTCAAGCCTAGGTTTTAGGTGCTTCGAAAGTGTTGGAGGTGTCGAGGATGTTCGTCGTGACACTTCTTCCGCATGTGAATTGCTAAGGACGCATTCCACAAGGGGCATCGTAACGGCCAAAGACTGTGACTGTTGTGATTCTTGATTTGAAGTAGTAGCAGCTAGTTCAGTGGACTGGCTACTATTAGTCGGCTACGGTGTCTAGTCCTTAGGTAGATTGGAAGTGGTCGTGTCTTTTGTTTCCCTATGAGCATTCACTTGTACAAATCGAGCTAGCCATGGTGGATTGCCTAGGCATATCCCTAGGTTGAGAATTAGGGGTGCTATTATGTCTCGCATCTTGGACATTTGGAAGCTCAGATGGAGATAGAGATTGAGATTGAGCAGTTATACTTGACAACAGTCGTTGTGCTTCCTGTGTCCGTTTAGAGAAAGAGGGTGTATGAGACTTGGGACTCCTGGGTGGACTTGGCACTCGCTGAAAGATTTGCTCATGACTATCAAACGACTCTACCATTTTCTTTATCAAGAAATTAGCCTTATCATGAGCAATATTGTGCATGTGGTGCTCATTATCCTCTTGGGAAGTCAAAGGCTCCTTGGGCACTAGTGGCTTTTGTGCACACTCAACAATTACATATGATATCCGCTCGTTAAGCATGCTAGGTTGTAGGCTGAGGATCTACCGTTTGAATAGTCCCATTTGGTTTCTTGATTTCAATCGTGAGGGGCTTGGTCACTCCGATGTTGTTGACTCGAGGCTTGGATTTTTGTTTAGATTTCCTCCTTCGTTTCTTTGCTTTTGATATGATCTGGCCTTCAACTAATAGAGGTGGTTTAGCAAGGGGATTTGATACCCAAATCCATTGGTTACCTACGTAATACCATTGAGCACGTAGCAACGCTTTGGATATCCATTGCTACGTTGTGTCAGCTCTCCATCAATACCTTCATCTGTAAGGCTTGGGATTCTTTTGTGGTCTTCTACAATATTTGTAAGTCCAAAGCCTGTCCTTGGCATTGTCTCCTAACCTTCTTGTTTTAAGTATGGCCTCGCTCACTGCTTCTCTCTGTTCAAGGTGCACTTGTATCAACTCTTTCAACAAGTCCTTGCTCTTGTTACTAGGCTTGCCTGGTATGTCAAAACATTCCTTGTCTTTCCCTCCTCGAGGTTTAATGAGGTCACCCTTGCTAAAGGTTGTGATTATCCTCACACCCAATAGTATCAAGTGTATCCTCTATGCTATATAATCGGCCTCACACTTTGTCGCCCTTTTGAAGGGTCATCCTAAGAGGGTTTCTTTTCCACAATTAGCACTATTTGGAGAAACATGGAATATGATATACAAGCTTTTAGTTTCAATAGTTACAAGGATTTTGCACTTCCCTGTAAGTGCTTGTGGGTGTCCCCCGTAAGGAAGAGTGTCATCAATTGGTATGAGCTTTGGTTGGCCTAGTAGAGTCCATGCTTCATAGGTCAATATATTAAAATCAGCTCCCCCATCCCGCAGGGCCGTTACGCTAAACACCATGTGCGATTTAAAGGACCGTTCGTAGCCAAGTTTTGAACTACTTGCTCTAGATTTCGGCCCAGTGATAGATCTATAATGTGATTTTGGCTCTATATGGTCTCTAGGTCTGTATTCTCTTGTTCTGGTTTGTTGATATGATTCCTAGAATCAAATTGGGTGGTCCGACTTTCAAAGTCGGACGGTCCGACTAGACTAGGTCCGATTTTGAAGAGTGGTCCGATTGGTAGTTGGGTCCGAGTCTTATGGTTGGTCTAATTTTCGTGCATTCAATTCTGGGAATCGGACGTCCGATTTGACAGGTGTCTTATTTTGGAGTGTCTGATTTTGGATGGTCTGAATTTTTGTGTGTTCGATTTTTGTGTGTCCGATTTTGGAAATCAGACATCCGATTATGGGGTGTCTGGTCCAATTTTCGTGCGTCCGATTTTGGGAGTCGAACGTCCGATTATGGGATGTCCGATTTTTGTAATTGGACAGCTTATGTCCGATCGGACAGGATGGTCCGATTTTGGGAATCGGACAACCGTCCGAGTTCAATTTTGGGAATCGAACTCTAGCAATAGTGTCCGATTCCTGCGGATGAGTTTCCAGGGATAACAAAAATCACTCAATTTTAACGATTTTGGTTATGAGGGGTAAAACCCTACTGCTTGTTTTTCTTTTTTTCTTTGTTTTTTCCTACCTTAATGCATCCAAATCATAAAGAAAACACCTACACTGCTCTAACCTACTTTTTCAGATTTAAAAAACCAAAAACTTACTTGCTAAGGAGATCGAATACCTCTTCAAACTCCCTCACTTCCTACCTATCTAGCTCAAGCATCGGTTCTGGAAAAACCCTACTTCAATGCTCTATTTGGAGCGCACAAGCACTCAAGGCTTGAATCTGTTGGTCCTGGCAATGGAAGCAAAATATAGAGGCGACCGCCAAGACCCACGGACCGCTTATTGTTTCAAGTGTTCCAAGCTGAGCACTAATGGCTACCTCTCACATAGCCGACGCGCCATCCATCTACGAGTGTAGTGAGCTTATCTTCATGCCCAATCGAGTTGCCTTCTCTCCCGAGCAC
The DNA here is from genome assembly GCF_053477565.2 of Lygodium microphyllum. Lineage (NCBI taxonomy): Eukaryota > Viridiplantae > Streptophyta > Polypodiopsida > Schizaeales > Lygodiaceae > Lygodium > Lygodium microphyllum. The sequence continues at coordinate 17,497,875 of NC_141150.1, forward strand.
TCCAGTAGCTCCACAATCCAAGTGTAAGTTTCAGGCAAGCTCCATCCTCAAGCTCCACGCTCCAAGCTCCATTGTTGCGAGCAAGAGAAGAGAAGAGAAGAGAAGAAGAGAGGAGAAGATTGAGAGCTTCTCCACCATGGTCCCTCACCCTCACACACTCACTCCCTCACACTCTCACACTCCCTCTCTCAAGCACAAGCTCAAGCAAGCAAGCAATATACAAAACCCTAAATCCCTTTTGGGCGGTCATCCCCTTATCCCCTTTTTTACATGGCTGGCCGTGGCCTAAGCCCTTTTTCCCATTATCCTCCTAACTTCCTTCCTACTGCCCATCTACTTTTACAATTTGCACAGGTAAGAGCCCGAGCGCTCTTAAAATAAATCATGGTACACCTTGCGCTCTTTTATAAAAGTATTGACTTGCGCTTTTACTTGTTCGCCTTTCTCCTTGATTTAGGACTTTTTAGCACTTATTGTGTTTTCATATTTTTCTTGGTGTGCCTTCGTCTTCCGTTTCACTTTGCCTTGGCTCTGTCTTCCGCTTTAGATTTTTTAGATTCTCCATCTTGTTCGTCTAAGTGTTAACAGGGTTTCTGATATAAAGTTTATACCCTATAGCTTTTGAAACACAAAAAAAGAGATAGGAAAATGGGATGAGAAGCCAGAGTGATCAAAATGCATCAAGATGAGTCATTTTTAGTATAAACAACCTCCTGGAGTATCTGGATAGGCAACACAGTCCATAACAATGCAATCTCTGCAAATTATCAACAAGTCTTTGTCACTTTCATTTTCTCTATTTTACAGAATGTAGTAAGCCCCCTAATTAAACCCCTTTCTTAAGCCCTATTTTTTGGGTAAGCATGTCCCTTACTTCCAAAGGACAAGCTTCCCGTGTACTTAACAAGCCCTATACTTGCATGCATCAAAACCATATACCAAGATCTCTTCTTAAGCATGCAAAAGCAAGCTATTTTGCTCCAATCCTAGCCACTAGTGACTACCAAATCAATGCCGTAACGAGCTATTGTAGTCCTAAATGGAGCTTCAATGACTCAAGCACCTTCTTGACTTAGATCTATATATTCATGATGAGAATAGTACCTCTATCAATGTGCAAGCAACAAGCATCAATGTTGAAGAAGAAGCTCAAATTCTTGACCTTCATGGCAAAGCTTCACTCCTCCTTACTTCAAGCACAAGTTGAACATCTCTTTGATTCCAATTGAGAGGGAAGCAATGGTGTAATGTAAGGTAGAAGCTATGAAGTGTAAGAGGGTTGAGAGAGAGAGAGGGAACGCAAGAGAGTTATGTGGTTACAAAATGAATGGTACCCTTATTCTGTATTATCTCCAGTTATATTTTACTATATAGTGTGTACCTATACAAGGGGTGTCGGGGTCCAACGGTAGGCCATTGGCATTTACCCTAATACACACCACACAAATATGGTGCCTCACCTTGGATGTGATCAAGTGGTTGCTAGCCCAAGGGAAACCTAATACTATATGGTTTTAGAGGCCCATTTTGCATCTTGGTTCATGAAGGCCCACATCGCAATTCAAGGAGCAAACATCACCCTCATAAGGCCACTACATTGCCCCCATTTTTCCTTCCTCTTGAATTTTAACCATACCAAACAATATTCTTTTTGACAAACCCTAGAGTTTTACCATGAGGATATATCTGGCATAATGAAAGCTAAATAGTCTTTACTTCAATGCAGTACATGGTCCCAAGAAGTTGCTTGTTTGATAAAATCGACAACCAACCCTTATTGGATGTCTTGACATCCTTCTCCTAAACGAGTACACGTTCTATTACTTTTAGGCCAACAGTGTGGAGAAGGTGCTTCCAAGAGGCTCTTACACCTTCTCAACATACTTCTTGTCCAAGAGCACATGCTCTATTCCTCTCAAGCAACAAAGTTGACAAGGTACTTCCAAGAACTCTTACACCTTCTTGGAGTATTCCATGAGAGGGAAGCAATGGTGGGACACAAAGATAGAAGCTGTGGAGTGCAAGAGAGTGGAGAGAGAGAGACAAAAGAAAAAGAGAGTTATTTGAGTACAAAATGAATGGTGTGTATGCTACTTACACAAGGTGTGCTTGGTCGACTATTGGCCATTAATAGCCTCCCACATAAAGGCCAATGCACCTTTATCAAAGTACATTACATAAATGTATCAAATTTATGATACCATTCCATGGAAGCCTACTTTGGACCTTATAAGCTCTTATGTAGCTTATACACCAATTGCTCCTTGCCTTTCACAACAAACCCCTCAGGTTGTCGTATATAAATATTCTCATGCAAGTATCCATGCAAGAAAGTGCTTTGCATCCATCTAAACCAAATCTATATCCCCTATAGCGATCAAAGCAAGGATCGTATGAAAGGGTAGTCATCTTGACTATAGTGAGAAGTTATCATCAAAGTCAATCCCCTTCCCATGCTTACAACATTAAGCCACTAATCTTTCCTTGTACTTACAATGTAGCAGATGGAGATACCTTCATCTTGTAGATCAATTTACATGGTAGTGCATATTTGTCCTTAGGCAAAGCAACTAACTCCTTGTAGTAGTCTTTTTCAAAAAATCCATCTCTAACTACATAGCCCTCTACATCCTTAGTTATAGCATCAATATAATATGAAGGCTAACCACAATCTGTAACCATGACATAATTTAGAGATGAAATGTATCTACTTGGCAGTCTAAAAATCCTCATAGATTTGCATGAAACTAGCTCACTAGGAGGTGCTAGCTATCCCACTTCTCTATCATGTAATCCTGCTAAAACATTACTCATGTAATCCTCATAGATTTTCATGAAGCTAGCTCAATAGGAGGTGCTAGTTATCCCACCTCTCTATCATGTAATCCTCCGAAAACACTGCTCTATGGATCTCAATTCTTCTATTGTGTTGTTTATACATTTTATCATCCTTTAAAATAACACCATTCTTACATACTATCTTCTTTGATTTAGGTTCCTAGAAGCGGTAGCCCATTTCAACTAACTCTCCATAGCCAATAAAGATGCATGTCTTAGACTTAGGATCAAGATTACTCCACTTGTCCCTAGGTATATTCATAAATGCACAACCAACAATGAGCAAGTGATCATAACTAGGTCTCTTACTAAATCATAACTTCTCAAGTATCTTGTCATCCAATGGCTTGCTAGGAGAGTTGTTAATCAAATGCACTCTTTTCTTTACAACTTTATCCCAAAATATATTAGCAAAACCAACATTAGAGACCATATTACATGTCCCTTCTAAAATGGTCCTCTGCATCTTCTTAGACACATCATTTTAGGAAAGATTCTTAGAAGCTATCAACTCTCTTGATACCATGACTTGCACAAAAATCCATAAATTCATGAGAGGTGTACTCTCTACCATTATTGATCCTAAGCACTTAAGCTTTATGACGGACCAATTCTCTACAAATTCTAAGAACTATTGAAATGCATCTGGCACATCACTCTTCTTTTGAAGAGGGTGAGCCCAAACATTCCTATTGACATTATCTATAAAACTGAAAAAAATATGAATCTCTTCCCAATCCCCAATGAAACAGTAGGTATTGACCCAAATGAGTCACTATGAACCAAATCAAGACATTCTGATATTCTACTATAACGACCTCTCTTATATAACATTTTGTTTACTTTCCAAAGAGACAATGCTCACAAAAGTAAATATAGAAAAAATTTAGAGATGAAATACAATGCGAATGAAACAAATCTTTCATTCCAATGATTGACATGTACCCCAAATGGTGATGCCATAAAACAAGCAAATGGTTGTTTATAGTGATAGTTGTAACATGATCTTTCACTCTAGAAACATGAAAATGATAAAAAGTACAAGATTTAGGCCCTTTGTCCACAAGAAGTGGTCCCTTGCAAATCTTCCACACATGATTACCAAAGACACCCTATAACCACAATTATCATGCTATCATAAACTAATCAAAATATAGTTAAGTCTAGAACATAATGTAGATTTTGCACGACAAAAGAAGATCCATTTGGCAATGACAAGTGGATATCCTCAATGCCAAAAATATTGCATGTATAGTTATTTCTAAGATGGACATGTCCTCTCTTTCCAAAATCATAGGTAGCAAAACCACTCTCTATGTGAAGCAATATGAAATTATGATTTAGAATCCAAAAGTTAGTTCTAAGGCATGTCATTATCCCTAGCAACCAAGAATGCATCACCCAAAGAGGATACATATAATACATCACCATCATCATTGTTGCACATGCATTTATCTCCTCTATCTTTGTCTTGCTTTTCTCGTTCTCTTTTCCATCATCCTCATTTACGTTTTGCTATTGTGCTTGTTCTTCCATTTATAATAGTTCTTTTTTATCTATATCCTTTTTACTATGTGACTTGCTTCTTGACTGGCCTCTCTCGTGAGAGTTCCCCTTGGCATTTGACCTTCCTCTCACCATAAGTACAATAGAGTGCTTTGACCCTACATTGTTCTTTTTGTTCACCTCCTTGGTAAGTAACTGCTAGAACTCATAAAACAATTGCACATGTGGAATTAGTAATGGTTATCCTAAAAGTGTCCCAAAATAGTCTTAAACTCATTGAGGTGATTAGATGTTTGGAGAGATTAGATAACATTGGCATTTTCTTTGTTATTTTTATTCTCTTTTCATGGAGGAGATGGCCTATTTTCTCTAGATGAGAGTCAAGGGGCTAAGGAGCCTCAAGCAACCATTGTAGATGGAGGTAAAGCTATTGGATTCAAAGCATGCAAATGACATGGCCTTGTATGTTTGAGATGAAGAGCTCATGTTGAAGAGCATGAGACTAGCACTCGAGGTTTTCTACATAACAATGTCAATTTCCTTATAGATCTTGACTCCAACACTAATTGAGGAGTTCACTTAGGTTTCAAACGGGTGAGAAAGGCTCGAGAAAGGGGAAAATATTTATGTACCTTGGGTTCTAGGTGGGACTTGACATTATCAATAGCCCAACATTTCATGTCTTTTTTGGACTCCATTTGGTAGAAGCTAACCTACTAAAGCACAACCCACCTCTCCCTTGCAAGTAGAGCTCTAGGAGTCAACCATGCCATGTTGCAAATGGATTTTTTAGATAGCTTCTTGTTGGTGTTTCTTGCTATCCTATGCCAGTTAGTTATGCTACTTAGTCTATAATTTCTTATGGTTCATATCAGATGGGCTCAAAAGGCTCTAGGTCTTCTATCACTACCTACATGAGTTCCTAGAGACTCCAAAGCACTACCTTTGGTCATATAAGGTAGCAGATTGGGTGTGGAGACATGCTTGCTAGTTACTTTGCTAAGTAGAGCCCAACTTGGGATGCATGTTCTTAAGAGCTTTTTATTGGCAGTTAGTTAGTCAAGATAGTCACCTATCATATGAGTCTACCACATGAAGGTGAAGAAGATTGCAGATGCGCTTGCTTCCATTGGGTCGCTAGTGGAAGATGATGATTTAGTTTCTGTGACCTTGAATGGTCTCGGAAAGGATTATGCACAATTTCGAATATCCATTTCCGTCCGTGAAAGATTTACTGATTTTGAGGAGTTGATTGCTCTTCTAATTTTTGAGGAGCAGAGAAATGGTGGTGCATCTTCTTCAGGAGGAACTTCAAAAGAAGCTGTCTTCTACTCAAATGTTGGAAGAGGTAGAGGCAGAGGTAGAGGTAGAGGTAGAGGAGGCCGATCTAGAGGCCATGGTAGAAATTAGAATATGCAGCAAACTCAAGAAAACCAGTCCTATGGAGGAGGACGTGGTAACTCTAGAGGCAGGGGGAGCCAAAGAGGTCGTGAGGTGCATGATATGATCTTCATCATCAAGGCTATCTCGTGTATGTTGGTAGGACTAGAGGCTTTGTCTAGCCATTGAAAACTATAGTTTACTACATCATGCTTGGAGATATTGGAGATTATTGGCACCACACAAGGTGATAGATCTAAAAGGTCATTATCAAATGATATTCAAAGGCAAGATCCTTTCAGTGTATACCACCTTATTGGATGAGCTCCGGTCTTCCACAATTCACTCCCTTGGCTAATGAGAGTAGCTAATATGGGGACTCTCAACACCATGGGAGGATCGTTCGACAATAGTTCCTATGCACTTGGGGTGGCAATGGTTGACTCCCAACTCTATGGAAGAATTGGCAATAGTCCCTTTGCACTTGGGGTCATAGTGGCTTGTTCTTCACCTTGTAGGATAGCAATCTTGGCTGGTGTTATACTCCTCCACCATGGGTTCTCTCCTTGATCCCCCAAATTTCCCTAAGAGGCCCTCTAGATATGATTTGATTTGATTCATAGATAGCTCCATCCTTCTTCATAATGATAAAAACTATGAAGCATGCAGCCAATTCAACCAAAAAAGACTATCAATACTATAAATAGCTATCATGCCCATCATCTTTGATGAGTTTCTTCTCTCAAGGCAACTAGCAAGACAAAAGTTAAGAAAACACAAGCTATCAACAAATGCAAGTAAAAGACCATAGAAGCAGAGTAGATGGGCAAGCAACAATCAAGAAAGCATGTAGCCTTATTACATAAACACTTTGTTTGCACATTGTCTACATATAAGCTTATAACAAGGAAACTCCTCAACCTCTAACGCATTATCTTCTTGTGTTAGAAATTATTAAAAAAGTGAAATTTTCTTACTAAGATAATAGTTAGCACCATCTACATCAACATGGCCCATCATAGTAGGAAGCATCGTATGTATCTTGGGGGATGCTTGGCTTTCCTTTCCTTAGATTTGTCCTCCTAGAATAATAAAATATAATATCAATTTCTTTTATAGAGGTAGTTTTGGTCATCCATTATTCACTCCCTATATGGCCAATGAAAGTAGTTGTAGGGTGGCTCTTGACACCAACAAGATCTTTGGCAATAATTCCTTCACACTTGGAGTGGCCATGGCCACTTCTTCACTTGCAAGATGGAAATCTTGGGTGGTGTTGTACTCCTCCATCATGGCTACTTTCCCCTATCCCCCCCCCCCCCCCCCCCCCAAAATGGCCCTAAGAGTAAGAAGCCTTGTATATATGATTTGATTTGATTTGATTTGTAGAAAGCTCCAAACTTTCACAAAAACAAAAATTATGAAGCATGTAGCTAATTCAAAGAAGAGGATATCAATACTATGAATAGCCATCATGCCTATCATCTTTGTTGAGCTCCTTCTCTCAAGGCAACGAAGCAATAGAAATTAAGCCCTTTTTTTCAACACAAAGGTGAGCCAATCACCCAAAAAAAACTCTCAAAATTTTGTTATAAAGTACAATTTATCCAAGCTCATGTGACCAAATAAATGTACTTAACAAGTATTAATCTTAAAATTACACTATTTCCACCCCTAGATTACCCCATCTACTATACCTTAAGGTAATGCTATTAAAGATTTGTTGATCTCTATTTCTTCATAGTGTACATTTGGAATGTATGTCTAATAATGATAAAGGTATACATTAGGTTATCAAAAAAATTTAATCTTGTATGTGTGTGTGTATATACATCTAATATGCAAATTAGGGAGCGCAATAAAAAGGATGGGATAGAAACCATAAAGAATCTACATCATTTACCCAATAGAGGGTGGTAAATGATGATGAGCCTCCTTGCCATGTCAACAAAGAGCTTGATTTATAATGTGAATTAGTCATCACCATGGTTGAGTTTGCCCTTCCCCTTTTAGAGAAGTAATTAAAACTCAATTCAACTACTCTTCTACTTAACAACTATTGGAACTTGTGTTGCATTGCTAAGCTTGCACTCACCTCAACATCCAACATAGAAATACACACAGATGGTGTAACAAAATAGTCCATGTTTTGCATGATGAATTAGATTACTTAAACTTGTTTCCAATGGACATTAGTACGTTTTCCATTATATGTTGATGTGATTAATTGTTGTTATGCTCTATTTGTGCTTCATTATCATTGTACCAAGCTAACTCTAATGCTCTAGCTGTGCTACATTATGATTGTATTATAAGATAATTCTAATATAATTATATTTATATAGATATTTACCCTTGAAAACTCCCCAATTATGTTGCAAATCTTCCAGCTAAACCTCTTAAGGAATTGGAAAGCCTAGTTTATTGTGACCTTTTTCTTGCTAGGCCTGTGGGAGAAAAACCCACTTTATTATGATTGCGAGGGCCATTCAATTACAAGGATTGACCTTGGAAGAATACAAAATAATTCAATTAGTTTTTTATGAGTTCAATATACTTGTAGCTCTCGTATTAGATTCATAGTATGCACCTAAAGTGTTTTATAGCTTTATGTATATCCACATAATTATTATTGATTTTTGCATGGTGTTCAACACTTTTCAGTTTCCCTCAAAACATTTGGAAATTTGAATGAGAGTACATATTTCCCCACTACAAAGAACTCATAACATGGAACCTCCTAGACCTCTAGGACCTTATCTTCTTAAAAATTTAAAATTTCTTATCAAGAAAATTTAAAAGCATACCATGTACATTAGGGAATGCCTAGCTTTCCTTTCCTTGGATCTCTTCTCCTAGAATAATCAAATGTTCTAATAATTTCTTCTATAGAAGCAATTTTTAGTGTATTGTGTTGAGATTTTCATGATATATCTTATCATTTGTGAATTTGTCAAGGCTGAGTTGTACCACACACAAGCAAGTAGTTTGCCTTAATGCTAGTTTCCATTTTGCTAGGACCAAACATATTAAAGATCAACCCTACTATATGTCGAAGAAAATACTCATGGAAACCATCATCTTATAGTGTTGCATGGAATGTGGCAACTCCTACATAAAATGTGATGATATGTCTTTGCAAAAAATGGGTTGGTGAACATCATGTAATTAAGGTGGGGCCATGGTGACTTAAAGAGGAGGTGCATGCATATGCTAAACTAAATGAAAGAAGATTGAATATGCATCGTAGAAAGCAAAAAGAGTATGATGGTAATTGCATAAATATTTCACAATAGTCTCACAATTATTTCTTTAAAATGGCACATTTCTTTATGGGCCTTAATAAATTTAACGAATATAGGTGCAAAGGGGGCTTCCCTCAACATCATAGATTAGATCATAGCATCTCTCACAAGCGTGCGCGCCCACACACACGCGCGCGCGCGCACGCACGCACGCATCTTATATATGTTTGTGAATGTGTGTGAGCATGCATGTTGTTTTCACTAGAACAATGTATGCACATGCATGCATGTAGATGTGACAACTTGTTGGACCTTAAGTTAGGTTTCATTATGGAATTTTATATGAGAATGAGATTATATAGTGTTAGAGGGATGAATGAATTATTTCAAAAATTATCCTAATAGGTGTTATTACAAAAAAAAATTGATGATATGGTGTCTCAAAAAGGAGAGCCATGAAAGAGCAAAAGTAATTTATGAGAGGACACTTGTAGAAAGGAGCAAGAAGGTGAGAGCAATAACAAGTTTTGCACAAAAAAAATTGCACTAGAATGAGCAAATGTACTAGAATGAGGAGCAAGACTATGAGCAATATCAAGTTTTTCACAAAACAATCACACTAGAATGAGAACATGTACAAGAGGAAGCCATGAGATCAGAGAAAGTTAACAAGAAGAAAATGAAACACTCGTAGGAACAAGAGGATGAGAGCAACAAGTTTTCCAAAAAGTACAATCAAATTTTGTTAGAAGGAGGGTTTCCCTTTATAATTCATGAGTATAATTAATATGGAAAATCTCACCACAACAATTGGCATCCCTCATGACATCATTTATTAGACTCTATGGGGCAAGTTCGCATGGATCACACACACAACTCTTTGAACAATACATAAGACAAACAAAGGGTAATGCAACCACATTATTTTCTCGATCTTAAAATCTACATGCTACATTCTAAATAATAAGGATCAAATATGGAAGAGGCACTATTCTATGTGTATAAGCACAATATTACTTACATTACAAGGGATAGTGAATGCAATCCTTATTAAAGCCTCATTGTTGCAAGGATTGTTGCCTAATATCCAAGATTTACTTAGTCATCACTTGATGCTCGATCCGTAGGAGAATGGATCCATTGCAAGAATATACTTAGTTGGGTATTTGAATATTTTTGCATCTCAAAACAATAGTTGTCATTGTGTCTAATGAGAAAGAAGCACTATGCCGTGTGCACAAGCTGATAGTTCTTATAATATCGTGAACGCAATGCTTATTGAAAACCTCATTATTGCAAAGGTTGTTGCCTAGAATGCAAAATTTACCTAGTCGTCCCTTGATTCTCTTACTAAAGTAGAATGGATCCTTTGCAAGATTATACTCATTTGAGTATTTGAAACTTTTGCATCTCAAAATAATAGATGCCACTATTATTAATCAACAACCATAACTACTATGTTTGGGCTAGACCTTAGAAGACCTTAGAAGAAGTCATTTTAGTAATGTGTATGGTCTTTTGTCTATTTTGGACGTTTGTCAATTTTGATGATTTTTGGAATCTTGAAAATGGAAGGTCGTAGCTTTTCATAGCACGCCTGGGATTCAGTTATGTTCGCGTGTATGTTCTTGCGGATCATTATGTAACTATGGCGGATTTCTGAATGGGAGAGGCAGATGCAGTCTGTCAAGCTGTGTTGTCTTATTTTCTCTCTTCTTATTCCTTGTGTAGTTCATAATTGAGTGTAGTGAGATAAGTAGCGATGTAGAAAGTGAAATGCTTGTGATGTGAAGATGAAAGTTTAGTATGAACTCTGATTTTCCCACTTTCTAGATAGAATGTCAGAATGTCATTTGAAATATCAAAATTGTGTAACTGCTGCTTGGCTGTGCAACCATAATACACTAGTGATCGCGGTGTTTATGAAGGGTTTTCATGGTCGAGTTTGCTCTCTTCTGTGGGAGGGACGAGTGCCATGATGAGCAATGGTTTTGGGGGTAGTTACATTGGCGGTTATGTTTTTTTGGAAGTCAGATGATGAATGATATTTCATTCTAGAGAATTCATAGCAGCCTATTCACCCGTATTTCACAAGGTGGGTAGCGCGGTGTGCAACAACGTGCAGAAGGGCATGAAGGTGGTGAAGATAATGGGATGCAAAGTGAAAATTTGGAGGATGAGTCAGATCAGGGTGCAGAGGAATTGGAGGATAAAAATAATTATGGAGGACTTTTCAATGAACCTAGAGGAGTTGGGCAATTGGATCCAACTTTTGTAGGAGGAGTAGTTTTGCAGCAGGCATTTGTGGTGAGAAGACAGTTGCATTTTGACCCTTTGGGAATTCGAAGAGGCGTACCAATACGTCCTTCGGTACATACAGCATTAACATCATCTTTAGCATGGCATTTGACCCCAAATACGCAAAGGAATATGGCAGCAGTGGCTAGAACGGATTTATGTGTCAAGTTCAGGACCTTTTCTGGGAAGTCCAAACAAGACCCCGATTGCCACATAGCTCAATTTCAGACAAGGTGGCAGGCTAGAGGATTTGACGGAGTGTATGATGCACAAGCCAAGATGCGAAAGTTCCAAGCGACACTTGAGGGAAGAGCCATGCAGAGGTTGAGCAATTTCAATATAGGGCATTTTGCAAATTATGCAGCATTAAGGGATGCATTTTTGAATAGATTCCAAAAGGAGAAAACTCCGAATGATGTGCTTACAAAAATCAAAGGGATTAAGCAGAGGAAAATGTTTGTGGAGGATTACACTTAGAAATTCAATTAGTATTTGAAGAGGCTTACAAATGCAAAAAGGCCTATAGATGAAATGTTGGCTCACTATTACATGCATGGTCTACGGAAAGAATTGCGGAATACAGTAGCAATTGTAGATGTCAGAGCTGGTTTTAATGCCTTGGTGGACACTGCAACAAGAGCAGAAAAGAGATTTGGAGTTACAAGTCCGAGTTCTTCAAGGAAGAGTTCTCGGGTGAAAAGAAAGAGGAAGAAGGGAAAGAAGAAGAAGAAGAAATCTTTGGATGACAATAGTGATAATGATTCTGATACAGTTACAAATTCAAATATAGATTCCGATTCCAAATTATAAGCAAGTAGCACTTCATATTCTGACTCCGATTTAGATTTCAGATAAATGAGATAAGAAGAGGAAGCATAAGAAGAAGGGTAAAGAAAGATCAAGGGGAGTTTAGTTCAAAAGATGGTGGAGAAGAAGTTGAAGGAAATGGGTGTCAAGGAAGAGTCATGTAGGAAGAAGGCTCATTGTGACATTTGTGAAAAGGATGGTCATTTGACAATTAATTGTTGGTATAATCCAAACTTCCGAGGACAAATTCCGGAGCGGGTTCAACAAAAGATTCAACAAAATTTGGCACATGCAAGTGGAGTGTTTCCCGATGCTGCTAGACAGCAAAGGCCATTTAACAATTCGGAATGGCAAAGGCAGCAACAACAGTTCTCTGGATGGAGACCACCTTTCAATCAAGATAGGCCATTCAGAGGGAATTACAATCAAGGGTTCTGACCAAGACTTGGTGGATTTCAGAATTCTAGACTATGGGAAGGAAATTGGAATCAACAGCAAGGATGGCAACATCCACCAACTTGGAATCAGCAAAACTGAAATCAACAAGGGTGGAATTCACAAGGCTGGAATTAGCAACCACGAAATGAGTGGTTACCACAGCTACATGCCCCAATTGTGCAGCTGAGGGAAGCAAAGAAAGCACCTCAAAGCAATTTGATTGATGTGGAGATTTTTAAGGATCATCGGACAAATCGAGTGTCGGTAGATTGTTCTCTGGAATGTGATTGTTCACAATGCAAGTTAGGTGGACCAGAAGTATTGGCGGTCACACGCTCTAAAGCAAAGCTAAAATTACCTTTGGATTGGGAGGAACAGAAAGAAGTTAGAGATGGCGTGGTTGAAGAAGTGGAGAAGTTAGAGGGAGAAGAGATGATATCCAAGTGGACGAAAAAGCAATTGAAGAAAGCAAAGAATTCTAAATTGACATCAGGAGCATTGTTTGAAGAATTACTAAATACTCCTATGCATTTTACATTAGATCAGTTGCTCTTATTGGTCGCGATTTTTAGGGATAGGTTTTACTCAGTTACAAGTATATCAACTGTTCCAAAGATTCAGTGTGCATTGAAGGAGAATGTTGGAAGCTATCAGATCAGTCCTGATGATGTTGATTTTACCATTCCAACTGTTAAGCTTGAGTTTGATGGTCGCACATTTTCAGATGTTTCGTTAGATGGCGCATCCGAAGTAAATATTTTGGCAGAGGCTGAATTTTCTAGGATGAAAAATGCGAAGCTTTAACCGGCACCATTTCAAGTAAGGATGGCGGACCAGCGAAGAGTGCAACCGATAGGGATGCTAAGAGGGCAAACCCTCAAAGTGCATGGGTTGTTATTTCAAGCAAATTTCATTGTTTTCAAAATGCAGGATGCCGGTAATGTTTATTCAATGGTATTGGGAAGACCCTAAATCAAATCAACAAAGCTTAAGCAGGATTGGGAACGAAATGAAGTGGTTTTAAAGAAAGGAGAGAATTCAATAAGGATTCCAATGACATCTATGAAGAGATTGCCAACATCAATAAAGCCAATGATCGCTCAGACTATTAATTTAGCTGAGGATGTTGCAGATGAGGAGAAAGCATGTTTTCTGGATGCCAATCCTAGTGTGGTACCAGTGTTTGAAGTTGATGTGGAAAGGATTGTGCAAAATATGTTTGTAAGGAGGAATCTGGGAAGTCAGTTAAGGAGTCATCTGGTAAATCAGAGGATGTGGATGCAGAGCAGAATCTGACTCAGGAGTCAATAGTTTCTCATCAGTTAAAGCTAAAGGAGGATTTGGAATGTGTAGAAGGGGAGGTTGCACCAAAGGAGGCAATAATCGGAGCTGAATTCTTGTATGACAGGCTAATGGAAAAGGTCTCACAGGTCAAAGAGGATGATTTGCAAGATTTGAATTTGGGCTCTAAAGTTAGCCCAAAAGTTGTCAAAGTCAGTGTTAATTTGGATGACGGATTTAAGGAGGATCATAAGAAGTTGTTGGAAGAGTTCATGGATGTATTTGCTTGGGATTATTCTAACCGGAAAGGCATGGATCCGGGAGTGTATAAGCATCATATCAATTTGAAGGAGGATGCAATGCCGATGATTCAACAACATTATAGGATGAATTCAAATTATGCGAAGCAGGTGAAGGAGGAGTTAGATAAGCTTTTGCAAGTGGGTTGCATTGTCCCAATAGGTCAGGCAAAATGGTTGTCACCGATAGTGGTTGCTCCAAAGAAGTCAGGCAAAATTCAAGTGTGTGTGGATTATAGGAAGTTGAATGCAGCAACAATCGCAGATCCATTTCCATTGCCATTTGTGGATTCAATTCTGAATGATGTCGCTAGGCATGAGATGTATAACTTTCTTGATGGATTTTAAGGATACAATCAGATCCGAATGGCAGACGAGGATGTCGCCAAGATGGCATTTATAACTGAATGGGAAGCATTTGCATATACAGTGATGAGCTTTGGATTGAAGAATGGGCCACCATCATTTTCTAAAGCAACTTTCAAAACTTTTAACCCGTACCTGACAGAATTTATGAGGATTTCTATGGATGACTTTTCTATGTTTGGAGCAAAGGCAAAGCATTTGGAGTATCTTAGGAAATGTTTGGAGAGATGCCAACTGTTTCGGATGTCTTTGAATCAAAAATCGAGTAAACTGAGGATCTTTTGCCAATTCAGCAAACATATTGGCTGCTGCCCTCATTCCATTCTTGAATGCATCATCAAATTCCATTTCCCCTTGCATCATCATCTTTCTGCATTAAGGGTCCAACATCTTGGCCTTCAATCACATTTTCAGCATGTTGTCCATGATTCATGCCTTATCCAAGATCAAGCATTGCATTTCCTTCTTCCCCATATGTGAATGTGCATCATGAGAGGCATCATTGCTGCTTGATTGTATCCCACTGTATGAGCACATCTTGCTGTAATTTCTCAGTTGAGCACAAAGATCAACACTAGCACAAAGCTTTAGCTTGCAATCAGGTGCCTCGGGCCCACCAAATCAAGAGATTTGATGTATCCTGCCAATGGAACCATGAAACCAGCCTTCATTCTTGGAATGGGTGGTGATAACTTGATTTAAGAGTTAATTACAGCAATAAATAAATGCACATAAAATGAAATACACACTTCACCATAACATTCTTGGACAGTAGACACCATGTTGGCCCCAAAATTGGCACCCCTTGCGGTATTTCTTTAGCTTTCATTCAACTGGAAGGAGTACAACTCAACATTCTTCAATCTCCTCCTGCTAACCAATTGCTCTTGCTATCATAAATGACTAGCAAGCCTTTTGGGTCATTTGCCCCTTGATTCACCCATGACTTCTTCTCCAATTTGACCCTTGGATGGCCAAATGCTGCCCCAAATCAATTTGGGATGGGCTGGCTCTTGAAATCCCTTGATAATCTTCAATTATCAGCTATTCATTTCAGTCCCTTGAGCCTTCAATCTCTGGCACGGATCCCAAGGTGGCTGCTAAACCCTAATTTCTGTAAATTAGGATTTACTGCAGAAATTACAGATCAGCCCACCAAAAATGGCTGAGATCTCCTCCGAATTGCTAAGAATTGCTGAGAATGGCTGAGCATAGGCTGAAGGAGATGAGAGAATGCTGAAGAGAGAGAAAATTCTAAGTTTTGTCACGAACTGGTCAAAATCAGGTGCTACCTTGCTGTACCAGCCCCAAACGGATGCACCAACAACAATAGAACCATCAGAGACTATGATCTTCAGGAGAAAGTGCGTCAGCAGCAATTGTCAGCTTCCCAAGGTCAAGAATATGCAATCTCCATCACCAAAATGGTCTCCAATGGCTGGGAAATGGTCCCAAAAGCTGGCAACAACAGTCCAACACCTCTTTCCAACAGCTCCAAAATGAAAAAACGAGATTTTCCTCTCCCTTCAGCCCTATTTAGCCTTTTCCCCACTTGCATGGGAAAGTTTCGCCAAGTGGCAGTTTTCTTAATCTATTTTCGGGAATTTCCAGTCTTTTAATTAATTTCAAAATTAATTAAATCTGAAAATTATTTCAGCCCTTAATATCCATGCCCAAAAAATTGACCTTGCCCATCCAAAAATTAATTGGCTAGGCCATTTGCAACCCAAAGTGATCCCATGCATTAATTGACCCTTGGACAAGCATTAATCCATTAATTAATGCCTAGTCCCTAGTGTCACCACTGACACTTAATGGCCAATTAATGGTCCTAGGGGCAAACTCACACCAAAATTCACCTAGAATCTAACAAGTGTAACTTGTTACAACTTTTCCCTTTGACACCCATCTTTTCACAGGGTCCTTCGGCCTTCAACAATGAGCTTGCACCTCACATGTGCAACACATGTGCATCTTTTAATTGCACATTTGATTAATCATTTAATCAAATGTCAATTGAACATAAGCAAAGCATCAAATTTTCACATCCTCGTGACACAAGCAAGTTTGTGGTGGCCATTATTGCTTAAGGATGCATATCAATTTGCTAGGAAATGTTTGCAATGTCAGAAGATTGGGCAGGCAACTTAAATGGATAGGATGCAAGATCGTCCTGTGTTGCCACTTGAGCCATTCTAGAAGTGGGGATTAGACTTTGTAGGTCCCATAAAGCCAAAAGCTAGCAAGACAGGAGCAAGATATATTCTGGTTGCAATGGACTACGCCACAAAGTAGGTAGAAGCAATACCTTTGAGAGATAACAAAGCAACAAGTGTGGCCATATTCTTGTACAAGCACATTATGACCAGATTTGGATGTCCAATTGAGCTGGTGTTTGATCAGGGTGTGCATTTTCTCAATTCAGTTATTGAAGAGTTGACAAGTAAGCATATGATCATGCACAATAAGTCAACCCCATATCATCTGTAAGCAAATGGGCAAGCAGAAAGTACCAATAAAGTGCTCAGAGGATTCTCAAAAAGATAGTGGCACAGAACATATCTAATTGGGATGACAAGTTGGATTCAGCATTGTGGTCCTTCCCCACAACATACAATGTTTCAACAGGGATGACACCTTTCAAGCTAGTTTATGGGATTGAAGTTGTTGTTCCAATGGAGTATGTAGTTCCTAGCTTGAGGCTAGTAGTACATCACCATAGGATGAGCCTAGAGGATTCAGTTTTGCATAGACAAAGGGAGTTGCTGAAGTTGGAGGAAGATCGAATTCAGAGTGCATATGCAGTGGAAATAAATCAGAATAGAAAGCAAGCATGGATTTCAAGGCAAGTGAAATTTAAGATATTTCACAAAGGGGACTGGGTGATGCTCTATAACTCAAAGTTAAACCACATCCTGGCAAATTGAAGTTGAGGTATTTTGGGCCTTATCAGACTGTGGAAGAATTGGGGCAAGGCACTTT
This sequence comes from Lygodium microphyllum, assembly GCF_053477565.2. Taxonomy (NCBI): domain Eukaryota; kingdom Viridiplantae; phylum Streptophyta; class Polypodiopsida; order Schizaeales; family Lygodiaceae; genus Lygodium; species Lygodium microphyllum. The sequence continues at coordinate 17,515,315 of NC_141150.1, forward strand.
CAAGTTGCAAGATGTGTTTGGACTCCGGTTTTGAAGCCGGTAAATGGATTCCGATTGAAAAAAATTTATGGGAAGGTTCCTAAAATTCCTCATTGGATGGTGAATAAGGCTGAAGAAATAGCAGTCAAATGGGTAGATGTTGTGCCAGAGGTCTTAGTAGACAATTCAGGGGATGTGACTGTTTGTCAAGACAAAAGTGATGCCACATGCTTGCGTAGTTTCTACGGAATGCAGATTGGATGCAGATCGCGGATTGTTGAAGAGTGCTATTGTTCATATTGTGGAGTTCTGGAGCAATTTTGTCAAAGGGGATGTCACCCAACTGGAGTGCGAAGTACAATTATAGCAAGTTTAAATATGCGTGCCACATGTGCAAAGGGACTTAAGTTCAGTACGCTCTTCGAGGCTCATTATCATTTTTGCAACCCGCCTAATGAGGTGATGTTTTATGATATATTTGCATGGAGACATACGGTACCCTCTGTGCAAGCCATCAGATCAGTTGTGCGTGAGCCTTCTAGCCTTCAAATCGGCATGTTCTCGGGCAACATGAAGCAAAAGCACCATGCTAGCATGCAAGAGCTCAATAGTGAGTCTATGATGCACACAAGGTCCATGAAGGCGGCGATGGAGGAGCTCTTGTGACCTAGGCGAGAGAGCCTACACAGTGTCGAAAAAAGCGAGGAAGCAGACTCTGGTGGCGATGATGTAGAAGAAATCTAAGTGGATGAAAAGTTCGATGTGCTGGACAGAGAGACAGAGGTTTGGCTACGATGAATCGGGCTGTATGATTATGCATGTTTGCCATGGGAGCTCTGGGAGAGAAGAATGAGTATGCAGAGAAGCAGCTCAGCTACCTTAGAAATAATGCAGGGTTCATTGTAGATGACAAGGAAGTAACACCGCAGTTGGTAGCAGAGGTGTTAAGAGTGCCTTATTGCCCAGGGCAAAAGGTGAAGAAGATTAGTGATGTTGTCATGAAGGCGAAGTTCGAAGTGCCGGAAGGCACAAGGTCTTATTACATGGTGCAAAATTGTGGCAAACCCCGCAGTGTTCACATGTTTTGGTATTTAAACAAAGTTTGTCTACTGGCAAAGATGGCCTACATGTCCAAAGAGGCTTTTGCACCTGTGTATCATGCAAAGAGAGGGCCGAAGATAGATTGGGCGACCTTCATTTTTAATAGGATGCAATTGACAGAGCTAAAGGACAAGAGGAGATCCCCTTCTATTGCACAAAGTTATCACCTTACTTGGCAGCCTTATTCTTTAATGTGCTGCAGATCCCATTAGTACCATTGGTATCACCAGCCAGTATTGTGGGAAGATCTAGTCAGGGGAATGCAAGTGAGTTCAAGAAGAGGAAGTTGATATTGGAGCCGATGTCCTTTGATAAGTCAAAAAGTGGAGTGGAGCACGGCTTAAAGAATCAGGAGGGAATGCCTCTTAATCAGAAAGAAGCGGCAAAGATACCATTGTTTCCTCAACAACTGATGGTGCCAAGATCGGAATCCCGGAACAAAACCATCACTTTGTTTCCGCGGAAGTTGGGTGAGAGCTCTAGGGAGCAGACTCCAATCACAGATGCAATTAAGACAAATCCATTCTCACATGAATACAATTCTAGGGTAGTCGAAATATTTTATGTTCAAGATGCAATTCAAAGTTTGTCAGATTTGAATCGGTTTATTTGCGATCAAGATGCTATGATTCTGACTTTGGAGAAACAGAAGGGGGATGATCAGAAGGTCGACATGATGGAAAGAGAGATTAAGAGGTTGCAGGATAAAGTGGAGGAGCTGATAGATGATGGAAAAGCTTTTTAGGAGGCCTTAGTTCGTGCGGAAGCAAAGAGTCAGAGTCACTATGCGGAATTGCTTACAGTAGCGCATGATTTTCGAAGCTGGGCGGATGGTTCGAAGATGGCAACAGAGAAGCAGTTTCAGGAAGTGAAGAAACAGAAAGGGGATGATCAAAAGGTCAACATGATGGAAAGAGAGATTAAGAGGTTGCAGGATAAAGTGGAGGAGCTGATAGATGATGGAAAAGCTTTTCAGGAGGCCTTAGTTCGTGCGGAAGCAAAGAGTCAGAGTCGCTATGCGAAATTGCTTACAACAGCGCATGATTTTCGAAGCTGGGCGGATGGTTTGAAGATGGCAATAGAGAAGCAGTTTCAGGAAGTGGAGGATAAGATTGTTCAACTCATTTTAGAAACAACTTCCTGATGAATTGGTTGACGCCCTTGGTGGAGTTGGAGAAAGCTACATTGGATGGGCAAGGAGTAACCGAGGTATTGTTGGCTAACGTGGATGCATATTCATTGAGGTCATAAGTGTTTGAATACATCAAGGAGCTCTGGGGCCATGCAACTAGATTGTTTTAAGAGCATCTGGCAACACCTATTGACAAATTCAAAGCCTCGTTTGAGGCTGCAAGAGCACATTCACTTCAGGCTCAAAATGCAGAGATGAAGGCAAAGATTGCAAACTTGGAAATGCAAATGGACATAGCAAGGCAGGAAGCTAAGATGCAGATGTCTTTGGAGGCTTTTGATAAACAAATTGTGGATGGTAAAGTGCAAGGCACGGAAGATGCTGAGAACCTGGTAGTGTAGATTGAAGACAAGAAAGCAGAGGCGGATTTAATTGGATATCGAGCAACTTATGGTGGAATTGAAGATGCAGCAAAGGAGTCATCGAAGGTTGCAAATAAAGAAAGCAGCAGCACGGATCAAGGGACTACAGGTCCGAGGTCAACTGTTGGCTCAAGCCACCGAGCTGTGCCAAGTGTTTGGGCTAGACCTTAGAAGAAGTCAATTTAGGAATATGTATGGTCTTTTGTCTATTTTGGACATTTGTCAATTTTGATGATGATTTTTGGAATCTTGAAAATGGAAGGTCGTAGCTTTTCATACCACCTGGGATTCAGTTATTTTCGCATGTATGTTCATGCAGATCATTATGTAACTATGGCGGATTTCTGAATGGAAGAGACAGATGCAGTATGTCAACCTGTGTTGTCTTATTTTCTCTATTCTTATTCCTTGTGTAGTTCATGTCTAAGTGTAGTGAGATGAGTACAATGTAGAAAGTGAAATGCTTGTGATGTGAAGATGAAAGTTTAGTATGAACTCTAATTTTTCCAATTGCCAGATAGAATGTCAAAATCTCATTTGTAATATCAAAACTGTGTAACTTCTGCTTGGTTGTGCTACCATAATACATATTAGTTAGCATTGAATCTTAGATTGTTTATGTCAATTTCCACATGCTTTTAGAGGCAAGATCTTGAGGCACTCTATGTTGTGGTGGATGAATATTTCAACATGATAGACTACTAATTATAAGAGTGAGGTATTAGAAAGATATGAAATTAGTTTCAAACATCTAAGAGAGAATGCTAGCCTGTAAGGTCTATCTCTAATATTTTTATAGACCTCTACACAATATCTTAGTCTGATATAGACCTCACAATTGTTTAGAGGCATAAACCATAATGCCTAAGATCGCAAGGTCCATAACTATTATAATTGTAATTTATGTACTGATTATGTGGTGTATACGCTATATTTTTGGGCTTAAGTACAAGCCTAAGTCCATAATCTATATACTCGATGTGGACAACAATGGTCTTAAGGCTAATGAAAACTATGACCTTAAGATAAATGAAAACTATGACCTTCCGATGTTAAGGTGATGTTGCAAGTCCAAGCATGATCCATATAAAAGCCTTTCTATTTCCACCTTATGAAAGGTTCATATACAATATTCACTATACTATCCAAAGTAAAGCATCCCCCCAAATCAAAATGTATCGAACGTGCGAGTAGTAACACGCTACACTTAGGCCAAAGCTCCGGCCGACGATACCTGACTAAAGGTCAAAGAATCAACTAATAACAAGGTGTAGAGTAAATGCGAAATGTACCTTCGATTAGTTAAAAGATAATTAAAAAGCCACTACATAGTCATGCAGCATTCAAAAACTTTACTATGATCATGTTCGTCAAAATGTATTGACTATGGTATCCACACAATCAACCTTTGATGTACGATCGTTAAGTGATTGCTAGTATCGGCTACTTATTTTCTATACATGTAAGGGTAGAATCGTGGCCACTACATACAAAGCAAGGCCTTCCCTTCAATCTCGACCCTCTTTGCCTTGCGTGCTAGCAAAAGGGAGACGCCGCCTTCACCAACTAGTCGAGCGCTATTTTTTCGAGGCTATTTTTTCGAGAGTATTATACCTTCTAATGTCGAGCATTTAGGGTTTATCCTGTCAAAATATGATGGCACATTTCCAAATCTAAGGAAAACTCTTAGAACCAAGATTTTGTACCCCCTCTCTCAAATTTTTCCTTAGGAGTTCTCATGAGCTCCCCATGCACATGTTCAAAGTCCAAGGGGCAACAAGTATTAGTTTTTAATTGCATGATAACGTTATGTCTTCGTGAGACTGCCACAAGTACAGACACATGGGGGTGGGGAGAGGGGGAGGGGGGCGCTCAGGCACATGAACCTGTCCCAAACTTCAAACAACGTGCCCTGTACCTCACTCAATAAAAACTACCCATGGTGGAAAGCATTATCCAAGCTATATCATTTTGCTTTACACCAAAGTATTAGTAGCAAAAATAAGGCCATGGTGTGACTTGGAATTTGGCCTTGGCTCATTCATGGTTTACACTAACAAGGCATTTGTTGCCACTTATTGATTTTGAAAAGAAATGATGATATATCCCTGAGCTCGGAATTATCTAATGCTGACCATCGACTACGATGCTAAGAAAAAGCTTGCAAACTGGCTAGAGGAGTTCCACATAAGGCCTAAGTATTGTTTCCTTGAATCTCATAACTCGGCTATTAATCTATAACAAGACCTTGAAGAGGAAAAGTGTCCAAACTTTGGCTTCATTTTGCTATGCAAAAGCAGAAAAAAGATGGAGCATTAAATGCACACCGCAGTTAAACTTGTCCAGGTAAAACCCTCCTAGACAGTTTCGGGGACTGCTTTATCTTCCTCTTTACAATTCTTCAGCAAGAATTCTGGCTTTAGATGTTGATACACAGGATGAATCCTGGGGCCATCAATTGGCACCACATGGACCCATTTACGACCACTTTTCCGGTCTTTCTCAAAATTCACATGACCTGGGACTAGTGCAAACAGAGTATGGTCTCTGCCCATGCCTACATAGTTTCCTGGATGAAACTTAGTTCCACGCTGACGAACTATAATATTCCCTGGGATGACTTTCTGCATTAAAAAGAATACCAAAAAAAAGGTTTACAAACTGTGCATGCTAGCAAGCAAACAGAAGACCTTCCTCAAAACAGTGTGACTAGCTTGTCTTAAAACTTGTGTAAGTAACTAGACATTAACTCACAAACCTGGCCCCCAAACTTTTTTACACCAAGAAACTTCGGTCTGGAATCCCGCCCGTTTTGTGTAGAGCCCGCTGCTTTCTTTGTTGCCCATCTTCTAAAAAATAGACTGAAGCCTCCAGCATCTCCAATCGTCACATCTGCTCACAAGAACGAAAGGGGTGTCTTATTTTGCAGTGATAAATCAAGTAGCACTTGTAGCATTGTAGAGAAGGCAGAAGAGAAGTGATGCTTTAAAGAGCAAGAAAGAAAGGAACGCATAACCATTTAATAGAGGCCAAAGTGGCCTCTGAGACAAAAGAACTGATGCCCCCATATGACCAAGAGTGGTTTTTTTTTTTTTTTTTTTTTTTTTTTGGGCCCGGGGGGGGGGGGGGGGGTACTGTAATGGCATGGCAGCCTCATTTTGAGGTTCTCCATTGCTGTTCATATGCGTTTTACATGGATTTTTCATGTCCATCACAAGGTCTTATGCAAATTTAATCCTTGTTAATACAAGCATTATGTAAAACAAACATTGAGAAAGGAATAATATCTATCTATTTCAGCCTGCTTTGGAAACCAGACAAAGAAACACCTTAATTCTTAACCATCTTTGAATCCAGCTGATTGGTCTCGTTAAAAAATGTGGCAGTTCCTGCACATAATCATCAAACTTAAATGTGATAACTATTGAACATTTTTTTAGCTGTTCAGGCTGGTTGACCAAGAGTACCCCTTATATCTCCTATACTCTTATTCTCTGCTCTTATCTTGCATATCACTGATTTTCATTATGATTTTTCTCGCTGATGGACTTGAGATTTCCTTGCCATGGCCTGAGATTTCCTTGCCATGGCCTAACCATGATTGCCTGAGGCTTTCTTTTCAAGCTTGGAGGATGCTTAGCCTTTGGCTCACAGCTCCAAGTTCTTCATCTTCTACTTCAACCATGTTCCCGAGCTTCATGATTCACTCCAAATCTCTAGTACTTCTAGAGCCTTCTTCTAGGACAGTGGTCTCTGGCATGCTCCATCGTGTTAGCAAATTAGTAAGCTCATGAGTGAGTCTATGTATGTGTATTGTGGTCTAGTACTTACTATTTTGGTTTTTGTCACTTATTGGCTGGTCAACTGCATTTCTAGGCCATTATAATGCTGACCAACCTGATGCATTATTAGCATTATTTTATGCCCATTTATTCCGGCTCCCTCCTCCTCAGTCATCATAATTCATTTGTAGACTTTTGTGCAAGAGAGAGGGAGCCAGTGCTAGTGCCCACACAGCTAGTGACTCACTATTGTACCCGACTATGTTGTGTTTGGTATATGGATTCCATTTCCCAAGCATATCTCTGAGTTCTCTCTTTGTAGTGATCTTGTGTTCCTTTGTATCTTTTTTCTCATGTTGTGCAGTCTATTACAGCAGTCTTCTACGCTTCATTGCTACACCCACCTCTAACATGGTATTAGATATCCACATTCAGTCTTGGAGTGCTGTTTTCTGCTGTTGCAGTTCTCCCAACTGGTGTTGCTGATCATTTGTGCCTGCTCGGACAATTTTTCAGCCTGGGTGACATCATATCTGCTGCAAAATGGCCTGTTTTCCAACCCCTATTGCTTGCATTTTGTCCTCAGCTGCATGCATTTTCATTCCTGCATTATTTCATTGCTGCTTGCCAGCATTTAATGTCTCAAGGCGAATGCCAAGATGTGGAAAGGGTCATCTTCTTTAAAGAAGGGAAAGGGGTTGGCTGCCCCTCTTGTTGCTTTCTAGTGCAAGGGAAAGGAGAGTGGCCAAAAAGTGCCCATTTTTTCGTACTAAATTGTATGGATGCATACCATACCGTACCGTAAGGATCAGTCCGTACTATGTATTGAGACAACCCTGCTTGGTAGTGTTAGCAGTCATGGTTGTCATGCCTTGTCATCTCCTGCCTGTGAGCCTCAGTCTGAGTCAGACGAGGACATTAGGAGCTCTGACATGTCTGTCATATGTTATGATGGGGGAGGCTAGTCACTCTTGACTGGCTGTCTTAGGATGTATATTTCTTTTTGGCCTCTTTTAGTGGGCAACCACTGGCTGCCTAGACACTTTTTTGGTAACTGATGTGGGGCGCCCATTTTAGGGCATTTTTAGGGTTTGTCCGTTTGCCTATTTATAGGCAGCCCCCCTCCCCACTTAATCACTTGTCTTCTTGCAGATTCCGACACTCCTTCTCCCCCGTGGTGGTGCTGCCATCATCATCAGCCTGATCTGGTGCCCTCACTGACGCTGTGGGCTGCGTGCAGGGACTGATCAGTCTCCTTCCGCCTTCCCGTTTGTATTCAGCATTCATTTCAGTCAGTGCAGATTTCTCTTCCTTATTTTCTACTTTCTCTCTCTCTCCCCCTCCGTGTTCGTATTTCCTCTTCCACAGCGCACTCTCACATGGTATCAGAGCCGAAGGAGAGTACACGGAGCTGAGATTTACGCGAGAGAACACCCACAATCTTTGTGTTGCTGCTGGTCTCTTCCCCAACAGCCAAGGCGGCCCTTCCAAGAGGTCACCAACCTTGCGTTTGCTGCCGGCGCCCCCTCCAGAGACTGCCACGTCATCATCAACCTCTTCCTGCTTGCGTTTTCAGTCAGAGCGGCCACTCCTACAGCTGGGCGACACTCCTCCAGCCTGCGCTTTGCTGATCTGGCTGTCGTTCCATCTCCAGGCAGCTCTTTTCCTGCTGCGACCTATTCCCAGGCTGTGTTTTGGTGCTGGCGGCTTCTGTCTTGGTGATATTCATCAGACAACCTTGCGTTTTGCAGCTCCAGGTGTCTGTAGGCCTCCCCAGCCTGCGTTTTGGTGATTGGCGACCATACTGCTGGTCATTCTTCGGCATCGGCAAAGTTTTCTTTGGTGTTTTGCAGATTGGAAGATGTCTTCTCATCAGTTTACGGGCTTTGATGACTCAGATGACGCGCTTTTGTCTCGACACTCATCTGAACGGAGGCGTGATTTCTATCACGAGGGCCGTCGTCCGGAGTCTATTCCTCTTTCCCGTCCCCCTTCTATTCATGTATCTCGGCGAGCCCCTTCCAGTGGGCCGAAGATGCAGCCTTTGGTACCCCCTGTACAGGTACCCGTACTTCCTCAGCTGCCCAAAGAGGACTGGTTGGATGGCTCCAACTTTTCTCTATGGTCCTGCAAGGTGGAGTGTATCTTGGACTCCTTCGATCTTTGGGAGCTTGTTTCTGTTCCTATTCCCCGGCCTAAGGCGGATCCCGCAGATGGGACATCTATGGATCATGCAGCCTTATGGGATCTGCTCAATTCTAGAGCCAGATCTTTCCTCTTTCTAAGTTTGTAGGATTCTGTCCTTGTTCATGTTCACAGGTTGAAGACTGCAGCAGACGTCTGGAGAAAGCTCGCGTCTCTCTATCAACAAAAGACGTTTGCCCACCGGATATCTCTCGAAAAGAAGTTGCGGATGCTCGCTATTGATGATAGTCCTTCCATGAAGGACTACATCAACAGATTACAGTATATGAGGGATGAGCTTGCATCCCTCGGTTGGACGATATCTTCTGAAGACATGGCTATGATTCTCTTGCCTCAGCTGCCATCGCCTCGGTTTGATGTCTTCTACACCAGCCTTCTTACTTCAAGGACCCGTGCCCAGCTTCTATGGGAGGAGCTATCCCCGCTTGTCTTGGAGCATGACGAGCGACTCAGAGAGGTCAGTGCTAGTGGATCTGACTCCACTAGAGCCTTTGTTGCAGGTTCAGGAGGACAGAAGAAGAAGAAGTCAAAGGCTAAGAAGAAGGGCAGTTCTTCAGGCTCTGACTCAGATTCAGAGAGACCGAAGTGCCCACACTGTGGGAAAGGGACACATCCCGAGGAGAAATGCTGGAAGAAGTACCCTCACCTTCGTCCGAGAGCGAAGGGTGGATCTACATCGGAGCCTTCTTCTACCTCTACACAAGCTGTTACCCATGAGTCAATATTCCTTCATATCCATGTTTTGGAGGAGGATCCTTCTTCCATGGCTACAGTGTCTTCTGCGTAGCCTTGGTTAGTGGACAGTGGTGCTTCGAGTCATATGACTCCCCGAGGTGATTTGTTACAGGATCTCCGTCCATCAGAGGGTTCAGTCACTGTTGGTGACATTTTACCGGTGCCTATTAGTGGTGTTGGCACATTGCCTTTGTTTACCGACCGACCTTCGAGCTCCTTTTCACAAGCCCTACATGTTCCAGATTTGGGCCTTCCCCTCCTCTCAGTTTATGGCCTTACGAGGCTTGGCACACGAGTGATCTTCCCCGAGCATGCCGTTGTTATTGAGGATTCTTTTATAGGAGCTATCTTATCTACCGGTTGGCAGGAGAGAGGGCTTTACAGGCTCCATTCCCCTTCTTTGATGCAGGGTCCTCCGAGGCAGTCTATTGCTACACCCATTCTCGCTTGTGCACCTTCTATTCCACAGGTTCCTTCCCATCCCCCACCTTCTCCTCCGGTGGTTCCCTCATACCCCCCATCCCTTTCGAAGGGGGACAATCTCAGTGATGCGGCTGTGGATTCCCTGGCCCCTAGTGTTTTAGAGGGGGATTCCCAGGATCATGAGGAGCTCCTTCAGCGGCAGTCTACATTGACGAACTTCATCGACATTGGCATTCCTCTTGCCACCCCAGGATCTATTTCTTATTCGGCCTTCAGCCACATTCAGGATCTGAGAGGGGGTGTTAGCAGTCATGTTTGTTATGCCTTGTCATCTCCAGCCTGTGAGCCTCAATCTGAGTCAAACGAGGACATTAGGAGCTCTGACATGTCTGTCATATGTTATGATGGGGGAGGCTCGTCACTCTTGACTGGCTGTCTTAGGATGTGTATTTCTTTTTGGCCTCTTTTAGTGGGCAGCCACTGGCTGCCCGGCCACTTTTTTGGTAACTGATGTGGGGCGCCCATTTTAGGGCATTTTTAGGGTTTGCGCCTATTTTAGGGCATTTTTAGGGTTTATCCTTTTGCCTATTTATAGGCAGCCCCCCTCCCCACTTGATCACTTGTCTTCTTCTTCTTGCAGATTCTGACACTCCTCCCCCGTGGTGGTACAGCCATCATCATCAGCCTGATCTGGTGCCCTCACTAACGCTGTGGGCTGCATGCAGGGACTGATCAGTCTCCTTCCGCCTTCCTGTTTGTATTCAGCATTCATTTTAGTCAGTGCAGATTTCTCTTCCTTATTTTCTGCTTTCTCTCTCTCTCCCCCTCCGTTTTCGTATTCCCTCTTCCGCAGCACACTCTCACAGGTAGGCCCCTGAACAGCCGGCGCACAACCTTAGTCCGATGCCTTGGCCTCTTTGGGGTGATTACTTGGGCTCCCTTGGTAAGATAACCATTGCCTTTGTAGTCTTGATAGGTCACTAGGCAACCAGCGTGCACCCTTTGCCCGATGCCCTAGCTGCTTTGGGAGTGGAACACCTTGAAACAACAAAAAATATATATTATGGACTTATTTCTCATGGCTCAATTTTGGGCCTGAGAGAGGGTATTGAGCTAAAAATGCATTAGCTTGGGATATTGAGCTAAAAATGCATTAGCCTAACTTAAACAACTCCAAGACATGCTTAATTAATGAAGAAAACCTCTCATTTTAAAAAGAAACGCGATCCTAAAGAGTTACTATGTCCCATATAAACCCTAATTTGGGTGTCCCAAACTTTCTATAAATAGCCATGTAGCCCACCACTCTTCCTTAATCTCATTTGCAAGTTTTAGGAGCCATATCTCTGTTGCCTACACCCCATTCATAGAGGACATCACAATCAACACTTCCACCAGCCATCTGCTACAATCTAGCACCTGATTCTAACCTTCCTTACCTGTTTGCAGCTGTCGCTAGGTCCCACAAGCTATCGCCTACAATTTGATGTTGTCACCATCAGCTGGGAACTATTGCTCTGATCTTATCTCTCCTCTTAATATCGCATTTGCAGTTTCTAGTTGTCGCGCTGACATTCTCTCGCCTCTGTCTGCTGCGTTTGCATCTAATAGTTGTTGTTTAGATTTTTCCCTCCTTAGGTACCTGCGTTTTTAGTCTTTCTCTCTCCTGCACTCTCGTCTGCATCAAATCCAATCTTCATTGGCTGTGTTTGCTAGTGTTCGATACTTGGAGGCTACCTTTGTTACGATTCGGGATCCTTTTGGAGTACGACACACTCTATAGCTCATAACCTCTGCCTTGATCCCAGAGATACAAGAGTTCAAGGTTCTATACTCACTACATAGTGTGTTTACCACATGAGCACTGTATATTCATTATTCATCCACTTTATTATCCATTGTGTTCACAATCTCCAAGTTACCCTAACCCTAGCCCTAACTGTGTTCTGAGTTTATCAGTCTGTGCTTTATTGTACGATTGGTTTTGTGGTTTTTGCATTTAGAGCATTTCTTCACAAAGAGCCTCCCTTGTAAACACAAAGATATCTCATGCTTAAGCAGCATTGAGGACATATGTGTAAAGTTCATAAGTGTAGATGATATCTACACCCGCAAAGCATTCACCACTCCATCAAACTTTGGGGGGAGCTTATAGAATACCATTCCCACTAGATGTGCCTCTGAAAGGGCGGACTACATGTGTCGAAGTTGATCCTGTATCTATGTAACACGGAGCAAAATTCACTAAATGGTGTCCTTCGGCTCAAACTTTATTTGTTGAAGTTGTCCATAAAGGGTCATGGCATGCAAGGGAGATGGTGCCTCGTACATCATCTAAAGCTTCGACCATATTTCTGGTGATGTCGTACATGAGGTAACCGCTAGTAGAACTTTAGAAATACACCGAAGCAACGCAAAATATGCACGTGCATCATTTGAATCCCATGTGAGAACAGCTTCCTCACGGTTATTCTCATCAAAATCTACAAGAAGAGGAAAAGCCTGTTCGAGTCATCTTGGTGTTGATACCCAATCTATTTGGGTAATCTAACAATTGTGTTTGCAGTACATTGATATCACCCTGCCATCTGTCATCATCCAAGAGCTATCACTAACACCAACCTTCCTCCTCAGTAAGGGTGATAAATAACCTCATTAAGCACTAATTACAGCAAAGCATAAAATACACAAATCTGGAAATACACACTTTACCACTTAACCTTGCACAAGGGACAGCTTGTTAGCCCAAAAACTAGCGCCCCTTGCGGTATTTCTTTAGCTTGTATAGCAATTTCAATGGAATACACTAAAATTCCTTGAATCATCTCCTGCCCATGAGCCTCAACCTAAGTTAAATGAGAACATTACAAGTTCTAACATTATCTTTGTCTATCATTTTATGTGCTTTAGGTATTTTAGATGGAGGACACATTAGTGCATTTCTTTTTGGGCACTTTAGGCTGTCTTGGGTGCCCATATTTTGGGCCTAACCATTTTATTACCAATTGTGGCCCTAGTTTGCCTATATATAGGCAACCTACTCTCTCTCTCTCTCTCATCATCCTGTCCGAGTGAAGCAGTACGAAAGCATATGCCCAAGCCAGAGTGAACAGAGAGAGAAGAGAGAGAGAGAAAGAAACAGTGGAACACAAAAAATCTGCAATGAAGAATGTTGTACAAGGAAGCAAATATGTACAGGGGCACAAAGTGTATGCATGCATAAGTCTCCACCTCGAAGATCTTACACTCTGTGAACCCCGAGGCACTCTCCACGATCAACAATCTGGAAACCTGAGATCAAAAGACTGTAAAAGTATGTGCTCAAGACATGCAATAAATAGCCTGAGAAAAAATGGTAGAAATATGTTGGCAGCTGATTTACTATCTGACTACACTGGTGCTGTTCAACTCTACTACCAAACTGCCATGTGTCCTGCACTGATTGCCACATGCTGATGTCACCCGCCATGTGTCCTACGACTGCAAAAAACTGCTTGCAAATCTAACTGCCTGTCTAGGGAATGCCAATGTCTGACATCCCCTCTCAAATCGTGGACAGGGCAGAAGGCTAAGGGATTTGGAGTACTATCAAAGTAAAGCCTGAGGAAGCGCCTTCGTAAACAAGTCTGCAAGATTGTCCTCTGACTAGTAGTAGACCGGATCAATAGTCTCATCCAAAAGCTTCTCCCGAATGAAATGGTACTAGATCTCAATGTGCTTCATCCAAGCATGGAACACAGGGTTCCTGGCCAAGGCAAGGCAACTCTCATTGTCGCACTGAAGAACAATAGGACCTAACTACAGGTAGCCAAGCTCCTCCAAGAGCCTATGAAGCTATATTGTCTCACATGTGGTAGAAGACGCCGCTCGATACTCCGTCTCAATCGAAGATAGGGCAACCGTGGGCTGCTTCTTGCTGCTCCATGAGACAGCACCAGCACCCAAGGAAGCAATAACCTGTTGTGGACCTCCGATGATCCATATCACCAGCCCAATCTGAATCACTCCATACTGTAAGTACGAAGTCTGCATCACCTCTACCTACTAGATAATAGATCCCAAGATCAAGGGTCTCCCAAAGAAACATTAAAATCCTCTGAGCACCCTGCCAATGCACCATCTTGGGTTCACTCATGAACCCTAGCCAGCACACCTACAACATAACATAAGTCAACATGAGTATTGAGAAGCCAGGTCAAGGAGCCAACCAACTACCTGTAACGGGTAGCATCCGCCAAAGGAGAATCAAAATGAGTTGTTGCCTTCCAATTCAAATCCACAGGAGTCGTAATAGACTTGCATCCCTCCATCTCACACATAGGCAAGAGCTCCTACACATAACACTACTAGGAAATAAAGATCCCTCTCAAAGTTTGATAGATCTCATGACCTAGAAAGAAATGAAGAAGTCCCATATCCATCATCTCAAACTTCTCATGAAGTGTTGCCTTCATCCCTGTGACCATCTGGCCATGGTTACCTGTCACAAGCAAGTAGTCCACATAAAGGAAAAACAACACACGACCTCCACTTGAGGTGTGAACATAAAGCTAGGGGTCGGCCTTGGAACACCAACACCCCAATCTCTCTTGGAGGAACGAGTCAATCTTCTCATTCCAAGCACAGGGATCCTACTTAAGGCCATAGAGGGCCGTCCGCAACTTGTACACCTTACCATCAAAAGAACCAAAGCCTGAAGTCAACCTAGATCTCCTCCTTCAACTCCCCATTCAAGAAGGTAGACTTCACATCCAACTGATAGACCAGCCATCTCCTATGGCTAGCCAAGGTGAGAATTGCACGAATAGAAGCCATCCGAGTTGTAAGGGGAAAAGTATCATGGAAATCAATGCTTGGACAAGGCGGGCCTTCTGCTTGTCCAACATGCCATCACTGTGGTACTTGGTCTTGAAGACCCATTTGACTCCAATGACCTTCTTATGAAGGCTTAGCCACAAGGTACCAAGTGTCATTCTTGTCAATCGACTCCAACTCCTCCTCCATCGCTCTCTGCCAATAATCATGCTATAAGGCCTCCTTCACAAAAATGGGCTCCCGATCCTACATGACACAAGTCACCAAACAATAATTAGTGTACACAAGCTTAGTGTGGTGTGCTTGGTTCCTCTGAGAACGTCACACGCCATCCTACATTGTTAGGGCTTGAATTCCATCATCTACTTAGTACTATTTCATACCTTAGTACTTGTATGTATGTAGTCTTTTGGGTCAGCATAAGGAGTCACTTTGTCATGTGGACGGTCTCGTAGTTGTCATGTGAGGAGTCACCAAGGAAGCCTTTAAAAAAGGAGCATAGTCTTTGTAATGTCATGCGCATATTGAATAACCAATTGTCAGTTATGTTCTCTCTCTCGTGCGTTTCCTATCTCTGTGTGTGTATGGAGTTCCAATGGGAGTCGTTTTCCGATGAGAGTCTCTCGTGTGTCTCATGTATCTCTTTCTCTGCGCACGCTCGTGATGGTTTACTCAAAACACTTTGGCGATCCTGCCAGGTTCAGGAAAATAATTTCTTGATTTAGGTGCAGATCTGGAATCAGGTCCTAAGAGATTTAGGCGACAGGAATGCTGAAGCAAAAAATTGTTAGGATCAGTCTCTGAATGAAGATAATGATGGCAGTTATGTAATGACTGATAAGAGAACGACGATCTTTTCCAAGAAGACACAGGAGATATGGTTTCGTTTTTGAGGAAAAATGCTTCAAGATCTTTCACAAATTCAAGGCGTTTTAGTATTTTCAGGCATTTTTTTGCACTTTTACAAGTTGTAGGTGTCAAGTCATCTATGCATAAGAAAAACCCTACAGTCAAGTTATTTGAAGCAGACATCTTGAAGTTCTTATTTCTTAAGAATTCAATCACTTCAAAAGTTATCATGCTGTGGATTCAAGGCAGATATTCAGGATGGCATATTCATAAACAAAGGCGGTCATGAAGTTCAAAGAAAGGAAATATCAAATCTGCAATTTTCTGGATAGCATATTGCTGTGAACAATCATGCTGTGTGCTATATATCTGTATGTCATTTTTGAAAATCAAGTGCTATTTGTGGCTAATATCAATTCAGGCAATAAAGGGGCTGTAATATTCAAAGCAGTGTGTTTATGCAGTCAATTATGATGTCTACAGCAAGTCTATATGGCATTCTTGAAGATTATATGTTGCCCATGGTTGTTCTTGAATTCTGGGACCAGTATGCTATTTATGGATGTTTTAAGTGGTCCTCAAATACAGATTTGTTGGTGCAAGAATGGAGATGATTAAGAAGGATAGGATTTATGTTCATTTGGATAAGGAAGAAAGGCAAGATGCAAAAAGAAAGGAATTTTCAGGTCTGGTTTGAAGGACTGACCTGAAGTGCAGGAATTTTCAGGCAGTTTCCTCAAAACATACATAGCTGCCACTCCTCAAGGTTCCTTTCAATAAACTCCTCACTTGAAGGAGAATCCTCAAGAGGCACAGGCTCCAGAGGAACAGTCACTCGCACCTCCAGAGGGACAGTCACTCGCACCCACCATGGTATCACTGGGATCTCCAAGAACGATGTGTGCCTCACCCCTCTCTGAAGCTGAAACTTTCACAAATCGAACATCATGGCTCGTATAGACATCCCACTTCACGGGATCATACAATCAGTAACCTTGAGACTATGAGCTATAGTCCACAAACACCTCTCTTTTGGAAGCCGCTTCAAATTTGTCACACTATGTTTTCGAGATGTGAATATAGGTGTCACAGCCAAAAACCCTAAAATAAGATACATCTGGCTTAGACCTAAAATATGCCTCATAAGGGGACATACCAACAACAACGGAAGTAGGGAATCAATTAAGAATATGGACTACAATAGCCACAACCTCAACCCATAGACACTGAGGTGTCTATCAATGCTCCATCATGGTACGGGCCATCTCAATCACATTGCAATTCTTCCACTCCAATATGCCATTCTCTTGAGCAGTGTTTCTGTTGGCAAACTCCTAGTGGATACCACGATCTATACAAAAACAAGCAAGCTCATTAGAAACAAATTCTCCACCCTTATCCGATCGTAAGGTCTTCAGTTTCCGGCCCAATCGGTTTTTCTCAAAGAGCAACCAATCTATAAAATTAAAGAAAGCCTCCAACTTCAGCTTCAAAAAATAAGCCCATGTCATCTTGATGTAATCATCCACAATTAGCATGAAATACAAGCTCCCTCTAAGGGACTCCGTCCTCATTAGTTCATAAAGATCAATAGACACAAGCTCCAAAGGTACTGAAGACCACCTCGAAGCCCTACTGGGAATAGCATCATGAGTTTACTTCTCACGGATGCCAAAAGACACATGGCTGCTAGCTCACCACACTATCCGACAAACCTCAAACAAGTTGTCCCTTAGACGCCTTTCGTAAGTAATCATAGTTGAGGTGGCCAAACCAAGCATGCCAAAGCTCGAACTGTGTTTGAGAGCTAAAAAGAAAAGAAGTCAAGGCAAAAGAAAACCACAACTTATAGGCTCCATTCTCCACATAACTGAAGCAAGGACTTGTCTCGATCCACGATCAAGAATCCGAAAGGAGTACACATTAAACTTGATCAAGAGGCAAAGCGCTCAAATCTTGTGCACCGAAAGGAGATGGTATCCCAAGGCCGATACATAAGGCACCTCGTATGTATGGGCACCACCTTGCCCATTTGGGATAAGATGCATATTACCCTGTCCCTAAATATAGATAGAAGAACTATTACCAATAAGAATCTGGCCATGCAAAGGCCACAAATGAGCAACACTTGTTGTTGAAGAAGGAGTCATGTGCCGTGAGGCACCACTGTCAGCAATCCACTTCCAAGTGTACGGGACCATCAATGCAGCATGAGAGGCCTTCAAGGTTGATGTCTCAACCACCTCCAAGTGGAGGAAAGCAACTGATGAGGAAGCAGCCACCGCTCCGGAATCCTTTGAAGATTTCTCTTTCTTCTCCTTTTCCGTACTTTCCTTGTAAGGGCAATCCTTTTTCCAATGACCTGTCTTGCCATAAATGTGACAAGTGGACTCCTTTTCCTTGTCCTTCTTTGATTTATCCTTGTTCTTCTTCTTTTAGTCATTCCCCTTCTTCTGAGAGGACTGACCTACCAATGGCTCTGATTTAGAAGCATTGGTCCCTTTCAACTGCTCCTCTTAGTCCAAGACCATAGGAACCAACCTCTCCCAACGAAGAGTCTCCGACTACCCTGAGGCAATCAAGACGGAATAGAAACCACTGAAACAAGGCAGTAACTATGAAAGAAGAGTTATCACCATGTCTTTAGAAGTAATCACCTTTCCTACGTTTTGTACTTGCATCTAAAGCTGCCTCAACTTGTTAATATGCTTCCGCATAGAATATGACTTGTTGACACTCATGGTCCTCATCTACACTTCCAAAGAAACTCGTTTCATGACGGTCATGTGATTATACATCTGATCAAGCTCCAACTGTATCTCTCGGGCCACCATCAAATGCTCTATATGAGAGATCACAGCTGTAGTGCATGAGAGAAATAAAAACGAGCAGATACAAGTATTTAGTTTGTCCCAATGTGCCTGAGCCTTTGTCAACTCCAACTTATCACTTGAAGAGAGTCTGGACTCATCTTGTGAAGAAGGACGATGAATAGCCTCTGTAACAAGCTCCACCAGATCATAGGACTCCAATATGGCAAGCATCATAACCTGCCAGATGCAATAGTTCTTGCCATCGAGCTTTTGATCAATTGGAAGAGCCCGTAACACAAGCACCTTCCGTTCCATGATCACTTGAAACTTTGTCTTGGCCTCAGAAGACATCTTCACCTAAAATGCTTGCAAAACGCAAAAAGTAGCCCCCTCTAAACAAGAACTAGGACGAACAATAATCCTAATTGGCCCTTTTGATAACATCGCTCTAATAGCAACTCCGACCTACAACCTACCTCAAAGGCATCATATCCTACTAAGAGCACCCAATAGGCGCATATTGAAGACACGTGCAAGGGATGAATACTGAGAAGAAGTCGGCCAATCAGGACTGCATTTCCATGATTATGCTGATTATGCTCGCATGAAAGAGCTATTGAGCCAAGAGTTT
Source organism: Lygodium microphyllum (assembly GCF_053477565.2). Taxonomy (NCBI): domain Eukaryota; kingdom Viridiplantae; phylum Streptophyta; class Polypodiopsida; order Schizaeales; family Lygodiaceae; genus Lygodium; species Lygodium microphyllum. The sequence continues at coordinate 17,534,202 of NC_141150.1, forward strand.
GAGGTGGCCTCATGTATCTGAACCACAAGGCACATATCCGCAGTCAAAGCTATGATGCAATTGATCTCAGAACTAGGATGTAGATGTATTGGAGCCTGACTTCTAGCTCACATATATTAAGCCTAAAATTATAAATCTAGCTAAATAATTAGAGGCTACATCCAGCAATCAGCGTGTGCAAGAGCTAAAGCGTGATTTTAGCTCATGGCTTGAGCCTGAAAATCATCCAAATTCATATAAAGATCTTGGCAATTTCAGATCACCACAATTCGAAGCGCTGAAGTTCCAATATCATCCTCAATTTTATAAAACAGAACACGCACGTTAATAACCCTGAGCCTCACTCTATCATTAAGGGACATGGCATCAGGACATCTAATAAGCCTTCAATATTGCAGTTTTCTTATGTCTAGTAAACCTTAAAGATCACAGTTTCGCTACGTGTTTGCATATAAGACGACAGTGCTTCTTTTATGGTGTGTCATTCTGGACATTACAAGTATACACGAAGGATCGCTTTCAACTCTGTTTACTAGAGGTGTTCTTGCTGTGTTATCAGCATTCTGATCTCTTGCTCAGTCCGATCAACAACACACACACACACACACACACACACACTCTCTCTCTCTCTCTCTCTCTCTCTCAAAAAGAGATGTCTCACCAGGTGGAGGCGCCACAGAAGGCAGGTCTCTCAGAAGGCCCGCCAAGGAGAAGCGGCCCTTGCCAAAGAGCGCTCCAGCCATTACTCTGGCGAACTGTCGATGGAACTTCACCAAAAACACAACGACGAAGGTCTGCGAAGGTAAGAGTACCGTACTGAAAGGAACAGACTCCCTCGAGTCTGGCTCGCAGACGCCTGGAGTAAAAGTATGAGCCGGTTCAAATCGGGCGGGCGGGCGGGCGGGCGGGCGCAGCGATCCTGCTCACCAAATAGCAACTAGGTTGCCAGGGCCAGCAAGGTCATGACCCCCCCTCAAGGAGGATAGTAGATGAGATTGACACATTCCATTCTCCAAATCCTTCTCCTTTCGCTCCTTTATTGCAACCCTATTTTTTTTCCTATTGCGGCACCCCAATTTCCTCCATGTTTGCCAGAAATTTAAAAAATTATTCTACAACTTCCTTTCACGTGAGCAAGAGGCCTCTGCTCTGCTCTATCGTGACCTAATCATGCTTTGTATCAAAATATCCAGAATGCAAAGTTTACATGACACTCTTTTGGGCCTTTTACCCTATGTTGGAGTGTGTTTTCCTGTAAACAGACATTATATGCATTGTCTTCATGTGATTGGTCAAGTGATATGTGTGACAAAGAATGAATGGCTATAATATGGTAGGAGTTCAAATTGGTAGGAGTTCAAATCCTAGAGCGTATCTCTTCCATTTTGACATTGTTTGCTTACACCTAGCCAAAACCTATTCAGCTTCACACAGACATGATAACTTGAAATATTATTTTGACATGTCATGCTTCACTCCTATATGCCATTTATTGTGCCTATCTATCCGCTATGATTTGAACCCACTCTACATCGGCCATACACAACAAAACTTAACTTGGAACCCACCTGCATCAACCTAGAAAGTGAGTGTACAAGGAGAGGATAGTTGTTTAGAGAGAGAGAGAGAGAGAGAGAGAGAGAGAGAGAGAGAGAGAGAGAGAGAGAGAGAGAGAGAGAGAACTTGAGGGGAGAGAACACATGTACCTATAGATGGCTACCATGTCTTTTGAACTCCAACAAGTTCATGGAGTACCTCCATTTTTTGAGGTACTCCATAAAGTCCCAAAAGTCTGACACAATTGAGAGTAGTTAAGTAAACCATCCACGTACTATTAGACTTGACTACACAAACTTGTGGAAGTAAATTTACATGCACATGTTCTTGCTCTAAGAAATTGACCAAGTTCATGTAACTAGATGCCTAAGCAATATGTGAGACCTGCTCTATTGAGATCTAATTGTGTAAATATTTAGAAATCTATAATATAATCTGCATTGTTTTTTAAGAAAAGGTAAGACCATAGTTCAAAGCTCAAGTCTCACTAAAATGTGGGAATTAATATAATCATAGATGAAATTAACTCACACTAGAATATTACCACACTAATGCTAACTTTAACATGGTTAGAAATTTTCCAGTATGTACTCTAAAAATGATATTGGCATATACTCATCTTGGCTCATTTTAAGCAACATGTGTATTTTAAAAGAAAATAATACCTTGGGATAGAGTTTTGGAGGGAATCTAACCAAATTATGCACATATGCTTTTCGAGCTAAAATTACAGATTATTTATATAAACTAGTAAGCGAAACATATATTTAGGCCATTTGAAAGCATTGTGCTACACTATAATTAGTTCATTTGTCCAAGCTAATAAGCATGTACTCTATGAGTTAGATGTGTGCACTTTTGCACATGAAAATGGTGGCCATATCTTTGAAGAAGTGTGATTTTGGTGTTATAAAAAGTGTGAGACATAGGCACAACATACCTACAAATAAGCCAAGCTCACTATAGTTAATTTTAATTAATAGGTAAACATCATTGTGGCATTTTTTTATTGGTTTAGACTTTGCATTTGAGATAGCTTATTTGGCCCCTCCTTTTGTGTTGTTTTTCAAAGCAATAGAGTAGGGCCATGTCATGAGTAGGTATTTGTTAATAGTGGATTGAGGATTTTTCGAAATTTCATCATTTCTTTATAGGGAATTAAATATGTGTGTGTTAGTGTTGTTTCATTTATTTGGTTGTACAACCTTCATTCCAACTTCCTTTGGGTTGGCAATATAGTATTATGCACCCTTGCAAGCAGTTTGCATGCAATGAGCATTAATTGCACACTTGTGTGTGCACACATGTGTGCGTGTGTCACACACACACACACACACACACACACACACACACACACACACACACACACACACACACACACACACACACACACACACACACACACACACACACACACACACACACACACACACACACACACACACACACACACACACACACACACACACACACACACACACACACACACACACACACACACACACACACTCACACACACACACACACACACACACACACACACTCTCTCTCTCTCTCTCTCTCTCTCTCTCTCTCTCTCTCTCTCTCTCTCTCTCTCTCTCTCTCTCTCTCTCTCTCTCTCTCTCTCTCTCTCTCTCTCTCTCTCTCTCTCTCTCTCTCTCTCTCTCTCTCTCTCTCTCTCTCATTATATATATTCACATGCGGGTGCACACACACACACACACACACTCTTTTGAGGCCATGTTAATGCATAGCTAAAGGATGGACCAACTTGTTCTTGGTGCTAAAAATTTATTGTAAGTGTATACAAGAGGCCTTGATGATAGAGTAGAACTATATTGGTATTCTCTAAACTTTATTACCCTCGATGCCAAGCTTGAGTGCATGCTAAGCTATGCATCCAAAGAGGTCTCCAAAATAGAGTTGGAACTATCTTGCACTTAGGGCCAAGCTTGAGCACATGGGCAAGATCTACAACCAAAGAGATCTCCAAGACAATGTTGGAACTATCTCGCCCTCAAGGCCTTGATGAGAGAGTAGAATTATATTAGTGTTCTCTAAGCTATCATGACCTTGGTGCTAGGCTTGAGTGCAAGGCCAATCTCTACTCCCAAAGAGATATCCAACATAGTGCACACTAACACCTTGAGATAGAGTGGGAACTATCTTGCCCATAGTGCTTGACTTGTGTGCAGGGCCAAGTAATGGACCCAAACAGGTCTCTAAGATAAACTAGGAACTATCTTGCCCTCGCGACTGTGATGAGAGAGTAGAACTATGTTGGTGTTCTTAATGCCAAGATTGCACTCAAGGCCCTCATGAGACAATGGAACTTGTGAGGCTTGAGCACAAAGCCAAGGTGTGCATCCGAAGAGGTCTCCAAGATAGAGTTGGAACTATCTTGCACTTAGGCCCAAGCTTGAGTTCATGGGCAAGTTCTACAACCAAAGAGATCTCCAAGTCAATGTTGGAACTATATTGCCCTCAAGACCCTCATCAAGGAGTAGAATTACAAGAGAGTAGGATTATATTGGTGTTCTCTAAGGTCTCTTAACCTTAATGCTAGACTTGAGTGCAAGGCCAAGCTTTGCTCCTAAAGAGATACCCAATGCATACTATATTTAGAGTACATTGAACTAGAACGTACTTCTATACATTTAGAGTATATTAAACTGGAAAGGGCGTGTTCTTTTCATCAAGAATTCACGTATCTTAATTTTGTATCCTTATAGAAGAGATCATAAATCCTAAATGATGAATTAATCTCAAGCAAGATAACTATTGAGTACTCTTTCTGAATCATGTATTGTAAATAACCAAGGATAACTTGAGATGAGTATATAACAGTACATTGAGATAGAGTGGGAATTATTTTGCCCCAAATTTGAGGCACAGTGCAAGGCCAAGCCATCGACCTAAAGAGGTCTCCAAGATAGACCACGAACTATCTTGTCCTCAATACCTTAATGAGAGAGTAGAACCATATTGGTGTTCTTAGTGCCAAGCTTGTTACAAAACATTGTCGGGCAAGAAATAAGATGTGCTATGGGGGAAAGAAGAAGAACAAGTAGGGAATCATGTTGACATTAAACATACTTGATTAATTTTGTTGAGCAAGTACATTGTTTTATAACTTTGTATCTTGGATATAAACCTCACACTTTGCTTATGGCATTCATGTACATGTACCTTTAGCACCATACATACATTTTAACACCCTCCCTTAGTGTTAGCCCATCCTATGGACAAGTACACCTAAGAGTGCAGGTTCTCTCTCCCCCCACCTCCCCTTGGCACCCCCAAATGCCTGCAAGGCTTCTAGTCTATGCAATGTCAAAGAAAAGTGTAGGCAAATTTCCACTTAGAAAAGAGTTTCAAGATATTATTCAAAGTTTGTGTCCTTTACAAAGTTCACTTTCTAGCTCCAACATTATTTCTCAATGTGTCCAAACTTCTTGCAATTCTTGCACTTTGGCTTTCCTTTATTCCAACATTCTTATTCCTTATGTCCATTTTTAAGGCAAATTCCACAAGTTATTCTTGAAGAGGAACCTTTGTTGTAAAGTGCAAAATTTATGGGGTTTGGTGTAATCCCTTGGGAATTCTCTTTGATTTTGCTCTCTTCCTTGTACATGGCAACTTCCACTAAGTCGAGTTTTCTATCTGGCACATTCCTTAGGTTGCTACCACCTACTCATAATCTTTTTAGTAGCATGCAATGGCTTCATCTTCTTCAATATCTTTACCAATTGAAGATAGTTTCACTTTTAAGCTTTTGAATTTATTTATCATTGAGGTCAGGAAGCTTTAGATCTAGCTTGAAAATCTCCATAATAAGATTTTTCATTGAGTTCGTTGCTCGGGAGCCAAAAGTTTTATCCAATTCTTCCCAAGTTTCTTTTGCTTTTGTAATCCCATATATGTGACAAAGAACATCATCTAACAAGCCCCATGCTATTATCCCAAATGCTTTATTTTGTTTTCTTTTCCAAATTGGAGCATCATGCTCCTTGGGTTCCTCAAATACTTTCCAATTTCCTTTTCGCATTAGGTGATACATGGTTTTCATTTTCCAAGTGTGAAAACCAATGCCATTGAAATTTTCCACTACTTCAATTTCGAAAATTTTGTGGATGAAGAGGTACCAGTGACTCACATTGCAGTGTCTAACCCCAATTATAACCAAGAAGATATTTTGAGAGTTACAGGGAGTTTTGGTAGATTTTGGTGATGAGTACTTGCACATGACGTTCTATGAACTTTTGGGTGCTTATGAGTGCGATCTGCCTGTAAAAGAAACAAATCTTTTTAAAGGACTCAAGTGTGACAAGAGGGAAGCATTGATATCCAATCCTAGAGCTTGTAGTTTGACTTATACCACGGATCATACTCTCTTATATTGTAGGATATCCAAAGAGATCTCCAAGATAGAGTTGGGACTATCTTGTACTTACAACCACGCTTGAGCACATGGGAAATATCTGCAACCCAAGAGATCAAGACAATGTTGGAACTATCCTATCCTCACGGCCCTCATGAGAGAGTAAAATTATATTGGTTTTTCTCTAAGCTATATTGACCATTGTGCCAGGATCAAGCTTTCCTCCCAAAGAGATATCCAACACAATGTATACTAACGCCTTGAGATAGAGTGGGAATTATCTTGCCCCTAATGCCAGGCTTGAGAGCAAGGTCAAGTTGTGGACCTAGAGAGGTCTCCAAGATAGACTGGAAACTATTAGATATCCAACACAATTTATACTAACACCTTAAGGTAGAGTGGGAATTATCTTGCCCCTAATGCCAGGCTTGAGTGCAGGGCCAAGTTGTGGACCTAGAGAGGTCTCCAAGATAGACTAGAAACTATTTTTCCTTTACGGCCTTGATGAGAGAGTGAAACTATATTAGTGTCCTTAATGCCAATCTTGCACTTAAGGCCTTATGAAAGAGTGGAACTATATTGGTGTTTTTAGTGCTAGGCTTTTGCCCTTAGGGCCATGAGAATGTAAAACTATCTTGCACTTAAGGTGCCAAGATTGAGTGCATGGGCAAGACCTATAATCAAATAGATCTCCAAGACACTATTGGAACTATCTTGCCCTCGGGGCCCTAATGAGAGGAGAATTATATTGGTGTTCTCTAAAATCTCTTCACCTCGATGCTAGCCTTGAATGCAAGGCCAAGCTCTACTCCCAAAGAGATATCCAATACAAAGTACATTGAACTAGAAAGTACTTTATACTTTTAGAGTACATTGAACTTGAAAGTGTGAGTTTTTTTTTTAACTCACATCTCCTAAATTTGTATCCTTATATAAGAGATCATAAACCCTAAATTATTTCTTAATCTCAAACAAGATGATGTGAATCATGTATCATAAATGGCCAAGGACAACTTAAGATGAGTGCATACTAACACCTTGAGATAGAGTGGGAACAATCTTAACCCTAGTGCCAAGTACCAACAAGCTCTCGACCCAAAAAGGTCTCCAAGGTAGACTAGGAACTATCTTGCCCTTAGGGCTTTGATGAGAAAGAGGAACTATATTGGTGTTCTCAATTCCAAGCTTGCACTCAAGGCCCCAATGAGAGAGTGGAACTATATCAGTGTTCTTAGTGCCAGGCTTTCCCTTTGGGTCCGAATGAGAGAGTAGAACTTTATTGGTATTCACTAAAATATATTGGCCTCAATGCCACCCTTGAACGTAGGGCCAAGCTATGCATCCAAAGAGATCTCCACAATAGAGTTGGAACTATCTTGCACTTAGGGCTAGTCTCAAGCACATGGGCAAGATCTACAACAAAAGATATCTCCAAGACAATGTTGGAACTATCTTGCCATCAAGGCCCTAATGAGAGAGTAGAATTATATTAGTGTTTCCTCAGCTATCTTGACCTCAATGCTAGGCTTGACCCAAGCTCTAATCCCAAAGAGATATCCAACATAGAGTACAATTAGAATTCATTGAATTAGAAAGTACTTCTATACATTTCGAGTTCATTGAACTAGAAAGTGTGAGTTATTTTCAAGAAGTCACATCTCTTGAATTTGTATCCTTATACAAGAGATCATAAATCTTGAATGATGACTTAATCTCAAGCAAGGTGACTATTGAGTACTCTTTGTGGATCGTGTACTATAAATGACCATGGACAACTTGAGATGAGTGTAAAACTAAAAACTTGAGATAGAGTGGGATTGAGTGTAGGCCAAAGCTCTAGACCCAAAGAGGTCTCCAAGATAGATAGGAACTATCTTGCCCTTGGCACCTTGACGAGAGAGTAGAACTATATTGGTGTTCATAATGATAAGCACCTAACGAGAAAGTGGAACTATATTGGTGTTCTCAATGCTAGGCTTGTCTTTAGGGACATAATGAGAGAGTAGAACTGTATTGGTATTCTCTATAATATCTTGCCTCATTGCCATGCTTGAGCATAGGGCCAGAGCATAGGGCTGAGTTATGCATCCAAAGTGGTCTCCAAGATAGAGTTGGAACTATCTTTCACTCAAGGCCAGGCTTGACTGCATGGGCAAGATCTATAACCAAATAAATCTCTAAGAAAGTATTGGAACTATTAGCCCATATGGCCCTGATGAAAGGCTAAAATTATATTGGTTTTCTCTAAGCTATCTTGACCTCAATACTAGGCTTGAGCATAAGGTTAAGCTCTACTTCCAAATAGATATCCAACACAAAGTACATCTAGAGTACATTGAACTAGAAAGTGTTCTTTTCAAGAAATCACATCTCTTGAATTTGTATCCTTATACGAGATATTATAAATCCTAAATGATGACTTAATCTCAAGCAAGATGACTATTGAGTACTCTTTATGGATCATGTATTGTAAATGATCAAGGAGAACTTGAGATGAGTGTATACTAACTACTTGAGAAAGAGTGGGAACTATATTGCCCCCAATGCCAACCTTGAGTATAGGCCCAAGCTCTGGATTCAAAGAGGGCTCCAAGATAGACTAGGAACTATCTTGCACGCAGGGCCAAGCTTGAGCATATGGCCAAGCTCTACAACCAAAGAGATCTATCTTGCCCTCAGTACTAGGCTTGAGGGCAAGGCTTGAGGGTAGGGCCAAGCTTGAAAGCTTTACAATCAAAGAGATCTCCAAGACAATTTGAAGCTATCTTGCCCTTAGGGCCCTAATCAGAGAGTGGAATTATGAGAGAATAGATTTATATTGGTGTTTTCTAAACTATCTTGACCTCAATGCTAGGCTTGAACATAGGGCCAAGCTCTACTACTAGAGATATCCAGCACAGAGTACATTGGACTAGAAAGTACATACATTCAAAGTACATGGAACTAGAAAGTATAAGTTATTTTCAAGAACACACATCTCTTAAATTTGTATCCTTATACAAGAGATTATAAAATCCCAACATGAATTTTTTACTACAACATGTCCCATTGGAAGAGGATTGTACCCTAGAAAGACATTGATAAGGCTTATGGGAGTCTTCCCAACTACTATCAATTGATACTAAATGATAACTTAGTCCTAAGAAAGATGACTCTTGAATACTCTTTCTAGCTTCCATACTATAAATGATCAAGGACAGCTAACCCCTAAATTGAAGAAAAAACCCCCTAAACTAAAGAAAAAATCATAAGGTTAAGTACAAAAATGGATAAAGTAAGAAACTATAACTTGAATTGATAAACTTGAGTTGAGTGTCCTAACACTCAAAAAGAAGCTAAAGAAAGCATGTGAATTAAAGGATAGAGACTGAGAGGAAAGAGGACTAAACAAAGCTCTACATCCAAAGAGATATGGCTTAAATGTTTCATTTGGTTTTGTCTTTTTGAATTTATGATTGTGTCTACATTGAAATCATTATTTTTGAATCTCACTCTACATTGTATACCTAATTTTTTTGTAATGTCTCTAACAAATGGCTTGGAAAAGAAAGGTATTAGTAGTGGAAGAGCCTACTACAAGAAAATTTGTATCTTTTGATGCCAAGTCTTGACACATTGACATATTCAACCCTTCTAGTGGATTTCTCAACATGCCTCTAAATCATGTGGACAATGAGCTAAGCTGGGATGATATTAGACAAGTAAATAATATTGTTTTTGGAAGGGTTACCAATCAAGAGGAGTTATCTTGCCTTGATGTCATCATTGGAAATTTCACTTATCAACTCCCCCCTAAAGTATTCAATGTGGAAAAAATGTGGCAGGATATTGATGATAATATGTTTACTAGCGGACGAGAACTTGTATGCCAAGGTGAAAGCCCAACCAATGAGGATGAGATTGTTATATTATTTGAAAGTATGAAAAAGAAAACCTCACAAAAGACCAAGACGACACCAAAAGGACAATCATCAAAAGTAGGAGAGCTAGCACTAGTGAACGTTTCTCCAAATAGCTCATTAGCTCCAACTAAGAGGACCAAAAGCCTTTATTGTTGATATGAAATTTGACGAGAAATAGGTTGGAAAGCTGAAAACCAAGTCAAGGGCCCCAAGACTTGATGCCTATGTTGAGTACTTTCCATTTGGCCATGACAAACAATACTCCATTCCAATAGTCAAATGTAGGGAAGCTCCATCCCAATACATTTGTAGGCCAAAGAAGTAGGTGTATGTAAATTATCTATTGAGAAAGTTTTAATTGAAGCTCACTCCCATTTTCTTTTGTGCATATCTAATGCCAATATATAAGAATTCTTGTGGGAAATTCATTCCTAGACCAAGAGAGTTTGTGAAAGAAGAGGAGTTAGACAATTATTTCCGCTACATATTAGGAGGTCAACACTCAATTTTATGCTGCAAGAATACACATCAAAATGAATTTAAATGAGAATGAGAGTATTAAGCAACATTACATATTGTGAATTGCATGTATTGTGGTGGGTGCCCCTCTAAATGTATTGGTTTTGATGTATCTATTTTGTTTAATGAAAAATTGCAAGAGTGCTTGGCAAAACAACTGTATAAGAGCAACCTGGAGCACTTGAGATCCCAATGGATAACCCATGGAAGACCTTCAAAACCTACACCTAGTGCGAGAAAAATTGTTGAAAATCTCCAATTGGGATGTAACTACTTCGAATCAATTATTCTCTTAATTACTATATTAGAGTTGTTATTTCAATAATTGATTCTTTTTTTACTTATGTAGAAATTTGTTAGTATCGTTGAGATAAGTATTGGCCCAAGTTTTCAAAAAAAGACTGCCCACATGGTCATGTCTAAATAAGGTATTTATAAGACATGGCTCAACATTTTAGATTATGCAATGGAAGGGAAATTGGATGGAAAGAAACCAACAGCTACCACTTTTCATTGTTTGGTTGGACTAGCAGATAAAGACATAAGAATGATACAGATAGAGATTCTATAAAAGAAGATATTGCTTGCAGTGGATGCTAGAGATACAAATAAAATTGATATAACTTATAGGGTGAAAAAGATTAAGCAAGATCGAGTTATAAAGGTGAAACTACTTCCTATATTCAATACATTTACTAATGAAAAATGCAATAGTTGGGAAGAGTTATGTAAACAATTTATGATTGAAGACAGTCCACACAATCAATTGCAAGAAATTTAGATTAAGTGGGTCAAAGTAAAAATTCAAGTTGGAAGATCAAATGTCAAGTTTCCTTTCGATGAAAAAACATATGTGAATTGGCTAGTAGATCAAGTAGAGGCAATCAAGGATCCAAAACAAGGCCTCAAATGGTGATCATGTGTGGCAAGTATTGAAATG